>NC_072854.1:88193970-88497000 GCF_028858705.1 Grus americana
CCAGCCCGGACGGGGCTGCGTGACCCGCGGCAGGCAGGACGCATCCCGCCGCCCCGCCGGCGGCTCCTCCGCTGGTCTCGCCCGGCCCTGCCCGTAGCGGCGGGGAGGCCTCTCGCCTCCCGCAGCCCCAGTCCTGGCACCTGCGGGCGGCCCCGAGGTCTGGCGCCGTGAGCCCGGCAGCTGCGCGGCAGGGGCTGGAGTCCCTCCCGGCGAAAAACGGGGAAGCGACCAGCTGCCGCGGGGGTAAGACGGGCGAGAGGAGCCGCTTGGAGCGGGGCTCGGAGTCGGTGTCGTGCCTAGCAGGGGGAAAGGAGAGCGAATTAACTGCCAGATGTTGAAGAAACTGCCTGAGAGCTGCTTGGTTTGGGAGCAGCCCCAAAAGGAAGGGGAGGGTCAGCGCTTCTGTGGCGAGAGCAGGCTGGAAAGTAGGCTGTGAGCTGTGCAGCGGGGACGGGTGGGCTCCCTTCATAGACAGCCCTTGTGTCTCTCGGCTTTTTGAGGTTTACCGGTTTTTTAATAAATATATATGTTAAAATATATATAATCGTAGGATTGAATGTGAATTTCAATACACGCTTATTTTGTTTGATGTTCAGAATCAGTTTATCCTGACTGCAAGGTGAGCAGTTTCTATGGTTTTCCTTTCTTAGCAAGATCCATTCTTTCCTACCAAGTAGGAAAAATAAACTTGGTATGAAAAGGCTTTGAAAAGGCAAATGCATCATGCTTTTGGTAAATATAATTAACATTCTAATTAGGCAGCTGTAGGTGAGCTTCTGCAGTGTGTTTTCACTGTCTAAATTAAACTTGCTTAATTAATTATTTCCCATTAATTCTTTCACATCATATGACTTCTATTTTCTGTTATGTTGGTTAGACATTACAGGTTTTTAATTCAAATCCACCCCTAAGGCTCGCTCTTTGCTGTCTCTGGTATCTGTGAGAAGTGAGGGAGAGAAAAAGCAATATGTAGAAAACAAAAATAAGTTATCTTCAAGCAAAGTTGAAGGCACTGTGAAGCTGCTTTCTTTAAATGTTACTGTTGCTGCCCTTGTTCTTATTTATGACCTTCATCTGTATTGTGTTTAGTGTGTTCTTTAAGGCAGAAGTGGTCTTTTCAGATGTGGTTGGTAAATGTTCAGCAACTCTTTGAGTATTTGAAGACAACGGTTTGTAGATACCTGTGCAGAAAATTCAGAAGGTATCAATTTGTTCTATCTTCTGGAGCCTCTGTTAGGAATTTTTATCACAGAACCAAAAACTTATTTTCCTTCTAGTACTGCAATTCATGTACCTCTCTTTGCTTATCTAACTTTTAGAATGCAGTGGCAGTGCAGTTTTGAGTTGTTATGCTGGTAAATACCAGGAGTGTGTAATCTATTAAATGGACTGTTTTACCAGTTGCCAGCCTTATTTCTAGTAAGGACAGTTTATATTGTGTGTGATAAACTGTGGCACTCCTTTTCTAAAATTTCATTTAATGTTAGTAACAGTCTTTCTGAGTTTTTTTTTTTGTACATAAGGGAAGGAAAAAATACGTGAGCTTATTTGGTGTCCTGTATGGATCTATGCTCCTTTAAAGACTGTTAGCAATATGTAGTATCTATGTATTTGAACCACTTCTGTATTCACAGCTAACTTTTTCTGTGGCAGAAGTTGCAAGGAGAATCTAAAAATTATTCTTTTTGAGCATTTCAGTTGCTTGTGAAATGCTTGAAGGATCAAATCAGGTAGCACAGCATTTTGTAACAAGTATTTTGAGCCTGTCCTCATGAAATGATTTATCTTAAAAGGTTGTAGCAGACTTGCTTTATTAATCAGGTGTATAAGCATTAAATGTTTGGGTTTTTTTTCCAAAGGAACCAGTGCTCAATTGTATGATATGCATGTCTTCCTACAGTCAGAGTTTGTGCAAGATGTCCTTCAGTTGTCTTGAATAAAAGTATTAAAACGGTATCCTGAGTACATGCTACATAGAGGTTTTGTCAGTTTTGACATTATGGTTTTTTGACATTTCAATGCATTTAATAAATTTCCTTCCCTACTCATTAGCTTCTCAGTATACATCTACAGAGCAGAGATGTGATCTACTCGCCCTTTTTCTTTCTTTCTTTCTTCTTTTTTTTTTACCCTCTTAACTGTTAAGTGCTTTGCTCTGCTAAATTACCATTAATTAAAAGATGTGGTAACATATTGTAGTATTAGGTCTGATTTGTCTTGTCTATCACACAGTGGGAAAACAGTTAAATTCCAGTTGTAAGTACAAAATGTTACTAACATAACATATTTGAGTGCAAGGAGTTGGTGATCCTGCTGCTTCAAAGTACAGTGTTTATGACATTGCTGTGCAATCTTATGCATTTTGTGTGAAATAACCACTCTATCTTTTCCCCTACAGGCAGAGTACAACGTTTCAAAATGCTGGAGATTATCTGGGTGAAGCTAGAGATTACATTTAATGTGATTGTGTCTTCAGACATTCTGCTCCTGCATTTCGTGAGCTAAAATATTTTATAAAAATGAAATCAGATACCTTCACTGATCTCCAAGTTAACCGTGTCCTGTGAATTCAGAGAAGACTTTCTGAAGGAGGAATAGATTCATCGCATACGTGGACTTCTGTTGTTGTTCACGGATACTTTTTTTTTTCATTCTAAAAGGCTATCTATATGAAGATGAGTCTGCATTTAAGATACAATTTGTGGAATTAGGTGAATGAGGATACTTCTAATGAGTTACCAACATTTATTTCCACCTGTGTTTCCAGCTTTTTTTTTGTTTGTTTTTTAGTACATAAAAATGAAGGAGAAGTATAAAACAGCAGAGCTGATGTATTTCTGTGAGGCCTTTATGTAAGCCTCTGTTGTCTGGACGTGGTGCTGAAGGACAGGCAATCTGCTTTTGATCAGCTGATTGTAACTGCAGAAAGAGAACCTTTAATTTAAAGTAACTTACAGCTGAAATTATTTTACTCTTTGGCTTGCACAGAATGAAAGGGAAAATTAAGTTTTACTGGTCAGGGGTGTTTTACTGAACTAAGAAAGGGAAAGTTACATTATCCTTGTTTTCATTTCAAACCAAGAACTGACAACGTATTTTTCTTAGAATTTGACTACTAGGGAGATCTTGACAGAGTAAAGCAAGTCAGATGTCAGCAAACAACTCTTCTCCCCCATCCTTACAGAAGTTTTCCCCACCTACGTGTCATGCTGCTGCACCACAAACCCCAACTTTGTCTTCAAGCCCGCAGTCGGGACTCTCCAGTCGACTCTCCAATGGCAGTTTCAGTACCCAGAGCCTCACCAACTCCCGGGGCTCTATGCATGGTGTCTCCTTCCTTCTGCAGATCGGTCTCACTCGAGAGACTGTCACCATTGAAGCTCAGGACCTGTCCCTCTCTGCTGTTAAAGACCTTGTGTGCTCTATAGTTTACCAGAAGGTATGGTATAACACTACCGGGCCCTGCTGATGGCAACGATTGTTTTGTAACAGACTGCTAGTAATAACAATGTGTGACTGGAATATGCCAAGAAGTCTGGTATAGTGACAAAGATCCATGTTAGATGTTTGTAGTTGTGCACAAAGAAATTTTGTGAACTCCCGAGATAGAAGCTTCTAACTTAAAAGGAGTAAATTCTTCTTTTACTTTTTTGCTTGTGAAATCTAGTAAAAGAAGATGTAGTAGTAAATTTTCTGCAAGAATCAGTTTTTACAATATGGAGAATATTTTTTTCCTTTCAGTGATTGTCACTGATATTTAGGTTTTTACTAGTATGTGCTTACTACTGTTAAGGAGTATTCTTGGGACAGTATAGCCAGTCGTAATGAAAGGACCAATTGTGGCTACAGAAGTGCACTGCAGGCCTGCAGAGTTGCATGATACTAGCTTTTCTTTTTGTTTCTAGTTAAGTATTAAAAACTCCACCAAACAGCTAATACTGTCCTAGTATTGTTTTTCCATATAAAGAATACATGTGTTACTCTTTTATGAGAAGACTATTATCAGCACAATTTCTATTAAGAGAGGGTCAACCAAGAAAAAAAATCTTAATGTACTTTTCAAAGGTGTCTTGATTAAGCTGTTGCATGTTCTGACTCTCTAGGAAGGAAATAACAGTGATCTTGCTGTCTTTGGATTTCAGTTTTATCTTTATTTAGGTTAGGTAGGTTAGATCCTACTAAGCAACCTGAAAAGTAGTTGGCATTGTTTCATAAAATAATTAAGAAATAATTGCTCTTTTCCCTCAAAGCCAGGAGTGGGTGAGAGGGAGGGAGTTGAAGGTAGATTATTTGAATTGTTTTCTCCATGTCATTGTTTGAATTGTTTTCTCCATGTCTTTTGTTGTTGTGATTGGTATTTATGGTTGATTAGTTTTATTAGATGGTTCTTTTTCACTTAATCGCTTGAAAGAAAGTAAATGCAAACATTATATGAACTCTCATTTGCATATGCTTGTGTGTCTTTTTTCCCTATCTCACAACTTTACTGCATCTTTCATATTTTTACAAACTAGCTGTCAAGCAAGCTGATTTCGTAATAACTTTATGGGCTACCAAAATGTAGTTCAGCATGTTAGCTCTCCTCTGAAGAGACGAGTTATTTGGGTCAACTTTTTTTTTGTACCATGCATGTTAGGTGCGCTTCTTCGCAGCCATTTTAGGGGCTGCTTTTTCTTTCTGTATCAACTCCTTTTTGCATCTGCATATTTCCTGTCTTCTGTCTTAAAGATGAAAACAAATACATTCACACTTATTTTTCTTTTTCCTTTCTGTTCTTTTGGCAGGCTCAGCTAAACGTTTAGCTCAAGTTCTTGTTGTAGCTCAAGAAACTTCTTTTATACTGAGCCTAATCTACTGCAAAACTGATGAGGATTTCATGATCCGTTTTCTTCTTTTGTCTGGCTTTGGTTCAGTTTATGCTCTGCTGCAGCTGATGCTACCAGTAAATGACTGCTCAGTGAGAACATGTTTGCAGGCAGCAAACTGATCAGGAAACAACCTTACGTGTGGGGGATTCATCTTTCATAAGTAGTTTTGCAGCCAGTGCACAAGTGGCAGTATCCTCCCTCCAGCCTCTATTTGACAGCAATGTGTCCTGCCTTGACTTTTTTCTCTTAGAGCTGGTGACTGTTGCAAGCATATTAAATATTCTAGTATTACTATATGGACAATTTTATATTTATGTAAAAACTGTAAACTCTGCTGTTCTGTTTACTGTTGTGCATATAACTGCCTGTTTTTTTTTTTTTCCAGTTGAAAGCTTTGAAGCTACTGAGCATGCCTTTTGAGATTCAACAGTATTAAAGCTTCCCTTTCCCTCTGGTATTTCACAGCCTGCTAAAACTGTCTTTTCTTGACCAGTTCCTTGGTCTCAACTTCAGGGTACTGTAGAGTTTGTTCTTGTGATAGTTCTGTAGTTAGCAGTATCTATTTACTGTTGTGTTTCTTTAATGAAAAAGGAGAAATAGCTTTTTTTTTTCACTTGGAATAATTTGTAGCTTTTCTTCTTATTTGAGTGGTATCTTTACTAGAATGAAATGGAAGTTTCCTTACCTATTTTTAATAATGCTTTTAAATCACATTTCAGACTTGTATTTCTCTGCATATCTGGAACAACAAAAAAAAAAGTTTCAGGTGTCCTTCCTCATTTGCTTGGGAGCTTGAACTGCCTGCCTAGCTATTTGAGGCTATAACTACCGTATCAAAAATGTTGATTGGGACTTAGAGCAGATCCTTGAGGAGGTTGGATTTTAACCTTTATAAAAGTACTTATAGCATCCTTAGAAGTTTTCAGAAAAATAAATTATGCCTTACCTTTATTTCTTTTAGGGAAAATGAATCAATTGTGGGGAAAACAATCCTGCAAAAGTCTGTGTAGGAGAGCAGTTTAGTTAGGAAATAAGTACTGTGTTTACTTAATGCATTTTCATAGAGCTTTCTGTATTGCCAGTCTTACTGTGTTGTTGATGGTCAGCTGTGCTTCCTGCTTCAGATGCTGTTGTTCAGTGTAGCCTGTTCAGGTTTTGCAGAAGGGTAATTAAAAGTAACAGCAGAACTGAAACTAAAGAGGCATATGTCTGCAAGGAGAGCGAGATGAGTAATGCAAATATTTGATGTGTCTCTTAGCTCTGTTAATGTTCTAAACATCAGGAGAGGAGCAAAAACTTTTTTCAGGTTTGAAGTTAAATTCAGGGAGTACTATGTTAGGGGTATTGTATATTGGAATGCTTAATAGAAGTCCTTAGAAAACCCAAACTTTAGACTTTATAGGGATGCTTCAAAAGATTCTTGGTTATATTCTCAATCTGTCTTCTCTGTTCATTCCTTATCTAGATTGCTGTATATTAAAGTACCAGACATATAGTTCTCAGGGGGAGTCTGAAGAGGAACCAAAGCATGAACAGATATGACTGCTAGAATAGAGGGAGTGTGTTTAGAAACAGAAAAAAAGCGTAGCATAAGTTGTAGATGGACACTGTGTGTCCTTGTGCAATGATCAGATATTACAGAGGCAAGTTTTTAATCTTGTTTCAAATACTGTTTCTTCATTCCTCACGTGAGGACACAAAGTAGAACATAGGGTTTATTAGCTTAAAACTAGAAGCATGCATGTGGTGATGCTCCACTGCCTGCAAACTGAGAATTGTGTAGAACAGCATGTTATAAATGCTTTATTCCGGCTTGTTTATTTTGTTCTAGTTAAACTAATAGCTATAAATGGTCTGTGCTATTACTTTTATAGTATCAATACCTGCAAGATTTATCATAACTCTTTTCTTAAACTTTTTAAAAATGATTCTGAAACTTCCCTTATCTACCTCTTTCATCTACAAACCTGTCCTTCATCCTTTTCATTTTCAGTCATAATCAACATCCTCCTCCTTTGCATACTTTTCCTCCAATGGCTTTGCTACATTTTGCTCTGAAATAGGCCAGTTACCCTCCTACCTTAGGGTGTTTGCCTGAAATTCTCCTGATCCTTTCTAACTGTTGCCTTCTCTTTGATTTGAGTACTGATATGCTGTTTACCTGTACAGTCTGTTTCTTAGTCCTCCAAACTAGTTTTTCTTTTTCCACTTCACTGAACCCACAAAAATGGTAACCATTTAGCAAAGTCAAAGGGGTATTTCTTATGTCTTACTGATTAATAAACCTCTCTCAGATTTTTTTTTTCCTCCTGTATTTTCATAACACTCTGCTCTCATATGTGTTAAATTTAAACAAGGAGAAGAAAAAAGCCAAACCAAACTTATTTTCTCACTCTCTTCCTCTTCATTCTCTGCACTTATATATTTCTGGTGTTTCATTCATGTTTGCTGCACTTGTTTCCTTTCTATTTATCTTTTTCTTATCAAATTTGATCCCGACTAGTATTTTTTGGTCTATCTTGTGTCTTATTTGACCTTGAAAAATAATTTTTCCTTCTGTGGCCTGCCTATTTCACGTGTGTTCTTAAACCTTCTCCAACAATGTTTGCAATTCTGCTGTTGCTGAACTCTTCCATATGTATTACGTGGTGGGTTTTTTCATTTCTTTCTTTGAAGTAGTGTCAAAATTGTCTTGCTTATGTATAGGCTTGAAACCCTTATCTAGCACCTGTTGGTTTCATCTTAATTTCTGTAACTCTTGTGTTTGGTGTCTTTGCTTTTGCTAGCAATAATATTTTTGTTATCTTAATTTTTCTTCATCCTAACATGATCACTGTTTTTCAACTACATGTGTAATTGTCTGTCTCTCAACAGCAAATTCATGATTGTGTATAATCTCATTTCTACTTGATTACTGTCTTTCTTTGTGTGTCTTTGTTCTTTCGTATTATTTTTTGGCTATTTTTTCCATGTTGGGTTTTCTGGTCATCTTTCTCTGTAGGCAGAGTCCTTAAGGTGTCATTTACCTTAAATGTTGTCTCCTCTCCCGACAGTACTTATGCTTTCTTACTAGTATGAATTCCCTGATTGTTTCCAGCCACATTATGCTGATTTGACTTGCCTGAATTCAGGCCTTACACAGGTACTTAGCATGTACACACTCATATTTATTTTTTCAAGACTCTGAACTGTGTAAGGTGTTGAGAACACAATCACTGGAAATATAGCTGTGTTTAAAAGGAGTTAAATTTTGTGTATTTTGCCTGCTTGTGAATCTGTCTACTGTTTCTGTAGTTTCATGTTTTTATAAATGTTGCAGTCCTGGTACATTGTATTCCCTGATCAATAATTTGAATAATCTGAATTGAATGTGGTCCTATCTGTATGCACTTTTTTAATAGTCCTGCCTACTATTTTAATTAGACTAGGTGGGATTTCATTTTTGATAATTGGTATATGACCGACGTCTTTGGATTGTTTGGAAAACTAGCCAGTTTCCTTTGAAGATGAAGTAGACAGGGAGGCAAAGCGGAGGGAGAAGAAGAGATGTATTCAAACATTTTGTTTTGATAATCAAGGGGGGAAAAAAAGCGTGACATGAAGAACACACAAATACATCTGTAGAATTGTCTAAGCAAGTGACAATTAACTATATACCTATATTATTTGTATACCTAAGAACTCAAGTTTTAATGGGGCTGAATTAAAGTAGTTTAGATAGCTAGCTCTTCAGTGAGAACTGCTGAAAGGAAAAAGGTGTTTATTTTGAAATACTTTAAATTGTCATGTTGTGGAAAGAACAAAACATGTGGAATGAATATGAGCTGTCTTCAAAGGTTTGGACACTGTCATGGTAGTGGGGAGCTATCTAACCAAATTGTGGCAGAGGTGTTGACTTGAAGCTTAATATGATTTCTCAAGTGTTAACAGATGTTTTACTAATAAAATATTGAGAAGTAAAAGAATCTTATTACAACGATCATATTACAATCCATCCATTTTACAAATCTATCTGTACAACTCTTGCAGTAACAGCTTAATTTAGGTAATAAATAGGTAACAGTACCAAAATCATCCTTCTGGGTTTTTCTCCAGGTTAAGCTTGTAATAGTTCATGGTGCTTATTTTTGAATGGCTCTAAAACTAATGCAAATCACGTTTTGTATTCATCAGCTGTGCTCAGATCTTTTCTGCCCCTGTTGGTCTGCTGCCTTGACTTCTCATCTGCTTTCTTCGTATGAGCTAAATAAGGCAGCAGAATAACAGCATTAAGGCATGAGAAGCAAACATGCCTGTGAGAAGATGGGAGCTGAGGAGTACTGGGGGTATGGAGCTGGTATATGTGGGGCAGATTAGCATTTCCAGCATGGTAATAGGTTTGTATGCTGGAAAACCTAGCCAAGCAGTAGTCCAAGTATGTCTGTACTGAGGCATCTGGTGAGGGACAGATCTCATGCAACATGTTTAAAGCTCATTTTCTGTGTGATAATGTGATTTGGCACACGATTCTAAAGAGTGGGAGTGAATAGCTGGGTAGGGATGCAGGATAATAGATTGGAGTGATTTCAGTGAACGAAGAGAATTTCCAAGGTAATGGGTGTTTTGCACCATTAGACTTTGGAATTAACTTTCAGTGGTTTGAAGCATTTGTTTTGAGTTATGATGGGTCATGAGATATTGGACCTTGAAACAATATCCGCCTACGCTTTTCCCTAGTGTGAATTTTTGGCGACTGGTCCAGAACTTTGTAAAGTAAGTCCTGGAACTGGAAGTAGATGGATTTTTCAGTTACTGCCAAGATAGAAAGAAGCCTCAGTTGTGTTTCGCTCCAGCAATGCTGGCTGCTGTGTGTTGAGTTCTTCTGGGTAAAAAGAACGGTGTAATGCACTATCAATTAAAACTAGACATAATGTAATACTTATGGTATAAGCATTCTAGATAACACCAATTGTTTTTCTCCATGTAACTGCAATAATGCACTAGTAGTGTTATTTGTGCTAGTACCACCCAAGTACAATGGATCGCATACATTCTTTACATAAGTTGATGGTATTGGTGTACCAGAGATTAATTTTGGCACAGTCTGTTGCATACGTAGACTTCCCGCAAGTGGTTTCCTGTAGTTAGATGCTCTTTTGGAACTGTTAACACTGGGAACAGTCTCCTTTTTGCTTTTAGGAAATATAGTAATACTGGGATTAGCAGTTTATATGTTCTGAGTCACTGTGCAGATACTTTGGGCTTTTAGGCAGGAAAGTAATAGCTGTATGATCCTGTAAGATAAAACAGGCTTTAAAAAAATTCTGCTTTGAGTTTTGTTTTCAAGTTTACGTTATGAGCTCTTAACACTTCAAAGGAACTGGATAGTGTTCTTCCTTAACAGCTTCATGTAATTGAGCAGAAGGAAGGCTATAAAAGCTGTGCTTTGCTGCAGTACGAGAGACACAAATTTGGTAGTGTACAACTTGAACATAGTTGAAGCTTTGTGTAAAAATTCTGTTAAAAGATACCACTTGAAATAAAAACCTTGTTAATCGATGAGGTTATTCTTGGCCAGCAGTCCGCACACAGTCTTCTGGCTAAGGTGCTAGCAAGGAATGCTGTATTCCCGAATGTACTGGGGAGTGGAAGAGAGAGCAGGGCGCTGCGCGTCTGTAAGGAGCCAAGCTGTTTGCAGAGCTTCCCCATTGAAGCCTGGCCATGTGCCTTAGACATGGGCTCTGACGGGCCACCTGCAGCTCATCAGGGCCGGCTGTGCAGAGGGCAGCCAGCCAGCACTTCCATTGCTTGGGTGCACAGGACTGTACTGGGGGCAGAGGAGAGTAATCTGAGCTGAAGTGTGTGGAAAGGAGCAGTCAGAGAGGCATCTTTGTGTTAGGGTCTGTTCTTTTATAACAGGGAAATCATGGGGGTGGGGGTGTGCGTGCAAGGAAAGGGCAGGACTTATTCATCAAACTTGAAAAGTTTTGGGACGATTGAATCCGACAGCCTCCTGGCAGAGATGAGGGTGCCACAGCTCTGTGCCCCAGGTCCAGCCAGGTTTGAGACTGACCACATATTCCCAGTAGTCACAGGCACTCGGATGCAGGTGTGCAACACATACGCATATACATACAGATCAACACAGGGGGACACACAGAGCACCTACATGAACACGAACAGCACCAATAGTCTCATACTGTACCCTTCTCTGGTGGTTCCCGATGAAGGTCTGTTAGTGGGAACACACACACGCTCCCACCCAGCAAAACGACAGCAACAAAGTGGATGTCTCCAGCAGCGGGGCTCAGGCACGCTCTGCCCGGTAGCAGCTGCTGGATCTTGGTCTCTCCAGTTGCTGGCACCACAGACAAGTGGGTCCTCTGACCTGTAGTCTGGCTCCAGTTGCTGGCCCTCAGACCCCCCTATACACACGCATATGTGCTCAGAATGAGAACCCATCATCCAGGAAATTAGTTAGAAATGGAATTTAATGAAAAGATAGGACAGATGGTGCTTATCGGGCACAGGGCATAGCCAGACAATTGTTCTGACAAGCCCCTCTTTACAGGTGACCAGCCTTTTTTATCTTCTTATCCCTCTATTTTTTCCCCATGTTTGTTTCTCCCTGAATCACCTCTTTTCTTGCCTTTGGTTCCTTCCATAAATATCCCGTAATACTTGCACAGTCCTAATGCCCTGGCATCTTATAATGTGTGCCATACCATTGGACAGCAAACCCTCTCAGTCCAAAAGGTGCTCTAGTGCTGACTTGATGGGTTTTATGGCTGGAAACTGTGGCTGAGGCTCTCCTGTGACAGCCCTGGGAGGGGCCTGGACAGGGTATCCTTTCCTCAGATTTCTTAATTTGGGTTCCCCACCTACTCTTGTACCTCTCTGCTCCTCTGGCATGTGGAGATGGGCCTTTGATGGGCTGATGGCCTCTGTGATGGGCCTGGGAGGAGCCGGCAGGGCATTGTATGGGCTGCCCGACCTTCGTTTTTCCTCTGTGCTCCTTTGTGGACATCCAGACAAGCACCTGACCTAACTGGCAGGACAGTTAAGGGACATGTTGCAAGGTTCCTCAGCTATGCTTGTCCCAGTTGTGGATTCAGAAAAACCTTGGAGCAACTGCAACTCTATTACCAATGAAGAAGTTCTCTCTAACACTTCTAGTTTTTGGTATTCTTGTTTCAGAAATGGAGATTAGGCATGCACAATGCATAGAAAAATGTGTCCTGGATGAAGTCTGTCACATATCTACAGAAACTGTGTACAGAGTCTGTGTTTAATGATAGACTTACTGCAATAAATACGAGCATAGACTATTGTTAGTCTTGTTAGGCCTGGGCTTGTGATTCTGCGTCTTAGTCTAGAAACTACTGATGAAGCTGAAGCTTGTAAATAGAGGAATTATCTCTTATGAAGTTAAATATTACAGTTACAAAACCAGACAACCTTTCACAGTCATTTCATCCATGAGTGTGTATACTTGTTTTGAGAGAAGGTGGCAGTAAAACATGTCACTACAGTATCATAAGCATTCATGATACATGGCTTAAAAGATCAATTTAATTAAGGTAGAACCAAACGAGGATGTTGATGTCAACAGTTCTCACAATCTACAATAAATGATTTTATTTTCTTTACAATACATTTATTCCATAGAGATTAATTTAGCCTTTGCCTGGAATTTATTTGAAAATCAAATCTTAATTATAGGCATTACATTGGTATTTACAAACTCTGGAATTAATGTTGATGTTACTTTCTAAGGAATGTAATGTCTCATATTTTTAATGATTATACTTGCTGTCACACAGAGGATTTGAGTATTCATCTGTAACTTTTGTTTATTCTGTTAGCTAATGCTTTTTAGTCATCAAAATCAATGTGGTATGTTTAAAACATTTTAATAAATCCAAGATTTGTACATGAGACCGAGTAAATGGTACACATGGTAAATACATATGGTCATAGCATTTAAAGTAAGTGCTTCTTGGTATGTGATTGTGACCTCTGATTACTGGAGTGGGGGAGATGTTCTGGCAGCTGCTTGATAGGTTTATGGTCTCAAAGAATGAAAAAAAGAGAAACAAAGACATATTTCTATCAAAAGAAGACAACTTAAACCTGTGAAATATCTTAGAGGTTCTTTAAAATCTGTGGTTTGTTGGTGGTTCCGTGAACTTAATACAAAGAGGCAATAGTTCACACTGACTCTCTGAATCATCAGTTTTCCCTCCTGGCAGATGAATTAATATCAGCATTAATAAAAAGCATCATATTTATCTGCAGGCAGATACATACCATATTCATGTTGATTTTTCTCTACCTTTTGTTGGAATTAAGTTTGTCAGCACCATGATGCAATTGATGTACTATAAATAGAAGTTATCTATTGATTGTAACATCCATGTGGTAGCTTCCTCTTTTTGTTACTTGCATTAAGATGTGATACCTGGCTAAACAATGTATATAGTATCAAAGGAATAAAACCTCATAGAACTTATTAAAAAAACGTAAATATAACTTGGGTTTTTTTGTTAATTGAGGCATGGTGGAATTTGAAGTTAGAGCTTAAAGCAGGTTTATGCACTGTTTTAGGTATGAAGAACTGTGGAAGAATTACTAGCGTGCTGTGTCTATGCATGTTCTGAATATAAATTCAAGTTCTGCGCATACTTGCAGAGATACCGAGATGCACGTTTGGGCAGCACAGCTAATTCTTAAGCTTTTTATTTGCTTTCCTAATAATCTTTGGGAGATTGGAAAACTGTAATTTTCAGAATATTCATGGATATTTGCTATTTATCAAGATGAATGAGCCGATGAGTATACTGAAATAAAGTATGATAAGAGAGGAGTTCTTACAGGTAATTCCAGATGACCTAAGGGATTTTAAGCAATAGCATTTTATTGTACAAAGGTTTAAAAAGCATCTGGTCTAGGAGTGCTACTGTCATATCTGTACCGTCATGGCTACTGTACAGAATACTAGAGAGTATCAAATTTATCTGGGGAAACTGAGTGAGTTGGGAGACAGAGGAAGCAGCCTACTGCTTTGGCATCAGCCTAGTAAATCAGTTTCTTGGTGCTGCGGATTAAATATCTACTGATGTCAGAATATTTTTTTCAGGTCCATCTTTTGCTTTTGCATGGGTTAAATAGCACAAATTCTGCCTCTCTTTCTGACTGTCCAAGTAGATAGTATGCTTTCCAGAACATGCGGATTCTTCAGTTTTATGTGAAATGTAAATGTGTAGGGTGTGTACACCAAAACAGAGAAGGCTAACAATATTTTGGCTAAAATTGCTACCGGAAAGAGGAAATTATTTTCTCTCTGAATGGGAAGGGAGTGTGAAAACGATGGGCGTGACGGATACCTTCATTATGTCTTTGATTTGGTACAAACAAATCTTTGACTACTTTAGTTAAGGACAATTAATACGCTACAAGCTTCATGCAGTTTAGACCCTGTTTCTTATTGACTGTGCAAGATCTAAATTACCAAACTGTAGTCTGTTACCTAATCAATTGAAAATTTGTTATGTGCTTTTCTGTATTTTTTCCCCCGCATTCTTCCTGTTTTCTTCTGTGGAGCACTTCTGTGTGAGTGTTCCCACCTCGAGTTTGAATTCTGGTTTGAACAAAAAGGCCAAAGGAGCTTGTTGATTCGTATTCATTCCTCTCTCGGGTCTATTCCTGCTCTTTTCCTCTGTGAACTCTGTTTACTTTTAAGCTTTTCATTTTAAGAAGTTTTACTCACACTTGACAATATTTTGAAGAGTGGAAAAAATACAGAATAAGAAAGCTATTTTCAGTGAAGTGTCATGGAGAAATGGTGTGTTACTTAGTGTATCTGTTCCCTGTATGGATTTGCAATACTATCTTCTGTCTTTGGGGTGAATTGAGTTTTCCTTTTCTTGCGTCTGCAAATCTAAACTGTTGTAAAACAATGACATGGAGCCTCTCTTGGCTTGCCCCCAAGAAAAGTGTGGCAGGTGCTACTGGAATGTCTTGAGCCGAATACCTACCTGCCTGACCAGAATGTCTGTGAAATAAGAATTACAGGTGGTGAGATCTGAGTTAGAAAGATCTACGTTGGCTTTCAGGTGCCAGACTGATTATGCAGGTCTGAGAGATTAAAAACCCAAAGAAACAAAAACCCTAACATTTTTTATTTTCAGGTTTGAAAAAAAGTGTCACTGTTAGTGGGGAGAAACAGGGAAGAAGTTGGTATTGATGAGTTTTATTTGGTGGGATTTTTTTTTTTGCTTTTTTTTTTTACCTTTTTATGCTATGTTTCAGTTCCGAAAATGCTTCCATTCCTCAGAAATAGACAGATCAATTTTGTTTCCATGGAACTCTTAAAACACTCAAAACACTGAAGTTCTGTAGCTGTTATTAAAAACATTTATGGATAAGATTATCAACAAGCATGTGTTAATTTAGAGTTTGCTTTCTATTGCAGTTCCCAGAGTGTGGTTTCTTTGGCATGTATGACAAAATTCTCCTCTTCCGTCATGACCTGAACTCAGATAATATTTTGCAACGGATTACATCAGCAGAAGAGATACATGAGGGAGATCTTGTTGAGGTTGTACTCTCTGGTAGGTATTGTTGTAACAGTGGAACAGCGCTTTATTCAGTAGATTAAAAGAAAATAGGACTTTATGGAACATTATTATCGTGCTTGCCTTGGCTCTTTGACTTGAGTCTCACGCTGGGTCACTGTTTTTGGGTAGAGGTTTCCAAGAAAATTGAAGTGATACTGATACTTCAGTACTGAGTTTTGTTATTGCTTCTTTGTCATGTTTTAATCTTCTTCACATTTATTTTTACAAATAAATTTGAATTCTAAGAATATGAATTTATAATTAATACAAGTTTATTATTATAATTATTGAAACTGAAATGCAGGTAGGATTCAGGATTTGCTCTTCCAACCCTGTTGCTGGCTTTCTTTTGCTTAGATCTGTCTCTTTGTTCTGTAGCTTTGGCCATTGCTGATTTATACTGCTAAAAGGCTTCATATAAATGTACTTCCTGAATCATACCTACAAGGACAGAGTCTTAAGGGTTATTGTAATGTTTGAAAACAGTATCTTTTAAACAATAAAGTTCTTAGCGTGATGGTTATTAACCTGTAGTAGTCTTCAATAACGAGGATAAAAAATTCACCCAAACCCTAACTGATTTGAATTGTATGTATTTCATCAATACCCTGTCAAATTCAACCAAAAGCCAGCTGTAGTTAAACTACAAACACCAGTTGGACTAGTATCAAGCAGTTCTTTCAGACTTCGAGGACTAAGTGCCTGACAGAGGTTACATTTTAGAAAGAGAGATCTCTTGGCTGCCATGGGATTAGATTTGTAAATTGGATCAATAAAGTGTGATTTCCAGAGTCATAAGACTGAGTTCTTTGGCTGCATTTCAGGACCTCTGTTCTGGGCATGTCTAGGATGTTCAGTAGTTGATCATCTTGGTTTGAGCTTTTAATTACTTCTGGTGAGTGGCATAGTTGCAAAATCTGTTGTGTGTGCCTCTTCTTGACAATGTCTGACCATTTCCGTATGAACAGACCAGCAGAAACTGAGGCATTTTGAAGGCATGTAAATTTCTGTCAGTAGGGTTTTAAAACTGAGGTATGAAAATCTGAATATGAAGTCTTAGTACATATTTGTTCAAGGAATAGTAACCATCAGAGCAAGGTAATGTTGGTGTAAAATACCACTTTTTTTTCAGTCCAAAGAAACAAGACAAAAATTCATTTAAATATATTGATGCTTGTTTAAGAAAAAGAACATTACTAATGAAGTGTCCAGTGTTCCATGGAGACTCTATCCACAGTTCTGTATTGATACACACAGAGTTCAATGTAATAAGTATTTACTGAAAAAAGTCCTTTAGAAGATAAAAATCTAACCTGTAGAAACCTTTGTTTGAAAATTTTGTAGGTTGCAAACCAGCTTGAAAATTAAGTTACTCTTTCAAATGTTTACTGTTAAGTTGATTTTAGCAAAGCTCATTGTATTTGCCTTCTCAACTTAGTGAGGTTTTCAATAATGTGACTCATATTGTCAGTTAGTTGTGGCCATTAGCCTACAAAATCTAACGGATTTTTTTCTCAATAAAAAAGCTTACTGAAAACTATATAATGTTCTAAATGCGTATTTAAATGATATACTGTAAAATACTGATGTCTAAACAGCTCATTAGTGTTCTTTGAATCTGCTATTTTTAAAACAACATATTCTTTCCATAAATCCTTGTTGATCCTGTGGCAAGAACCGTAACTTACTGCAATTTTTTAAAAGCTTTGGCTACAGTTGAAGACTTCCAGATTCGTCCTCATGCACTTTATGTGCATTCCTACAAGGCTCCTACTTTTTGTGACTACTGCGGAGAGATGCTTTGGGGTTTGGTACGACAAGGACTAAAATGTGAAGGTAAGTCCATGATTTTTAGTGGGCTTTTTTTGTGTGTGTGTATCTATATAAGATGAGGAAGAAGAAATTGTATCTTGCTTGATATGTTAGCATGTGATAAATGCAGTGTTTCATAGAGTTGGAAGGGGTTGTGCATCAGGAAACCCGAGTTCTGACCCTGGCTTTAACGCAAACTGCGTGTGACCTTGGGCAAATGACTTAAGAAGCGTTCTTGTTTCCCACTTTGAAAAAAAGCCAGCTAGCTTACAAGCGTATGTTCTTTGCACAAGGAGCATGTACTTTGGAGAGACTCCCGAAGGGGAATCCCTTTCCTTATGGCCTTCATCCAGCTGGCTGCAGAGTGCTCTGCAGCCTGCTGTCAGGTACTGACGCTGCCTGCTCACTGGCTTCTCCTTGGCTCTTGTGCTCCGAAGTCAGGGAGTGATGAAAGCTTCCTGGTGAGGGGAGACGTGAGGGGAGCCATCAGCTACTTCAGAGTCTCAGACCTTGCTTACTGGGGACCAGTATTTTAGCAAGTACTGCAAGTACTGCAAAAAAAAGCTGTTTTTGTGGATTGCGTCAAGAATGCTAAAAGAAGATAATTTAACAGAACAATCTATTTCTGTCTTTACCATTTTCCTGGATCATCCTTTTAACTGCTTTATCAAAATATTAGTACTATTTTTGTTATTTTGAATGTTGGGAGTTTTTTTTGCCTATTAAAAAAACCCTTCTCTTTCAGGTTGTGGGTTAAACTACCATAAGCGATGTGCCTTCAAGATTCCAAATAATTGCAGTGGAGTGAGAAAGAGGCGTCTGTCTAATGTGTCTTTACCAGGAGCAGGGCTTTCAGTTCCAAGACCAGCACAAGCTGAATACACATCCTCTGCCTCTGAGGAAGTATGTAATGTGAAAGGGGAAAATTTCTGGCTTTAAATCCTTTAACCTCTGGGGAATTAGATAGTGTTGCAGGTGGCTTATAATAAGTATGAGGGGGTTGAGCTTAACCATTATGATTTGGTTTAGTTCATTTTTAAATCTGGTGAGTCTTAGACTGTGACATTTACTGATAACTATTATTATTGTGAAAAATGAAATGGAAAGTAAATTATAACTTTTATGTATAATTTTGTTATTAGCCTGTCACTCATGGTTGTATGAACTCTGAAAACTTTGGTTTCAGGAATGATAAAACACCTTGCCTTCTTTGTAATACAGATTCATTCTGTAATTATGGTATCAGGATAGAATAGTTACTTGGCTAAAGCAGTAGAAATTGCAAGCTTTTTTGCTGGGAGAGGAGAAAGTGTTCCTGATATGCTGTTAAGCTTTTCAGAGTTAATCTAAAAAAACCCCCTAAGCCCTGTCAAGGAGGGTGTTAGGAAAGATGGGCTTACAGTAAAAACCATCATCCATAATAGTTCTTTTTTATAATGGTTATGAAAATTGCTGAGAGGCTATCGATTATACTGCAACTGTACTGGGATTGTAAGGCAGAACAGGCAGTGATTAGATCCATTTGTTTCATTGCTGCTTTCACCATGGGGTAAAAGCAGTGCTTTTGACACTTAGTCTTTCCTACTTATCTAATTCTATTACTTTATGTTATAACAATTCTTATATTCTTACCATATTTTAAAATATAAATTGTGTAGATTTTCTAGTTCAAGAACATATTTTTTTTTTAGCTAGAGGATACGAAGTCTAGTCTTGAGTCATGAAAAATACTTACTCTGTTGTTTGTAACTATTGGTAAGATTTATTCATTGAACGTAGAATTGTAACTGTTTCTCCTATCACAGCATTTAACTTTGATTTCTACATGAGTGTTTAATACCTCTTTGACACCTCTTCTTTGCTATCCAATTTTGAATACTTGGCTTAGATGACCAGTAAGTTATTATCATATTTGCAGTTCATCTTTGAGCAGTCTTAAAATTCTTTAGGTCAGATGTGCAAGGCCATGTTCCTTTACGTATTTTTTGTAGATGGTAGGTAACTGTAATTTTATCCTGCTGAATGTTCAGTATGATACTTAGTGCCTTTTTTGTTTTAATTGCCAAAGCTTTTGTTTTAACTTAATTCCAAAGATTTTTTTTTTGGGGGGGTGGTGGTAGTTTAATTTCCAAAATTATTTTTTAGTTTTCTAACTATTTTTTGCCTAACTTAGTAAGTTATCCAGGCATGCCGTACTTTGCTTTTTCAAAACTGATAGCTTGAGATAGTGATTAGATTTTGGTTTGCCTACCTCCACTGTTTTCCATTTTATCCCCTAAATGGGAGTCTGTATGTGCTGTCTGTGAACCTTGACAGATCACTTAAAAAAGAAATAAAAAAAGTAAGAATGAATTTTTTGCATTTTAGCTTCTGTGGAAATAAAGATTCATACATACTTTCCTGCTTTCTGCAAGGCTTTTCCATCTGGTGTTTTGTGTTTTCTTGATTTTGTTTTATGATACCAGAATGTCCTCTTAAAGTTTCTTGGCCAGGTTGCTTTCTTATCTGGTCCCTTTCTGAGCCAACACCTTCTTCCCAGCCCCACTGCCTTCCGTGCCCCCCCCCCCATTAGAATCACAAAATAGTTTGGGTTGGAATTGAGCCATTGACCACTACCATCTGGATGCAACCACCCAACCAATTCCTCATCCACCAAACAGTACACCCATCAAATCCATCTCTCTCCAATTTAGAGAGAAGGATGTTGTGGGGGACAGTGTCAAAGGCCTTACAGAAGTCGAGATAGATGACATCCATAGCTCTTCCCATCTTCACTGATGTAGTTGCTCCATCATAGAAGGCTACTAAGTTGGTTAGTAGGACTTGCCCTTGGTGTAGCCATGCTGGCTATCTTGAATCACGTCCCTGTCCTCCACAGCATAGCTTTTAGGAGGATCTGTTCTATGATCTTCCTAGGCAGAGGTGAGGCTGACAGATCAGTAGTTCCTAGGGTCCTCCTTCTACCCTTTTTAATAATGGGTGCAATGTTTCCCTTTTTCCAGTCACCAGGGACTTCACCTCACTGCCATGACTTTGAAAAGTCATGGCAGTAGAACTGCTTTGATGCAAATCATATATACCTTCTTTATTCCAGCGCTGCTGCCCAGAACCTAGTAAGAGGATTCCCTCCTGGAGTGGCCGTCCCATCTGGATGGAAAAGATGGTGCTTTGCAGAGTGAAGGTTCCACACACCTTTGCTGTTCACTCTTACACTCGTCCCACCATATGCCAGTATTGCAAACGACTGCTTAAGGGCCTTTTTCGCCAAGGAATGCAATGTAAAGGTAAATGTTTAATTTTCTGCTGCAGTGATAAATTTCAGTAAAGATCTTGTATTTAAAACTGATTTCAACTTATGTTTTGATTGCCAGAAGGTTGTGTGCTGTGTAATGGGCAGTATAATTTCTGAAAAACTGTATATTTTTGAGAAAATTACAGCAGCCCTCATTTTCATTTTAGTAGACTGTGCATTGTACGTTTTTCTGAAAAATAAGATTTAATCACATGTAGATTGCGTACACCTTAATTCTGGAACGATAATTCTAAATTAATAAAAATGGGAAATGCTTCCCTTTGTTCAATATCTGTCTTCTAGACTCACCCCTAAAGAATTTGTAAGTTTTCATTATATTATTCAAGCACAGAATACTGGTTATTATCTTTCAGAAAAAATTTATACAGGTAGTTGCTTTTCCTAAACTAGTTTAGGCTTCATCAATTGCATAGTTTTTATTTAGCATATGTTAAGATGCATGACTTCAGTTCTCAGACTCTTCCGTGCAATTCCCATGGCATAACTATGACATTGTGATCTTCTTCTGGCTCTTTTTTGCTGGGTAGTGCAGATCTGTCAGCTTTGTTGCAGGAAAGAAAACAGTAGTGATGAATCATAAACATTAATATGGAAAGGACTTTCCATTTCTGTCATGTGAATTTGTCAAATGTGAGTACCAAAGGTCAACATTTTGAAAGAGGTCCCTTAATACATTGTCAATTTCCTTTAGTAGGAGAGAGCAAAAATTGTAAGCTTATAACTGTGTTAACTTTCTTTTGACTAAAAATACTGCTTTCTCAAGTAAGGATGTAGTTTTATCTTTCATTTCTGTTTTTATTAATTTGCAGTCTTTGTAGTCTGCATCCTGAACTGTTTTTGATTTCTTTTTTTTTTAAGTCAGTGTCTCTTGGGTACATGTAATACATGAATAATGAAGCCTAAGAAAGATGCTTTGCAGTTTTAACATATAGAGGCTACTGACCATATACAGTTGTTGTGACTGTATATCCAGCTGAACAAATGGGGTTATCTCATCAGTTTCAGGGAAGTGAATGACACTAGATAAAAATAGCATTTATGTATGGAAAACAAGCCTAGAGAAATCTTAGGCATATGCACAGGACAGAAATAAGTATATTAATAGGCCTCCATTTATGCAGTATGATCCTATATGTATTTTTAATATATCAGGAATTTACATCAAACAATCAAAATATTTTCATACTGCTTTCTCCTACAGATTCTTAAGGTTTCCCACCAACTTCCTTGTGCACATTCCCAAAGCTTGGGGTCTTTCAGCAGTCCCATGTTCCTGAGTACCCATAAGAGCCCTGGATTTCTTGAATCCATCCAGGCTTCTACTTGGACTCTGAGGATGATCTTTGGGATGCTAAGACTATATTTGTGGTAATAAATTAAATGTGCCCAGGAACATTCCTGGACACTGAAGTCAACTGGATCAAAATGACCTGTGCTCGTGAACAAGCTTTCTTAGCATCCCAGCCTGCGTGGCTATATGCAGACTGCCTGTTGGGAACAATTTCATGGGATGCTCTGATTTATGAACTAGACCTGGGAACTGTTTGGGATTGCGCTAATGCTGTGGGCCAAAAACATGCTAGGGGATGTTTGTTTACTGAACTAGAGAGTTGCACTGCAGTACCCAAGAATGTTTCTGGACGTAGTTTATTAGGATTGACAGACTCTTACTCTTTCCAGTTCTCTGGTAGGATTTGAAATTGTGTTTCTTCTAGCCCCCTTCAAACTAGTAAAGTAACCATATTCCATAATATGGACTGAAAATGCCACTATAGAAAGGACAGTTCATTGGTCTCCTAGGATACTTCCTCGCAGGCACTCAGAAGCTGAACAGGATTGTATTTTGCTCCAGGGTTTGGCTTCTCTGCTACTATAATGGGGAGATAATGATTTTTCTCTCGTCTGGGCTTAAAAGGAAAGCACAATGAGCTTTCTTTGGATAGCAGAAAGAGGCTAAATTATTAGCCTGAAAACAGTTGTGGGAGCAGTAGGGAGTTTTGAAATTCGTGACGTTGATACAGAGTTGAAAATTACAGCAATGGTGCTAATAAAGAAAATTTAAATTCCTGTTAATACTACTAATGTTGTATGCTAGACTTCGTTCAGTAGGCTGCATCTGATGCAGAAATGGCACGCATCCAGGTTAGACTTCATCTCCACGTCAGGCCAGATCTGGACATAACATTATTCTGCCTGTCCTGTGTCAGCAGGCAGAAATGGAGCTTCAGTGTTCAGCCAAATCTGTAATCTGAATGACAGGGGAACTGGACTTTGGGATTCACTGCAGAGCATATTTGCTCCATGATATAGGTGTGTGAGCCTAGGGGCTCTGATGGCTGCAAGTCTTAGGCAGCAGGTGGGGAAAAATGATAGAGATGAGACATTTAAATCATATAGCAATGGAAAAAAGGGTGTGGAACAGATGAGGGGATGGGAAAAAATTACATCATAACGGAAAAAATAACTACAGAGAAAGCTAGAGAAGTTAGAAAACTGTTTTGTACTGGAAGAGGAAGTGCTGACATAATAAATAGTGGTGGGGCAAATCAAGATGTGGCATCAGGACAAGATTGTTAATTTCCTTCTGGAGGTGACCTCATTGGTACTGTCTTCAGTTACATGAAAATGTATCAATCTGAACTGAAGCTTGTGGCGAAGCAGTGAATGATAGAATGTTAGTGTCTGAGTAGGAGTAAAATTCTGGTGTCCTGGGCTTATTTATCTTCTGTTTTAGATTGCAGATTCAACTGTCACAAACGCTGTGCATCTAAAGTACCTAGAGACTGTCTTGGAGAGGTGGTTTTCAATGGAGGTAAGATGAGAAACATGCTTTCAAATACTGACAGATATTTGGAGGCTTAAGAAAATGCAATAGCTTTTCGTTCCCTCATCTTTGAATATTTTATGTCTTTTTGTTTTATCTTCCCATTTTTTTCACCTGAGATCATTGACAGTTAAAAAGATTCACTGTAAAACTTATACTCTGGTGGCCCCAATTTTACTTAATCAGTCTTGGCAAGTACAGTATGCTTTGCTTGAGATTACTCAAGGAAAATAAAAAATCAAGAAGCCTTCTCAATGTATAAAAAATAAACATCTGTTGTGATCAGTCTGCTCATTGTTCACCATGAAATAAATATTTTTAAATGTTAATATCTGAAGACAAGTACCATTTTTTGTGACTTTCTCATATCCATGATTTTTAGTGGCCAGAGCTAGCCCAGCAGTTTGTGAGGTAAAAGAGAAAGGAAAAAACCCAAGCTAAATCAAAACAACCCCCCCCCCTCATTTTTTGAAACCTCAGTTAAGTAAGACTATTTTCTGAATCGACCTTACAGAGTTGAAAGGGGAATATGAGGAACGATATGTGGCAGAAAGTTTGAGAGTCCTGTTCTTAGAAGTTCTAGATTAGTGTGTTTAAGCTGATGAAATATGGGATGGATGAGCAGACAGTGAGGTGGATTGAAAGTTGGTTGAATGGGTGGGCCTAGAGTGTGGTCATCAGTGGCATGTAGTCTTGCTGGAGGTTGGTAACTAGTGGTGTACCCCATGGGCCAATACTGGGTCCAGTCCTGTTTAACATCTTCATCAGTGATTTGGACGATGGGGCAGAGCATACCCTCAGCAAGTTTGCTGATGACTGGGAGGACTGGCTGATACGCCAGAAGGTTGTGCTGCCATCCAGAGGGACTTTGACAGGCGGGAGAAGTGGTCTTATGAGGGTTGTTGAACCAGATAACCTTCAGAGGTCCCCTCCAACTTGAACCATTCTGTCATTGTGTTGATCCTTAGCATGTATATTTTTGAGGGGAATAAAATTGATGACATGCAGCAGATTGCACCAAACTTTACAAGCTGATTCAGAGGCCTGGGCAGCAGCCCTGTTAGCCAGTGGGTCCGTTGCCATTGCACAGTGTATCCCATCCATTCATGCCTGCCTTCTACAGCTCCAGGGCTCGTGCCTGGGTCTTGAGATTGGTGGATGTGAACAATAACGTGCAACATGTTGTTGCTGCAGCCTGCTTTCACCAGCCTTGTGATGCTAAGCTGCTAGAGTACATAGTTTGGGAACTACAGTTTCAGACAATTTTTCCATGGACATAAGGAGTCACTTATTTTTCTTGTTCTTTCTCCCACCCTTAATTTGAGCTCTCCTCAGACAAAACAAAAAACCCCAAACAAACAAAAAGACCAAAAAACCCCTGAAAAGGCTACAGTTGAAGGTATTCGTATGTCTTAATTCTTAGTTTTCCACAGTGCAAGTTGTACAGCTTTTGGAAACTTTAAACTTCTGCCAGCAGAGAGTTAGATGCAAATAAGAGCTGTTGTGCTTTTCTCTTTTCCTGCAATAGCACGACCCGCTTTTTCTCTCTTACTTTTGCTGTTATGGACTACAAGGGCAATGAGAAGAATTGGGGTTCTGTTGTTGGAGAATTTCATTTGCACAGGAATAATTCTCTGGGTCATTTCTAGCCATTGAAAGGTTACTTTGTACTTTTGTGGAACGGTATTAGTTAATGATATTTAGGTTTAGACCTTAATCTTTTCGCTCCATTTCTTTCAATATGATTCTTGTTTTGGTTCGGTCTCTCTTGCCTTGGCATTTAGCAAAAACAAACTGATAATGTTCATTAGCACACATTAGCACAATTTGGCAAAAACCTGAGGATTTTGTATGTTCTGATTGTACTTTTATGTTTACTTGCATTAATGTGAACTGAAGAAGCAATTTTGTGGAGTTTTTTGGGAGGTTCTTATGGGGTTTTTTGGGTTTTTTAGTTGTGTATTTGAAATAATATCTAAATCCTGTGTTATTTCCAGAACCTGCTAGCCCAGGCCAGGACTTGGACATGCCAATGGAAGTTGATAGCAGTGAAATGAACAGTGATGGTAGTCGGGGTCTAGATGATGCTGAAGAGCCCTCTCCTCCAGAGGACAAAATCTTCTTTATGGATCCATCTGACCTTGATGCAGATAAAGATGAGGAAGCTGTCAAAACCATCAGGTAAGTCATAAGGTAGATTTCTTTGCGCTGGATGTACTTTACTCAAAATTTTGAGTAAATAAAGCACTTCTGATTAGCCCAGTTTTACAGCTTAAAGTTACATTTTTTCATTTGTGTTTGTTTTTTTTAACTTGAAAATGCTTTGTAAAGTTATCCTGTTCCAAGCAAATCTGAAACATAAATAAAATAATATAGTCTCTTCTAATTGGAAAAAGTGCTATGACTATTATCAAAGAAATAAAGCCAGATTATCAAAACATGGTATAATTTATGGCTTAATATGGCTAAGACATGACTAAGATCTTTGACTTTAGCCTGATTTCGTTACTGTTATACATGTGTTGATTTAAAAGGAATTACTTGAGATATTTTAATGTTCACATTGCAGTTTATACGTGTTTTAGGCAGAAGTTTGATTTATATAACTCGAATGTGATGCTTCTGAAGTCTTCTATCCAATAACTGTTAGCATAGTTCCTTTAATCAAATTTGATCTTTTTACTTTCTGTATTATGCTGAATAGTGTTACCCTGATTTTCTTAATTCATTCTTAATAATGTAAGAGCAGTTGTATTAGCTCAAACCAAAGGTCATTGTAGCTCAGTGCTTAATAGCAAATATGTGAGGAAGGGCATATAGTGATACCTTCTCAACTTTCAGTGATTTATAGCTCAAGGACTTCCTGAGTTGGAAGTAGCATCTTTTTTGTGTTCCACCTCTAGGTAGGATTTTTCTATTTATTTCTAATTGCATTTGAAGCAATTAAAAGTTGGGGGTTTTTGGCATGTACAGTATCCTGTGGCAGCCAATTCTACAGTGTACACAACTGTGTGCTGTGTTAAAGCATCCTTACGTTTTTGGTTTTGAATCTGCATGTGATTTTGTGCCATGTGTTTACAAACATTTCTGTTAGCGCCACATGTAGGAGCTCTAGTGTTAAGCAGGCAACTTAGTGGTTCACTCCATCTTCAGTGCTATTAAAACCTGTATGTTTAACTAATGACTCTGTCAGAATGTTAGAGGTTGTCAAATCTTTGACTGCAGGACAGTTAATATCCCTGAGCATTGATAAAATTTCCTAGTGCAGCTGTGATTTGAATTAAGACACTTCTGTTGATATTTTCAAAATTAAAAGTATGCTTAGCTAGAGACCTTTAGTGTAATAACAATATGAAGTAGTAGCATAGTCAGCTCACACAGACAAGAGAAAATAATAGCAATGCTGATGTTGTAATTACATTTTTATGCTGGATTAAGACCAGCAGTCTCAGCTAAATGTTTTGAGAGAGGATGATTTCTGTAGGTGTCCTCATGCCAGTGTGTTTCTTCTGTGTTGCATAGAGTAATTTAAGCACTGCAATACATGGACTAGGAGAGGTAGTGGAAGCTCAGATACCTTATCAATTTCATCTTTCATTGAAATAATTTGTATGGGAAGAAAAGGTGCCTGTTCCTGAAAATTATGGGTTAAATGTGTAGTACCAGTATAATTGCAGTACTGTTGTATTTTAACTTGTTAAATATTAACTGTTCTATCTTTAGTCCTTCAACAAGCAATAATATTCCTCTCATGAGAGTTGTACAGTCGATCAAGCACACAAAGAGGAAGAGCAGTACAATGGTTAAGGAAGGATGGATGGTCCACTATACTAGTAGAGACAATCTGGTCAGTGACTTTAGTTTCTTCCTGCATTAAGTTAAATTATTTCTCTAAGCAAGTGTATTTTATTTCTTTTATTTAGATATTTTGATTTACAGGATCATTTGAAAGAACTAATGTTCATTATAAAGAAATCTGGTGCAAAGGAGAAACTGTAGTTTATTCAAATACTTCATGTGGTGATTCAACAGTACTTTTCCGTCTCCCTTTTAAGAAGGAGAAGCATCTCTAAATTGTCTCAAATGAATTGCATGTTTAAGATATCAGCTTTCCTGAGATAATACTTTGGAATAATTTGCTCATGTCTTCTTTCTGTTTAGCAATTGAACTAAATATTTGTGTTAGAGTTTTGATTCAACTACATGTAAAGGTGGAAATCATTATAAAATGATGAGTACTGAAATGCTTGACACTATTATTCTAATGATCTAGGAATGGGAATTCCATTTAGTTAAATCCATTCATGTCCTGGCTTTCTTTGTCTAACTCCTACAGGTAGTCTTAGATTCCCCATAATTGAAGTGATCTAAGCTCTGCTGCTTTATGCTTCAAACTAGTGTCATCCCAGACCAGAGTTAAGGGTCTTGGATTTTTGTCACAGAAAAATGAAAATTGGTTTCTAACTATAAGTGCATGGTGCAAGCAAAGTAAGTTAGATTTACACAGCCATATTAGCTTTCTAAGCGCTTCTTTGTTTTGAGGAATGTTCCTCTGCTTAAAATTACAAGAGTTATGTGCAACAGCTTATTCATACTACTTTTAAGTGGAGACAATATTTCTCATTGGTGGAGACTTCCAGAAAATGGCTATTTAGCTTGTCTTGGTTTTTATTTTTCCCCAAGACGTTCTGTCCACTTGAATCTCATAATCTGTCTTGCCGCTGTGTGCTTTTGACTTTCTAGAACTCTGATGATAAAAGAATTAAGGACTTGTAAGGCTTACTTAGTCCTTGAACTCACATAATGTTGGTGTGAGGGCACAGAGGGAGAAACCACAACTCCCTCAGTTGTTAATAAATTAAAATAATTCAGGTTTTGTGAGCACATGCACCTGGAGTGAAACTTGTGTGGGTAAGTGTTTTTCTTGTATGCGATAACTGGTGTTGTCACTGCTGTTGCTGTAAAGTGAGTGATATTTTTTTCTGGTTTGTGGAAATAATTTTATGAGCCTCTTCCTGAGTTCAAAAAAATCTTTATTCCCAAAGTGTGTATTTTCATGTATCTAGTCTGAGATGCAACTGTAGATTAACATGAGTTGATTATTTTAGTAATTTAAAGCATTTCTTATTTAAATAATCAGATAACAAAAGCCATACCAGTGATTTATTCCTTACATTATTATGCTGTGCATGTTGTAGAGAAAAAGACATTATTGGAGACTGGACAGCAAATGCCTCACGCTATTTCAAAATGAATCTGGAACAAAATATTACAAGGTAATGAATGATGAGTAATAATTATGTTGCATTTGATTTACTCAGTACTTTATAGATATGAAACCTACTTGTGAGCAGTTTAAGTATTATCTCCATTTCTCCATCTCTTTTCAATCAAAACTGTAACAGGTTTATGATTGGCCAAAGCTTGTAAGTGAGAAGGACTAACTCTGAGAAGTTGCTTGCAGTTCCTGTTCTAATCCTCTTGAGTATGTCTCTTCTTACATTTTATGTGTACTGTACTCCTGAATTGCCTAGCATATTAAGCTTTCTTCACAATTATCAGAGAATTTGTTTGGCTACCAGTCTAATGAAGGCTAGGATTTTTGCATTCTAAAAATAGTAACTGAAAGTTTGCATGCTTATGTATTTTATTTCGAGGTTCCCATAATTAAATTATTCCCAACTGTACAACTGAAAATTGCAAGCAAGATTTAGAGGAAAATTTACTGTGCGGCCTGGTGTTATATGAATGGAACTCAGCAATAAGTTTAGTATATTGTTAATACAGTAATGTGTTCAGTGGTGGAATATTCAGAAAATGTGTTCAGATGCGTAAACAGGATTTTTCCCTTTCTTGTCTTACACTTTTAGGTGGGGGTCCAAATCTTGCAGCTTCTTCCTTTATAACATCTCTAAGATCAAGCCTTTTCTCTGTACACCCAGCTAAACTTGCCCAGATCCTTTTCATCCCTATCTTGACCAGTGCAGTCTCTTCTTCTCAGACCTCCCTGATATTTGTATTGCCCTGTGCATTCAAAACACAGCTGGTAAAATATGTTCCTTGCTTGTTGCTCCGTTATGTCACTGCTTTTAGTCCTTTGACTTGCCCCTTTGCCCCTCTTTAACTGCTTAAATCTCAGGTTATTTGTCTTTGCTGTTAGAATCATTCATGGTTGCTGCCTTTACATTTATTTGCTCTTCATCTTAATCAGCTACTGTCTCTTACCCTCCTAATGTGAGCCTGGCATTCACCTGCTTGTTCACTACTCTTGCAAGTGATGTGCACCTGTACGCCTTCCCATGTGTGTGGAATGTCCTCCTCCAGCTAGCGTGAACTTGCAGCCATTTCTTCCTTCAGATCTGTTCTCTAGTACTGCTTGTACCATGATCTTAAACTGACAAGGTAGAGGAGTCAGTAGAAATTGTTAATATCTGTATGAAAGAGAATCTTTACCCAAAATGATTCAGATGCGTGGAGCGGTGCTTACTGACTAGCTTATAAAACCACATCCTCCTCTTAATGTTGTCTTGTTTCCCCTGTCATGTTCTTCTCTAGCTAAGCTGCATAAACTACAGGGGAAAAATGGTTGTTCTGTAGTTGTGCATCATTTGTGTGCGATGGGGGCGTGTCTCGTGCTGAATGTAAATGCAGGTTGTCTGCGTAGAGCATAACAGTTGTATAGTGAGAACTGTGCTGGGGCTGAAAGCCTTTCTAGGCTTGTATAGAGGAATTCAGAAAACTATGGGCGGGCAATGGTCGTGCACAGTTTGACGTTAGTTATGAAGCTTGGTGTTTTGTTATTTTGATGCATTTGCTTTGATTTCTTTGCATACACTTTTAAGTTTTGAATATCAGTATATCAAAATATTACGTGCATTTTCATTTTTTAATCTTTAATATTTTTCTTCAGGAGATTCCACTTTCAGAAATTCTCCAGGTGACTCAGCCTCGAGATTTTTCAAACGTGGTGCAGGGCAGCAACCCATACTGTTTTGAGATCATCACTGACACGATGGTGTACTTTGTTGGCGAAAACAATGGCAGCAGTCATCACAGTCCTGTTCTTGCTGCCACCGGAGTTGGACTTGACGTAGCTCAGGGCTGGGAGAAAGCCATTCGTCAGGCTTTGATGCCAGTCACTCCTCAAGCTAGCGTTTGCACTGCTGCAGGACAAGGAAAAGATCACAGTAAGCAGGCAGACAAGGCACTATTATTCATATTCTGAAGCTGTTAATGGTAGAGACTCCTTTCAGAAAAGTGCTTATGTAGAGTGAAGTATTGTCTGTCTATTCTCTGCTGAATTGGGTCCATTGTTTTCCACAAGTCTCTAAGAAGTGACATTCAGGTTTGGGGATGGTGGGCAAATCCTTTAATTTGTTGTAGCAGGAAGCAGTAGTTAAGAATCAGATTTACAATATGAATGCATATTGCAGAGCTTTATTGTAGGAGCGTTAAGAACTTGCACATGGTTGCTGGACATAAAAAAGGACCATAGTTCAGATATTTCTAATATACTTAAAATATATATATTCAGATTATATACATATACTCTGAAAACTAAATTTGGATGCTTTTTGATGTTATCCCCTTTCTATTTTTTCCTTAATCTGTGAGATGTCAGTAGCTAAGGAGAAGAAAAGGGCTTAGTGATGCAATGTAAATACTGCCAGTGATGGAAAGAACTCTTGTTGAGCTGTGGTTAGTAATAAAAAGTACCCTATTCTTCTTTTTATACACCTGTCCTCCCTTTCTTTCTCTGGCATAGGATCATATTCATTATCAAGGCTCCACTAAACTATATATTGTGTTCCTTCTCTTCAGATATATCCTTGTTCCTTACAATGACATTAATTCACATTCTGTACTGAGATTTATGCTTTCATTCTTGAGGTTTCCTTTCATCTTCCAGCTACTCCTTAATCTTCTTTTAGTGACATCTTATTTTGCAGGAGATTCTGAGATTAGTTTCTCTGTCTCTGATGTCTGGCTACTCTGCATCAGCAAGAGTTAAGAATATGTAAATTCTAGTCTGAGGTAGAGGCACTTTCTGAAAATGCAGCCATGGTCTGAAGTGGTAAACTATAAAATGCCACTACTGGTATCTGTATTTCATTACAGTGAAGAAACATATCTGTAAGATGGTACCTCATAACTAACCTTATACTTATGTAAAAAGCCACTTTCGACATGAAATTCTAAGTTCCAAATATATACACCCCCCCCCCCCCAAAGGTCTCTTTGTTTTCTAGAACCTAAGGCTTACTGTTGCTGAGAGACTTGCAAAGACAGTTGCTTTTTCCAAAATTAATATTTTTTCAGATATAAATAATAACCTTTTTATATTAAAACTTGACAGTGGTAGGGAATAGAGCTGCAGGGGTAGATACAGAGAGGAAGTATCTTGGCATGTTTAGGGTTCTAGGAGTATAAGAAACTACTGTGAGTTGTGGAGCGGCGTTCACATGTTCTTAGACAACACAGGTTGGTTTTTAAACTCTAAGAAGCCCATAAAATGTCCATTCATCCCTCTTCTTCCTACACACTGTGAGCCACGAAATGTATCCCAAGAGCCTTTAAGAAAATTAGACTTTTAGTTAAAAAATCCCAAACCCCCAAAGCCTCAAATATGTTCTTTTAAGACCAAAAGAGGAGGGAGACAATGCTAGTGCTTGAAATACTTGCAGCAGCAGGGAATTTGTAGTGTCAAAATGTCCACAAGACAGTAGCTAGTCAGTTTATACCACGCTCTAGCCAGAAGGTAGCTAGGAATGAAGAAGCTCTTCCAGTCTGACCCATGGGAAAGTGTCCTTTCTGACCTTGTACTTCGTGGTTGGGGTGGGATGTTTCTTTCCAGGATGTTTCTGAGCTGAAATGATAAAGAGGAAAATTAGTAAGCTGTTACCTAGTATAGATTACATATTGAATCCTGGCATCACTGACTTCTTCAAAAGTGACAGTTTTTCAGCCCTTATGCATTTCAGACACTAGAAAAATGGTTTTTTTGGAAGGAGTAACCCAATCTCTACCTACCAGATAGTTTGTATTCTGTAGTCATCTGGGTTCAGTGTGTTCTCTTTAAAAAGTTTCAAAAACTATATCTTCACTTTCTAGTTACCTTGTTTCAACCTTGTTCCAGTTTGTGTTGACCTTAGTAACTTTTTTGTCTGCCTTCTTTCTTGTTTTTTCTTGTGTTCTGTACTGTTCCAATACAGACTTGACTCGTCAATAATCAGTAGACATATGCAAGGCTGTAATTCCAGTTCATATTTCAGATGCAGTATTCAGAGTGTCTTTGAGAGCTAGTATTTGTTGCTATCTTAAGCCTGTAAATTCCTTCTTTGAGATAAAGCACAAGTGGCAAAAATCAGATACAAACATTTTCTTTGTTCTCTGAAATTGTGTTTTTAAAACTCAACACTCTTAGGATGATAAAGGCTCTTTTCAAAGTGCTAGTAGGTCTATAGTATATCTTCTATCTACCTTGCAGGTAAATTTGTTCTACTTTTTTTTTTTTTTAAAGTTAACATAACAAATGATAGATGTCCATTTGTCTGAGACTCTTCACCTCTGTCTTGGAAGTCAAAGGAAAAGGGTATTTTTGCCTGCCTTAACGTATCTCTTTTTGTCCATGCATCATAATGTTATTCTTGTAATGAAAACTTTGTGTCAACATCTGCCGCAGGCTGAAAAATTCTGTGTCTTTATCTGGTACTTTTACTTGCAAATTACACTTCCTAGATGTGCTCTTATATTCCAAAGATTGATATACTTCTGTAGTTTGTCCATGAAACAAAGATTGTTTATATTGTGGGTTTTATTGCTTTTTTTAATTATTAGATCTTCTGTTACTTTGCTTGATTTGTTTCCTTTTCTTATGCATTACTTCTGTGTATCTTGATGCCACAGAAAATCAGTAACCACATTCAGGTTGTATTCAGGACTAAAAGGATCTACCTGGTTCTCTTCCCTGTATTTTTCTATATTGCTACCAGAAATTCTTAGTAGCTTAATGAACTCTGGTACAATTGACATGTTACTGTTGCTTTTGGTTCTCCAGCTCTCTATTGTGTACACACTCATACTGTTCTACTATTTTTGTAATCAGCAATATGACAAAAATAGACAAATAATGCCAGCAAAACTCCCAGGGTTGTTTATCTAATCAATCAGTGAAATTTGAGTTCCAGGGTGTGATGTTTCTGTAGAACATCAATAAAAATTGTTTTGCCATCACTGGGTTAGAAGTCAGTAAAGGTTTTTTGGTTTTTGTGGGGTTGTTGTTTCCCCCTCCCTTACTAGAAGAAACCTGCTCTTCCTATTTACTTACTCAGTTATATCTTCTTTATTGCAGAGGAGTTATCTCTAAGCATCTCTGTTTCAAATTGCCAGGTCCAGGAGAATGTGGTGAGTCATATGCATTGTATAATAATAGTGTTTATTTACTTGGGTATTATAGAGTAATTGGTAGTAATGGTGTTTGGATAAGAAAGCAAAACCAGAGTATTGTAGCTGTGTTATATACAGGAAATAATCTACTTACCTGGCACAGCTGTTAGTTTGTATGAATGTATGTCCCTGCTTACAGTGCTGATAAGTGGATCCTTTTCAGGAAAAGTTTGTTGTGTTTTTCCATTCCATTCCAGGTAATGATGGCACCCTTTACAGAATTTGATTAATGTCAAATGTAAATATAGCTTAACCAGTACTAATTAATATGCTCACGAACATTGTGATTACTCCTGATATTTGTGATTTCTTTTTTTCCTACATTAGGATATCAGCTCTGTGTACCAAATATTTGCTGATGAAGTGCTGGGTTCTGGTCAGTTTGGTATTGTATATGGAGGTAAATTACATTAGATTCCATTATGTGTTTATTAAGGTAGAATGTCTGTCTGCTTGATGTAATTAGCCTTTTCATATTTGCTTAGCTATATCTAGAATGTCTAGGTGAAGTTTATCTTGTTAAAAGTTCTGTTTGGATTACTGTGTGCCTCTGCAGTTTTATGTACTGTATTTCTTGCAATTAATTTTTTGCATTTAGAGTTTTGCATTGGCATCAAAATCAGTTTAGAATATACATTGCATTTTGACCACAGTAAACTACAAAGCAATCTCTAGTCTGAATTTGGCCTTGCTTAATTACTTTTTTTTTAATTGCAAATTCTAACACTGTTGTCTGTATTGTACAGTATTAGAAGTCATGTATTTAAGGAGGCTGTCAGTTATACCTGCTTTTAATGATATGAGATGTGGCCAACGGCAATTAGAAAAAATATATAGTTTATGCTTTGACAGTATTTATGCAAGCATATTATTGACATATTTTATACAAACAGTTTTGCTACAAATTTCTGTCAGCAGGATAAAGTAGAGGGAGATTTGGTTTAGGTTTCAAATGTAGTTTTATCACTTCTAGTTTTTAAAAACTTCTATCGCAATGTATAACTTGTTTATAGTATGTAATCACAAAAAGAAGTAGCACTAGAAATGCATCAAATGAACTGTTTCTCCTTTTTTTGTTTCCTTTTTTTTTAATCCCATGTGTTATGTATCTCAAGTATTGAGAAAACCACAGACCATAAATCTGGAAAGAAAGAAAGAAAGAAAAAGTGATAACTAATGATTTAAAAGTGGTAATGTTTCTGCTTCTGTCATGTTGTCTTTCTAGTCAGGAAGTATTGTGGCTATGATTTTTCTGTGTGTCAATTGTGTAGTTAAATACTTTTGTCTACTACTTCTGAACTGCTTGGTGGAAATGCATTTTGATGGTCTGGTTTTACATCACTCTTTAGAGGGGTCTATTTTTTTTCCCCTCTGTATTTCTTAAAGCATAGTGTGAACCAAAGTGTGCTCCCTCTCTTATGAATAGAACATGCACAAATGCAGACAGTAGTTTAATGTTCTGATTTTATTTCTAGATAGATTCCTAAATTGCCTTTTAGATAAATCTCAGCTTGGTATTTTTCATTCTTCAATCCTTATAAATGCTTATAAACATAATAAATGCTTATAAAAGGCTTTTATTATATTAAATCTTTTCACTTAAAGATGCCTTAAAATATATAGGGTATGCATACTCCCTTTCTGAAGATAAAATCACAAGCTGAAAGAGCAAGAAAAGAGAATATAAAAGAATATTCTTTTGCTGGCTGTGCACACTGTTTAATTGTTGCTGGTGTTTGGGGAGACTAGATGTGGTAGTAACTTCTAATATTGGCTTCTTCCCACCTGTGTAGTCTTACTGAAATAATGGTAATCAAACTTTTTATTTAAACTAATAAAGGTAAAATTAAAATTAAGTTGCTGACATTCTTGTGGGGTTTATTTTTTTGTTGGGTTGGTTTTTTTGGAGGTTTGGGGTTTTGTTGTTTTTTTTCTTTGGTGTGTCCTCTATTCTAGACAAACATTTACAAACTGTAAATCAAGAAGTTACAGGATATTGATACCCAACTCCTGGGTTTTTTTCAGTGAGAACTATTTCCCTCTGCTTTTTCTATTTTGGTTAGTTTTGAAGGGTCTGAAAAATGGAAACAGTAAAACAAAAATTCCTGACAGTTTCTTACTGATGTAAAACTTGCCCTGAAATCTAGTTAGTTGTGTTTTACTTAGGAAAAGGAATTTTCAAGCTGCTTTTCTATTAATCTTTCCTCATGTTCAATTTTTAGCTCTAGTCTAGCTTCTGTAGTTAAGTATTTTGTTAGTTTGGCAGTTTTGCTTTATGTTCTCTTGCAACCTAGCATTTGTCTTCGGGTTTTGTATCTAGCTCATAATTTATGGTATTTCTGGTACATTTCAATATAATTTGATGTCTAGTGGAGCCAGAGTTATTTTCTCTGAGTTCAAATTATAGCTGGGTGCTGTGATTTCTAATATTTTGCCTAAAAATTGCTGATTTGTAACAGACAGAATGACAAAACTTCCTGGAACACTCTTTTGAGACTTCTGGCTTTATGCTGTTGTCTGTGACCGTCCATTATACAGTGTATACTTTCCTTAGGAGTAATGTAATCTTTTTAAAATTTGTTTTGCTCTCCAGTTTTTAGTTCTATTTGGTAACCTTGTAAACTCTTTTGGACCTAGAGTGATATCTCCATTAGCCGCTTTACTTCATCTGCTGGAGATAAGCCTGGTTTTGATCCTTCGTTCATGATGGTGCATCAGTTGCTTGGCGCAGCAGCCTTTGGAGCAGTCCCTGTGCCCTGCCTGAGCCCTGGCCACCCGTACTGACTGCAGAGCAGCAGGCGAGGCCTGGCTGGACGCTTAGCGAGGCCTAGCTGGGCTCCCCGCAGCAGTGCCAGCAGAGTCCTCTCTGCTGCTTGCACTGTAGCTCTGTGTGTCGTCCCTTTTACTAAAACGGCTTCCAAGCTTTTCACTGAGCAGATAATGGTTTGGTTTTTTTTCTTTGGTGAAGACTTATTTGTTCTATATTAGTTTAGTGTTAAATGTCATAGATCATCAAGGTCTTGCAGTGTGTGATCCTGTTAACCTCTCTGTTGTGAATGTGAGAGAAGTCAGTTTAGCAGTTGTGGAGAAGCTGGGTAAGCATTTACACCTACTCACTTTAGTCCTTGAAACATCCTATCTGTGTATTGCAGAATTATTCTCATTTAGCTGATGCAGGTTGCAGTGAGGAATAGCATTTGGCGCTATCAGCCCATTTTTTTTTTCTTAGCACAACCTTTTAGAGCTTTTTGATCATAACAGACTGCCTTTGGGTGTTAACACGTTGTTCTTCATGGCACATAATTACTCTCACGTTCCCGTAGAGTATTAGGTATAATTTCCTGTGCATGTGGAGCCCATGAAAGTATGAAACCACTGGAAAAGACTTATAGATCTTTCTTCACGTTTGTCTTGAATGGTTTTGTTGTTGTTTGTTTTTTTTTCCTTTACATGAGAGGCAATATTCTGGGAGTAGGTGTTACTTGCTCATATGCAAGTCCTTTGCACAAGCAAAAACTGCACCTAATACATCTAATGTCAATGTGCATACCTGACAGCAGAGTAGTAACTAGTTTAAGTTTATCTAAAACACTCTGAGGCTGATCACTTCTTGTTATTCACATACCAGTTGCAATTTAAAATGTAAATGTAGTAATACCATACACTTTGTACAGAATATACTTGTTTCTCCAAAAAAGAATTTCTGCTGTAATGTTGTATAGGTATGAATTGCTTCTACCTCTTGATGGCTGATGTTGACTGTCTGTTTAGGAAAACACAGGAAGACTGGAAGAGATGTGGCTATCAAAGTCATTGACAAGATGAGGTTTCCAACTAAACAGGAAAGTCAGCTTCGTAATGAAGTAGCCATTCTCCAGGTACAAAAATATTTTTGGAGCACATTGGAGTTTTTTGTCTCAAGCCATTAATAAGATTTTTATGATGTGTGTAAGTGCTCTGAATTGATTTCTAAATCTGAGTACGTGATTTCTGAGTCTTTTTATAAGAGGGAATCTTAGAAGAGAGGGAAATCTGAGCGTTTGGTAGAATTGATAACTTGGGGGTGGTATCTATGCCCTATTGGGGATCCACTGAAGATGTGTACTTTGACTCTATGTTGTCTCCTACAGGTAGCAGGAAACTCTGTATTATTTTTGATTGTCTTCAACTCCTGGCTCCTCAATCTATGAGTGTTATTCTTGTGTGTACCGTACTCAAGCTACTGAGTGTATCAACTGTAAAATTAATCATTACAGATAATTTGTGTTAAAACAAATTAGTCTCACTAGTGATAATATGCATGTTTCGTAGGTTGATGTTTATGTTTCAGGCTAGTTTCTTGCCTCAGACATTTTGGGTTTTTTCATCCCTAACTCTCTGTTTAACTGCTTTTTGATTCGAGGTACAATATTTCTGTGTAATTCAGCATATTTCATACCGTTTTATTTTAACGATGAACCTATACTGCTTTATTTTAGAATTTGCACCACCCTGGGATTGTGAACCTGGAATGTATGTTTGAAACTCCGGAACGGGTCTTTGTTGTGATGGAAAAGCTGCATGGCGATATGCTAGAGATGATTCTTTCCAGTGAGAAAAGTCGACTTCCAGAACGAATAACTAAGTTCATGGTGACTCAGGTTGGCATTCAGTCTCCCTTTGAGAGAAAAAGCTAGATTTGTGTCCTGTAATTATATGAGAATAGAGTTTGAAGAAGGGTTTTTCTGTGTTGTTATTTAAAAGAGACGGCAGTGAGGGCTGCACATCTAATGAAATTTGAATAAACAGGGAAAGAATTTTGAATGTTAATTATGTTAATTTTTTTGCCCTTCTTTCCCAAGACATAACATTGTGGACATCCAAAGATGCATGTCAAAACAGTAAGCATTCAAAGAGACAGAGAGGGAGGAGGGGGGAAAAAAAAAAAAGAAAATCAAAACCAACAGTTCCAAGTCTTGATAGGCTGGAAAAAATAGTACTTGCAGTTTATACAGGTTAAGTCTTGAAGGCTGTGTTAATACAAATTACTGTATTGCTTAGCGTGTGTGGCTTTTGACACTTTTGATCCACTTTAATAGTTCTGAAAATGTTCTTTCCTTTTCGTAGATACTTGTTGCTTTGAGGAATTTACACTTCAAGAATATAGTGCACTGTGATTTAAAACCGGAAAATGTATTACTAGCATCAGCAGAGCCATTCCCTCAAGTGAGTGAGGATTAAAAAACATTTCTTTCATCACTTTTCATTGTTTTGTTTTTTTTTTTTAAGAAATACAGGCATAGTGGCTTAAAAGGTGATCTCTTGTGGGACTATTCAACTGACTTAGTCTAGAATTGTGAACTACATGTATTATAGTTGTCTGTCTGTTGGTTCTTTTTCTAGCTCTTAGCCTAGCTTTGTGCTCAGTGCTCTGTTTCAGTTTCTTTCCCCTCAGACGTGGATCTCATCTCATGGTGATGCTGTGTACCAGCATTCTTTCCTCCAAGGAGCCCGAGAAGTACAACTACTGCCAGCACTTAGCAAAAGACTGTGTAGACTATTTTTATGATTGTGAAGAGTGCGTGGAAATCTGTGTTCTGGATTAGTGAGAATAATCTTGTGCATTTTCCACTGGACTAGAAGCTTCAAGACCAGTCCTCATTTCTGTTCCAGTGCTGTTTGACCTTGGGAAACAATTTCTTCCCTGTTGTGCATCTCCTCCTCACTCTTGTCTGTTTTGCTTATAAGCTGTTGTAAAAAGGGTCTGACTCACTTGTCACAGGACTTGCTCAGGGATCTTTGTCATCAGTTTGTGTGATGTTGCATTGTAATATGAACTAAATAGCTAATTTATGTAAGAGAAATGCTGTTCGGCGATACTGAACAGTATTTATGTACCGTCAACACATACCCCAGTCAGCTATTACCTTAGATACCTTGGATTCTATGGATTTTGTGGAGGATATACAGAAATTAAAATCTGCTAGGTGGCATCAGGGAATTGCTTCCAGTCCTGCGACATTAATGCAAAGCGGAGCGGCCTTTTGGAGAGTCACTTGTATGCTTTTAGTGCACTGCTTTTTCTTACACCCTGAGGACTTACTAACTTGAGGTTAGTGTTGAACTTGATCTGGATCCTTTTTTCTGTACAAGTGTCTGCTGTGTTCAAGCTAAGGAACCATCCTAGAACTGTGATGATTTGAGCATCAGTGCAGGTACCAGCTGTTGATGCTTTTTACCTGGATGACTGTTGGACTCTTCTGCCCAGAGCTGGCTGGGTGTGAGTTCTAGCTAAAACTCATCGTTTGATTTCCGTGTAGCTGAAGCTGCCAGCTTGAGGAATATGATTAAGATGAATGTGATCTGGCTGGGATTCATGTGCTTTTTAAATTTTGGTTCTGTGCCTGGTGAGGGTGTGGATTTGCCTCTGAAAATGAATTTGTAGTCAAGTTTTTTTTTTGTCCTTATTTGCACACTTCTGGCCATTTACTACACAGACTGCCTCAGACCCGAGTCTGTGCAAGGCCAGTTCAGGTTTCAGTCTGAAGCATGGTTGGTCTGCAGTCTGGAAAACCAGCAACCTAAAATCTTAACTGACTGGCTCAGGTAATGCTTCATCTCTGTTTCAGTGCATACAATGTTTAAATGATGGCAGAAACAGTATCAAGTACCGCTCTGGTCTTGGGTCTTGGCATGCTTTGGAGATCAAGCAGAGACTTCTCAGTTTAAGATCTATTTCTTTTGCAGGTGAAGCTGTGTGATTTTGGCTTTGCACGTATCATTGGTGAAAAGTCTTTCAGGCGCTCTGTGGTGGGGACACCTGCTTATCTTGCCCCTGAAGTGCTCAGGAGTAAAGGTTACAACCGCTCTCTAGACATGTGGTCAGTAGGAGTTATTGTCTATGTGAGCCTCAGTGGTACATTCCCATTTAATGAAGATGAGGATATAAATGATCAGATTCAAAACGCAGCATTTATGTACCCACCGAATCCCTGGAAGGAAATTTCTAGCGAAGGTAAAGAAATGAATTTTCTCTATTAGAAAGTCTTTATATGTAGATAATGCATTCAGATGCTTAAACCTCAAGATTTATCCAGATGGGAATGTGAGAATTATTGATAGTTTGAGTTTAGACTCTCCCAAAATTGATAAATATGAGCTGGCATATATTTGTGAAATATAAGTTGTCAAATATAATGTTTTAGATCATTTTCAGGGTAGGAGTAGCCAATAGATTTAGCAAGGAAAATTAATTGCATGCATAAGGATTGGGATTAAATAACCTGAAACTTCCCAAAATTCCCAATGAAAAGTTAAATCACGTGTAAGCATTTGCTGAACACTGGTCTCAAAACATACTTTATCTAAATTATAATTACAGAAATTATTCAAAGTTGAATCTGCAATTTTAGTTTTGTACATCAGCAAGTGAAACAAAACTTGGATCTAAATGTCAGGTGTGACCAATCTAGAAGTTTACGAGGTTGGTCGCTAGAGCTCTTCAATGCCAGCTTTGTTATTAGTAATGTATATATGATTAACACACAGGTAGATGTGGAAGGACATATGCAAAAGTATACAACAGTGGTAGTACCGGCATCATTTTGGAACACAGGATTATGCTCAAGTTATTTAGGCACTTCTGAAAATCACTAAAATCAGTAGCGAAAAAGATTAACAACTAATACAGTAAAGCTTATAGTGTTTCTATCAAAGCAGGGGGAAAGCTAACCTCATACCTATTTCTTAGCCTCATTTAACATAAGCAAAGCTAAATATAAAATTCAAGAGCTTGATTAAGTTTAAAAGTTCAGTACGATATACACACACACAAAAAATTACTTTCACTGAAGCATATGAATTATGATAGAGGTGATTAGTAATTAAACAATATAATTTTTGTTCCTCTTTGCCAGCCATTGATTTAATAAACAATTTGCTTCAAGTGAAGATGAGAAAACGTTTCAGTGTTGACAAGTCCCTTAGTCACCCGTGGTTACAGGTAAACCCATCTGCCTTTTTCACAATGTTATAATGGGCGAATAATGATTTTTTTTGATGAAATCCTTCAGAAGCTTATTAAAACTGCTACTATCGAAGTCTGTCAACAAGCATTCATGGAGGCTTGAGTATGTCTGACTTTGGTTTTACATTTTATGTGCTCCAGGATTCTGCCCATCTGTTAATGTCTCCTTTCCTCAAGGACAATTTTGTCTTGCTGTCTCTCCCGCCCCTTACTTTCTGTCTGACATCAACGTGAGAGTTTTACTCTCCTGGCACCTCTTCTGAATGTGGGCAGTGATAAGTGCATGGAGCCCAAGTGAAATCTATATCGAGACAAACATTGTTTGATCAGTGCTGAAGCGGACACACAAGCTGGTGTGTGCTGTAACTTGTAGTCATTGTGGAAGAGAATTGTTTGGAATGTAATTTATTCGCTTGTTTGACACAGGTTTCTTTCACAGCGGTTTCACAATACTGTATGCACGTATCCATGCACACAAATAACTTCAAAGACGTTAAGGCGAAAATCCAATTAATTTGGAGTACAAACAATATTGTAATGAATCTAATTTCATGTATGGGTCTATATACAATTAATTTTATAATAAAGCTTACATAGCTGTCTTGGTACAAAAAGTCTTCATGATATACAGTATTACAACCTTAGATACTAGCCTATTGAATTTTGAACCATTCCTTGTGGACCCTCTGTTAGGATATCTTGGGGGGGTGTTTTTGGTGTTTTTTAACAGATGTTGATTCTATCATGTGGCTATTTATACTAAAAGTAGAGATAAACTGCAGAAGAACTTATCTGTGAGAATGTAGTGCTGCTGTTTCTTAAACTGCTTCCTTAAATCTCTTTTACTCCTTAGGATTATCAGACTTGGCTTGACCTCAGAGAATTTGAAACGCGCATTGGAGAGCGTTACATTACCCATGAGAGTGATGATGCACGCTGGAAAGAACACGCTTATGAACACAACCTTGAGTACCCCCAGCATTTTATTATGGCTCCTAATCCAGATGACATGGAAGAAGACCCTTGATTTATTCATTATGCCAAATTGTGGCAGAGAAGGACACTCCAGACAGAAACTGAAGATAAGTTTTGGAACAACTGTTGCTCTTTCTGAATGCTGTACACAGCGTACAAAGCCCCAAAGGATCCTGCATTGACATGGGAATAGACTGTCGTCTGACAAGCTTTTCTCCATCTCTGACTTAAACTATGAGTAGTTACTGGACAGTGGGATAAGCCCTGTTGGGTAACATTTCACCAAGCTGTGTGGCTACAAAGCCATTACTGAGGTGTAATGTGTACAGATTGAGTGGTTTGTGTGTTTTTCAAGGTTGTTTTGTTTTTTTCATAGCCTACACAATAAGAATTTTGTAATGGTTTTCTAATCCCTATTTACTAGGCCATAGAGGACTGTTTTCTGTTACTTAGATACATCTCCCGTTTCCTAAACTGTGCATGGTGAAAAGAGATTGTAAAAAGAAATCGGTGCAGAATACCTTGGCTAGTAGCAAAACATGATGGTTTAGGTTGAATACAGCTTCATAGATGAAGGAATAATTTGCTGCTGTTAAGACAGTTAAATATGTGTGTCTTTGCCCTAATTGAACTTTTCTCAGATAGCCCAAAACAGAAAAACCCGTAACTTCTTACATTCCTCTTGAAATGCTAGCTGACAATCTAAAGAGAGGACAGTCAAAGCTATGCTAGTCCTTTATTTTGTCTGTTAAAACAGAGCAATAAGCCACGACAGTGTGTTGCTGTGCAAGGCTGGCACACATCATTGATGCACACCAAAGGCATTTTGCCTTAAAACTACACAAGTATTGCACAGAGAGCACACAAGACTTGATGTAGCATATCCTTTCACTCTGGAAAAACAGCTTCTAGCAGAAGGATGTGGAAGAATAGGGAAAAACACATGCAGCTTTCTTCTGTTGTTTTGAGGTTTTAAATTTTTCTAATATTTTTCTAATTTTTTTAAGGTTCCCTGGACTTAACATCAGGAGTAGTTTGTAGCCTGCTAGCTTGTATCTTAACTCTGCTCGAAACCTAGGAGTAACAGCGGATTATCAAATCACCTGTTGCTTCTGCCAGGGCAGCTGGACTGTAGGAGAAAGGGCTTCGCCTTCTGACCTTGACCTGCATCCCCTCCCTGTACTGTGCTCAGTGTTGGTATTTCAGCTGAAGGAAGAGTCCAAACCCAACTCCCAAGACAGGTTTTTATGCAGAAGCCTCATGTTGATGGATTCCCAACCACTTACTGGACTTGTGGCATAATAGAGAGGAAGCAGCAGTTTTCTATGGAAATGATTCCTTCAGAGAGTGGTGTAATGGTTAAAGTTCACGGTATTTCAAAGAAATTTGAGGCTGTGAATGCTAAATGCAAATGGAAGAGGGGTTTTTTTTCTTTTTTTTTTTTTTTGGTCCTATTTTAAAAAATAGAAAAGGCAAAATCTGTCCTTTTGTGTGGGATAACAGCATTATGCTGCTGGAAGGTGCTGGATGGCTGTACGTATGCCTGATGTGCTGATCTGCTTAACTGGAGCTGGGTTTGAAATACTTTTAAAAATACCGATACAAGCTTGAACTGCAACGTCAGTGATAGGCTTTGGGGTAGCTCCTCTCTCTCCTACAAAGATTTGTGTGTGTGTGTGTGTGTAGATAAGTATTTTTTTTCTACTGTTATTCAGGTAATAAAGCAGGTGAGCAGACTTTTCTAAGTTTAGATATACATGCATCAAATTTTACATGGTTATTTCAGGGCTGTCAGCTGCTTGCAATGACAGAGACCTGGCAGTAAAGTCAGTGGCAGTTGCAGAAGTATGTACCCACAGGTAGGTTTGGGTCTCTAACCCATTTCTTTTCCTATTGCCCATAATCTAACCACCACTGCATTTTGTAGGTGTCTAAGTTGGTAAAGGCTGGACTCTGGCTTCCCCGTTAGGATACATCAAGCTTGGTACAAAACTTGTGTGCAATCTGTAGGGCAGTTTCCTACAACCAGCAGCGTGCAGAGCATTTCAGCCCTTCAGACCACCCTGCATCCTCTCTCTTAGCATGTGTTTTTCTCAGGTTTGTGCAAGGGGACTTGCCTGATGGCAGTCCCTGCCCCTCCTACACTGGGCATCATCCTCCCCCTTCCATCCTGTCAAGGCAGCGCAGAGGAATTCAGAAAGGGCGGAATTTGTCCCTTAACCTTGCCATCCAGTTAAGGCAGGGTTTCCAGACTGATTCTTTGGAGAAGCACTATTTTTCATCTTTGGAACCAGAACAATCACCTATGAAGTTGGTAGTCTAGCACTTGCCCAGGCTTGGCGAGGGAAGCAGCCCTTTTTTTTCAACTTCCACTGCTCAAGTGACCAAATTTCAGTGATATTGCTATCTTCCATCCTAACTGTAATAATGTAGATACAGTCTGGTTTTAAACTTCAGATTTTATACTTCAGCTGTCACTTCAGGTTTTCCTGTGCTTTGGGGTTGGGTTTTTTGTTGTTGTTGTTTTAACGGAGGGGGAAAAAAAGCCAGCTCAGTCACTTGAAAAAGCACAAGAGGAATAGAGGAAGGAGGGGACAACCATGAAGTAGAAGGCCTGGCTGATGTCTCTCCCCATGAAGTCTGCTCTGCTCCAAAATATTAAGACCTATTTATTCTTCAAATTGTATTAAAAAACCAAAAATGCTGTTGGCCTTTGGAGGAGATTGCCTGATCATATGTACAGACTTATGGGGCCAGACAATAGAAGCCACAAGTGGCTAGTAGTTGAGGAACCAAAAAATCAGACATAATTAGAAGTAAACTTTCTTCAGAGTAGTAAAATTAGCTGAGTTTTTTTATTCCCTTTTTTCTACCTTTACTGCAAACTTTGACAGCAGTAGGTTACAGCGTTTAATATCCTTACCCCTAGATGAATTAAGTTGCGTTCATTCAAGAAATAGTGCTATGATGATGTTAGAAAAAAGCTCATGTAAAATTTATAGGCTCAAAAGGACACTGTCAAGTACTTTTATATTTTTATACATCCCATTGTTTGTAAATATCCTCTGATAAGCTTGAAAATAAAATTTATTTCCCTATCAGATTTGTTCTTTTTATTTACATGAATTCTCTCCTGTGAAATGTTCTTAGAAGTAAATGTTTCTTTATGCTTCCTTGGCTGTGGATCTGTCATTAGATATGCCTTGCTGTGAGAATTCTGTTAGAAATTAGATTTTTAAACTAATAATTCTTTTTGCATGGTTCCTGTCACCATTCTCTTTATAAAAATACCTTCAAAATGTCAAGAGATCTGGTGTTTTCAGCAAGTACCAAAACAAAGTACTCTAGTAAATATTTACTAGTGGAAGCAAGTTAAAACTTGTCAGCAACAAACAGATGTGCTAAGGAGACTTTCAGTCAGCTCTATCGTAAGAGCCCTGAAACATTGTTCATTCTCTGCTCTGTGTATGCTGGTTCCTGTACCTGCAGTGTTTGATTTCTACATGTACAGGGTAGGTCAATCAATTGGTTTAGTGTGCAGCACTATAATTACTCTGAAATAGCACTCCCTACCAAAACGTGGCCAGGCCCTGAAGCATAGATTGGTGTGAGAAAACTGCCTGAAGTAGTAATGTGACATTCCCTGTGCTTTCAGTTCAAAGACAGCTACATATGCAGTATTTATATGCTGAGTAAATTATTGCAAAACATTTAGTTTGTGAAATCATAAAATGCAGGACTCCATTCCTTTTACTTTTTTATTTAGTAAGTTGCTATTGAAAGCTACTACTATTGGACTTATTGCTGTAGTATTTAGAATTACTTCAGTAAAAGTTCACCAAATCCAGCAACAGGCGGTAAGGGAGACTTTGATTCTGGCTTATGTTTCTTGTCAGGATGGACAAGTCTGTGGTGAGGCAGCAGGGCAAAGAAGTTAAAACAGTCCCCCATCTTCTTGGGATTCATCAGCATATCATAGCTGTGAAGTAACTGCTCGCGAGTGGCTGTGTCACGTGAATTCTGCAAGAGCACCTAAAAAAACCAAACCAAAAAGAATGTAGATTATAGCCCTTCCTGCTTTCCTATGACTTCCCTCATACCTGCAATTGCTTCCTGCATCCTTTTCACTTATACTAATGTAACAGTGCCCTAGTGTTCAGTAGAACTGGCGAGATCCCTGGTGGAGCTCATACATCAATGTATATGTAGCCAAGTATTATGTTAAATACTCCTAAATATAATATGATGTTTACTTTGAGGGATCCAGAGTAACTTATGTCTAGGAGAAGCAACTCTTTGATCTCGCACCTATGTGTTGTTTTAAACAACTTTCTTTTAAAATCAGATTTTTATAAAAGCTCTTGCTGCTTGTAGATTAGGAGAGCTTATGTACCTGTAAACACTATCATACCTGCAATCGGAGGTCAATGCCCATGTTCTTTAAAAATTCCCGCTGTTTTATGGGGCCTAGTGTGGCTGTTCTTCCCTGGGCCATCTTTTGAAGATAGCTGAAATCAACATCTGCTGTCAGGTCTGCTGTACCTGGAGCTCTCAGCACATCATGAAGTTTGTGATTCTGGAAACCCTGAAAAATTAAATTGGAAGATTATACTCAGCTGTAGTCCTAGCTACCACAGCTGGTGCCAGCAAAGACTAAATTGGGCATGTGAGGAGCAAAAATAGCAAATTACACTTCGAAAATTTGAGATAATCTGAGCCCTTGCAACACCTATCTTATCTGTCTGGCAGAAACCCTTATGGGTACTGATGAAGTAAGTACTCAGTTTTGTGACTGCAGCATAGTATGGGTTTTGCTATTATGGCCACCCAAGATCTTTGTCTTACAAGAACTTAATGATCCAAGTGACAAATAAAAGAGAGTATTTTGGCTTCTTATTTCAGGGTAAATGACCTACCCGGAAGGTGTCAGTTTTGGTTCCATCATGACCATAATCAGCAACCAGCGCAGCCCCACCATCCTTTTCTATACGACAGGCAAGCCTCTGAATGATGACCCCAGCCTCGGGACACACTTCCACGTGATCTCTCGTTTCTTCAGGCTATAGTGCGGGGTTCAAAGATCAAAACACCTGTATTAGCAAACAAGTACAGGCCAAGAGTTCTTGACACTTAATGTCTTGTGATTGTTGTCACTTCACTGGGGCACAGAGGGCCAGGAGTGCATTCTAGGCTACTTAGAGCTTGAGCTAGCTTTTGCTAATTGTCATGTTCAATTAGTGACTGCTGGATTTCAGTCATCTCTCTTATTAACTGAAATGAACATTTTTGTAACAAGAATACTTGCATCAGGTGAAACTGCGTTAATGGAAATAGCTCCAGCTGTGCACACCCTTCAAAAAGGCCTTTCTGTAGGAAACTTCATAGTTGGTTTTAATCTCAACTACTTCATTTTGTAACTTTAGAAAAATAAAGTCTTAGACACTTCCAACTGAAGGTCAGTATAGCACAGAAGTACCCAGCTGCACCAAGTACGGTACACAGCAAGCTGAGAGCTTGGCTTAGGCAGGGCCACTGTGGAGATGATGTGACACATGCAGTGCAGGACCCACCCTGTCACTTGCTACCTCAGTTTGCTCTCTGAAGTGTTTTGTCTGTTTAAGCTCTGATTTTGCAAGGTTTGATGTACATGTTTATTTTTGTGCTCAATTTCACAGCATACAAAGTTAAATGCTTGTGGAAGTTTTGCATTTGGAAATGGTAAGTGGTATTTACTCATTTATAGACTGAGAACCCTCCTCGTGCTGTCAAAGTAACTGAGAAGTGGTAAACGTAATTGAAAGGGTCAGTAAAGATCTAAGTACAAACTCCGGTAGGCATAACCGTACCTGAATAAAGTTTTCTGTTGCAGGGGTACTGGATGGTGACAGGACAAACTGCAGCTGGTCAGGAACTTCTGGATCTATATCAACCAAGACCTCACGCCAGCCTTTCTCTGTTCTCTGTTTAATGAACCCAGAGTACTCATTTTATGCTTTAGCGGGTAGACACAGTATCTTGGGGTTTGAATTGAATTGATGTGTCAAGCATTTTCACAAAAGTTTTAAGAACATTGTATGCTATTAACAACTATTCACTCCTATTTAATTCCAATAACTGCCTTGGAAAAAGTCTGTGGCAGAGACTGCTCTGCAGAGTCAACAAATACGGGTTTAACTATACTTGAAAGGAATGAATGATGCTGTTAAGAAAAATGTTGCGTCTTCTACTGGCAGTGCAACGTGCAACTTAACAAAATAAAATCAACTTATCCTACCAGTGATTTTCATAAATTATCAAATTAAAGTTGAAAGTTTCTTCTGAATCCTAACTAACCTTTATTTTGCTATTCTCATTACCATTCAAATGAAAGCCCTTCAGAGCATTGTCTTTGTTAGTAGTGGTATGTAAAATAACGTTGAAATTAAAAACTGATTAATGTGGCATAAGAAAAAAACTTGACTTAATTAAGCAAAAAGAAATCACTTGCTTTCTACAAGTTTTTCCATTCAAGAACAATTACTAATTTTACAGTTACCATCTGCGTTAAGCCTTATTTGTCCAAGTTCAGTTACAAATATTTTATCACCATAGACAACGCATGTGTCTAGTTTGGAACTCTAATTCTGTTCTTCCTCAAAGAGCAAAGGCATTTAAGTAGATGGTGACAATTACAATAATATTTTTGCTGTACCTGAAACTTATGTATTGGCAGGGCATCAAAAAACTCATGTGCTAAGTAAAAGCTGTAACCTGGTGGAAGGTAAAAAAAGAATGTATTCAGTTATTAACACTCCCATAGCAGCTTCCATTTGAAAATTAAAATGTTTTTATGAATTTTAATGAAGCTAGTTAATGTGGTTGTGAAATAATTATCATTACTTCCAGCTTGGATACATCAAAGACAGCATTTCTACAGCTAGCTCTAGCTTCCAGTCCATGAATTTTAGATTGGTATCTCATGAAAAAAGATTCAGGCAAAGCCAGTAAATGTCTTCCCATGAAAAGAAAAAGAATATATGAAATTGGGTAGCTATCCCAAAATGAAGGTAGTCAGAATAAGTAGCAGTTACAAAAATGAGTTAAGATCCCGCCTCAGACTCATACAAGAAGAGCAAATATGTATATTAACTACTTTTCTACCAATTATGAAGGCTGGCAGAGATGTCCTTCATTATCAGAAGCTGCAAATGGAGGAAGGGCAGCTTCTTACCTGGTGGTACATCTTGAATGTCTCTGTACCAGAAAATGGGAATTCCAGTCTTGCTAACGCCTTTCATGTAAGCAGACATGTCCTCGGGGTTTGACTGCACCTTCCCTCCTGTCAGCATCAGTGCTTGGGTCTCACTGAGTTTGGGACTCACTTCTACCAGATGAATAGAGACATCACATTTACTAAGTAAAGAGGCAAGCTGGTTGAAGACCTATAAAGGCAGATGATTTCTATTAGGCACAGTCACACGCTGTACACTTTAAAGGTTTAAGATTTAACCTTTAATCTCATTATTTATATTCAAGATGAAAGATTTAGTTGGCTTTCATTTAACAAAGTAGTCTCAGTGAAAGAGACTGCAGTTTGCTCCTCCAGAAAGAAGTGGAGATTTCTCCATTAATTTTAATAAAAGCTGCTACCCTTTTAATAATGTTGGCAAAACAGAGCACACATTACATAGCTGTAAGGACAACAACATGAAATGCTAATTTAGAATAGTAATAGTCTGAGAGTGAGTAGCTCCTCTAATACCTGCAGAGGCTTTAGCATTAGGAGAAAAATGGTTCTGTTGTACCAGACACCATAAACAAAAGTGCTTGATATCCTGCATTTCACTGTGCTTATTAGAGTTATTTTGTTAATATATGTAAATAGAATAAAAGTTCTTCTAAGGTACTAAATCCCATTAGCAATCTGGTTTTGGGTCAGTATTTTAATTAAAACAGCCATGCAAGCATGACTGAACGTGAGTTAAGTCAGAAGAAATAAGCCCCTTAAATCCCCAAAGGAACTGACACAATTTCACTCCTGTATTATTCTCCCCCCGCCTTCCTCCTATTGCTTGCACTGAGGCCTCCCTCCCAGTTACACACAGCAGCACCTTCCTAAATGGTTTCCAGTTTGAATGCTGCTTTCCTATACAGAAGTAATTTGTAATGGAATATTCCCACCCTCCCCTTCTATCAAGAGGTGTTGAAAAGATTACACGCGTGTCTGCAGTGTGCACACACTGGCCCATGTTCCACTTTCAACTCAAGAGACCTTGTCTCGGAACCATGCCTATCTTTGAATTAGAGTCTAAGCTGTAAATCTCCTGACTGAAATTGTTTGCTTACAGCAAAACCTCATTCCTTCAGATTTCAGTGTAGCCACAGAATAAAACCAGAAATAGAGAACAGCAATATCAGTTTTCACCTACCCGTAATATATCATCAGTAAGAGTGCCCCTCCCTGGGCCCAGTTCCACCAGCTGGAACGCTTTAGGTTTGCCTGTGGCTATCCATTCACTGATATACCATATTCCTATTAACTGACAGAAACAACACCAAGAAAGAGTTACAGTAATAACTTGAGAACTTGTGAAAAGCGATAGCTGCCTTTTCCCTGGTAATAACTAAGATACTATGCAATATTCTTGCTCAGGATTTTAAAGTTACAAAAAATCATTATGATACACAACTTTGACCTCTTTAGGTATTAAAATCACGCTTGTTTGTTGTCAGCCCAGCAGAAGCAACTCTCCACCAGTAAATAGGTGGGACTCTTTTCCAGCTGGCGCAAGAACTTTTTGTACTTAAGGCTCAAATGCACGTCACTGTCCGGCTGCCTCTGAGCAGCTGTTCTTCATGGCAATGCATTTATCAACACAGCATTGAGAGCAGCCTTTAGCCAGTCTTCACTACTGGAAATGATACACAAACCAGAGTGAACCAGACCAAAACCTGAAAGTTACTTTTGAGAAGAGTTTTCATACTGGGGAACTATCCTAACTTTTTAAATTTATAAAAAAGTTCTATGAAAAGTTTTTATTTATAAAAAAGTTCTACAGAAATGTGTTACTAAGCACAGATGGTGTCCCAGATTATAACACATGAAAGGCCTCCCCCATCTTCCAGAAAAACAAAACACCCCTTCCTCCTCCAAAACCAATTTTTTCTTTTGGGAAATAACTTGAAGCCTCGCGTCTATTGCTCATCATTGCCTTTCAAGTATTTTGACATCGGTAACACACACAAATACCGGCTTGGAAATCACAGCTAGCCCCCTGTAGCTTAAGAACGAGAAAAAGACTCTTAGGGCACAAGGAAGTACACGTTACCTCTCCAAACACCTGACTTATTTCAGGTGAGGTGACAAAATCCCCGGTTTCGCCGATGGCGCCGCGGTGCGTGTAGTAACCCTGCGGGGGGAGAGGGGAGAGGAGCCGGGGCCCGGTGAGCGGCGCACGGCGGGGCCGCTTTCCGCCCGGCTGCGACACTACGGGCTCCGGGTGCCCAGGCACAGCGCTCCCGGCCCGCAGGCCGTGGCGGAGGGGAGCCCCTGGCCCGGCCCCGCCCGCACCTGGCCGGGGTTGGTGAGCGCCTCCCGCATGTACTCTGCCACCGTCACCGGCCCGGTGGCCCGCAGCTTGAGAAGCAGGTGCCGCAGCAAGGCGGTGGCCCGGTTGGACCCCTCGGCCTCCGGCTCACCCCCCGCGCCCGAGGAGGGTCGCGCCGCCGCCGGAGCTGCGGGGAGAGGAGGGGGGAGATCAGTGGGGCGGCTCGCACCCCGCGGCTCCGGGGACGGGGGAGAAGGCGGAAGTTACCATGGTGACGGGGGAGCCGACGGCGGCCGGCGGAGCCCAGGACGGCGGCGAGGAGCGCGCGGCGCGCGGGCAGCGGGACCATGACAGCGGCGCCAGCGTCTGTCACCTGCTGCTGCTCCTCCTCTTCCTCCTCCCCGGGTCCTGGCCGCTTGGTGGCTGTGCTACGTTTCACCACCTGCGTGAGGAAGAGACAATGGATAAACGCCGCTGAGAGCAGGCGAAAAACCGGTTAGATTTGTCTGAGACGCCCGCTCTCCGCGTCCCCCTCCGGCGAGGCCCGTACCCGCCCTTCACCCCACTTGCAGGACCTGAGGTCCCGCGGGACCGGAAGCGCGAGCCGCGCATGCGCGCAGGAGCTTCCGGTGGGCAGCGATGGCGGCGCTGTGGGACTTCGGCGTGAGGGACCCGAAGAAGGTGGGTGGCGACAGCGGCGAGGAGGAAGAGGAGGACGGTGAAGAAGGAGAAGATGGAGATGCCGAAGGGTTCACGCTGGACGAGGTGCTGCGCCTCGGCGGCACCAAGGTAAGGAGAGAGGCGGGAGGGAGCGGGAGCACGTGGCGGCCGGGCTCCCCCCTGCCCGGGACCCCCCCTGCCCGGGACGGGCCCTTGTGGGGGACGAGGTGTGGGGGGTGGTGGGGGGCAGCCGTTGGGAGCGCGCGACCTGGCGCCAGGTCAGCCTGTAACGGCCGTGCGGTGCCGCCCGCAGCAAGACTACGTGATGCTGTGCGCCGTGGACGAGGCGGAGGAGATGGTGGACGGCGGCAAGAAGGACGCGATCGACGACCTGAAGGAAGGGGAGCTGGAGGCCTTCGTTGGCTCCCTGGGGCTCGGCAAGTATGCGAAAAGTTGCCTCGTGGTGGAGGAGGACGAAGATGACGGGGGCAGCGAGGAGCAAGAGAAGCCCCCAAAGAAAGAGAAAAGCAAGAAAGAAACTAACCCTCCTTCGTTAGAGGGGAAAAAAGAAAAAAAAATCAAGGAAAAGGCCAGCAGTGTGAAAGACAGCAAGAAGAAGGAAGCTGGTGGTGATCAGGACCAGCACCTTTCAGCAAAGAAAGAAAAGCTGGAAGACTATTTTGAATTTCGTGCTAGGCAGGTGATACTGATCAAATCAGGGGGCAAATGGTATGATCTAGAATACACCAATGAATTCTCTTCAGAGCCACAAAATCAGATGCTTCTGACCAAGTATAAGGCCTTGGCCCAAAAGCTGTACCAGCATGAGATAGATCTGTATAAGAATAAGACAGATTATCAGAAGGGGGCCTCTTCAGCGTGGATGAAAACTGTTGTGTCGTCAGGTACGTTGGCTGACAGGATGGCAGCGATGACCCTTCTCATTCAGGACAGTGCTGTCCACAGTCTCCAGTTTGTTGAGAACTTGGTAAACCTCATAAAGAAAAAGGGCAGCAGGAACCAGAGCCTCATGGCTTTGGATACTTTCAAGGAGCTTCTCATTTCAGATCTCTTACCAGACAATCGGAAATTATGGTCTTTCTCCCAGCGACCATTTAACAACATAGAGAAGATGTCGAGTGGCAACAGGGATTCAAGAGACAGACGATTAATACTGTGGTACTTCGAGCATCACCTGAAACTGCAGGTGGCAGAGTTTGTGCAAGCGTTAGAAACACTGAGTCATGATTGTCTTACGGCAACGAAATCCCGAGCGCTGGCAGTTTCCCATGAGCTTCTCTGTAACAAGCCTGAGCAGGAGAAAGTTCTACTTGTTCAGCTGGTAAATAAACTGGGAGACCCTCAGAATAAAATCGCCACCAAAGCCTCTTATCTTTTAGAGACGTTACTTCACAAGCATCCAAATATGAAGGGAGTAGTGTGCAGTGAGGTGGAGAGGCTTTTGTACCGGTCAAACATTAATGTGAAAACTCAGTATTACGCCATTTGCTTTCTAAATCAGATAGTCCTCAGTCATGAAGAAAGTGCATTGGCTAACAAACTGATAACTTTATACTTTTGCTTTTTTCGGAACTGCATTAAGAAAAAAGATGTTGAATCCAAAATGCTCAGTGCTCTTCTTTGTGGGGTAAACAGAGCTTACCCTTATGCTGAGACTGGTGATGAAAAAGTGAAAGAACAAATGAACACGTTGTTCAAAGTTCTGCATCTTGTGAACTTCGGTACCAGTGTCCAGGCCCTGATGTTACTGTTTCAAGTGATGGACTCTCAGCAGACTGTATCGGACAGGTACTACGCAGCACTATACAAGTAAGTCAGAGGTTTGCATTTTATGCATTACATTTTATGAGGGAGTGACCGTTAATTTAAAGTTGTAGAAACACTAGTTTTGCTTTTAAGATCTTGCGAGTGTTGCGTCTCGTTGTCTAAAAATTTCTGATGTTTTGTATGAGCTAGAAGAAAAAGCATATGATTTCTTTGACTTAACGTGGGGATAAAACAAGTGGTAGTGATAGGTCCTGAGAATTTCATCCTTTGCACTGTTTTCTGGTGGCATGTTTTAATTCCAGATATTATTTGAAACTAATAGATAACTACTTCTGAAGTAATTTGTACAGGTGCAGTGGCTTAGTCACATAATAACCTAAAATCTTGTTTCCTTTGTTTCATACAGGGGATGGGGAAATATTATGTTGACAAATTATTTAGATGATTTAATTTGTATGCTTGGAAAGCTTTATGTTATAAAAGTATCTCTTTTTTTTTGTCCCAACTGATTGTTTAGAGTCTTTGTAGGATCCTTACAGGCTTCTGTTTAGTTGACCAAAGGGAAGTCACTGATTTTTAAAAAGGGAACTCAGGTTCCTCCAGAATGTGCAATGTATTTAGGGGCCTTCCTGTGCCTGATAGTCTGGGAAAAAAGTGGAGTAGAAAATGAACTTGTCAGCACACACATCCGGTCTTGATTATGAAGCATGCTAATTGCTAACCATTTTCTTTCTATTTTTTTGAACATCTGAATAAATCAAATAAGTTTTTTACTTTGAATATGTCAAATTTTGAAACTGTTTTCAGTTGAACTCAGTTTCTTTATATTTTCGTACAGTTTTTTTTTACTTACTGACACAGGTGGTTTTTTAATCTTCAGCGTCTCATATATATCTAGAAATATTTCACAGCCGTTGACAGTTCAGGGTTGATCGTAATAGTTTTGAGTATCAGGGAACAAGCTGTCATTGGTCTTTTTGATGGTGCTCTGAAAAATGTGGATGATTGTTGTTAATAGCAATTATTCTCTTATGTGTGTTACGACAATCAGCAATATTTTCCCCTGTGTGTTCTACAGGAAGCTTCTAGATCCTGCTTTAGCAACCTGCTCCAAGCCATCCATGTTTCTTAATCTTGTCTATAAATCTCTGAAGGCAGATGTAGTGTTACGGCGCGTGAAGGCCTTTGTGAAGAGGTTACTTCAAGTCACTTGTGGACAAATGCCACCCTTCATTTGTGGAACCCTGTACCTTCTGTCTGAGCTTCTGAAAATAAAACCGGAATTAAGGCTCCAGTTACAGGATCATGTGGTATAAGATGATTAATTTATCTCATTGTTTTTCTCAGTAAGAGCTAGTTTCATAAGCACCTTTCCCTAACCTGTTTATTAACAACCTGAGGGTTTGCTAATGTTGTGGGAGAAAGCACTTGAACAATTAAAAATGTGTATAGATGAGGGTGTTTTAAGCATTCTAGCAGGTCCTACGGGCTTCATTCATGGAGAGAGGATTATTTTGCTAAATGCTGTATAAGTAAGCAGGTAAACATTCTTCACTCAAAAGCTTTGTCAAAACATGGCCTGTTTGTTTCTTCTGTCTGCAGTCTCTGAGGTATAGCTAGGCAGGACAAGAATTTTTTTTTTTCTTCTTTCTTCAGGCAGGGAGGGACTATTACACTTGTGTGATCTAAGCTGTAAAGTTCAATTTTAAGTCCTGTATTAAACCCGAAAATCTGTATTGCTTAAACATTGGCCATAATTTGTTTATATTTTTGTAAGTAGCTTCTTAAGTGCTGTATGTGCATTTTTCTAGTAAATCAGAATAAAACTGGAAAGGAAAACTGTTTGGTAACGTTTTTTGTTGTTTAGGAGTCAGATGATGAAGAGTGCTTTAAGGATCAAGAAGAGGCTGAAGAGGATGAGGAAAAATTTGTGGATGCAGACAAAGAAGTAGAAGGTGAAGAGAAGAGCACAATGGAAAATTCTAAAACAAACGACTCGAATTCAACAGCCTCGTGGGTGCATCATCTGAATATGGGAGGTAAATTAGCAAGAAAATGTAATTCATTTAACTTCTAATACTCTGTAACAGTGATGTGTTGATCAAGACTTGTAAAATTAAGTAATTAAACCATTAGTTTTTCAAATTGAAGTTTGATTCAAAGCAATCAGTCAGAATAATTTATCTGTTAGCTCAGGAGTGATGAAGAGACCATGAATCTGCTAGCATGTTTCACTTTAAGCAGTTTATTGCGTTTGTGCCTAAGCAGTAAACAGGCTTGGGATTTTTTGCTTCCAAGTTCATACACCTTTAGAGCGATGTAGCCAAGGTTAGGACATGTAACTGATCATTCGCTTGTGAAGCTTGCTAGAACAGTTTGTTTAGCTTTGAACCTGCTCGAGGACCTTTTGGGACAGAGCAGAGCTTTTCAGGAGCTTCCTTGGAAGCACGTAGGAACTCACCTGTGTGCCTCATCATACACTGGGGAAGGGCAGCTGAATATAACCCTTACTTGCTACTGAACGAATCTGTGGCCTGTCCAGCTAAGAATGATGGGCAGCATTACTGTCGTGGTGGAATGAATGCAATACTCTCATAAAGTTGCCTGAGGAAATGTAAGTTGTTTTCATCTCCTCTGCCCTCAGGGAGGAAGAGTGGAGCTTCATACGATCCTATGCACCGAAGTCCTTTATACTGTGGTGCTGAAAGAACCAGCCTTTGGGAACTGAAGAAGGTAAAGCATTCTTACTTTGCTGATTATAGTGTTTCTTAGTGTGGCCCTTGCATTGAGAGAAGAAAATTAACTTGGTTATTCTTGGAGTAGCTACCTGGGTAGCATAACAGAAAGGTTAAATGCCACAGTCTTCAGCTTTAAGCTTGTATATGTTACATACAACGCCGATATTCCGGAGTAGGGAATAGGAATTCTTAAGTGGAGATTTGAACAATAATAATCTTTTTGACTTTTGGATCTTTGCTTTGTGTCAATAAAGCTTTTTAGTGTTCAATTAAATAAAATTGTAAGTGAGGATGCGTTTAGTTAATGCAAACAAAAGATGAGAACTTGAAGTTCTTCAGTGGTTCGAGGGCAGAGCATGTCAGCCTTGCACTACCACCTGCATCTGCACATTATCTGTTGATTTATAGAGTGCTTTTATGGCATAATGGTGTTGTCAGGAGTTGGATATGTTAATGTGAATAATGATTGCATTTATTTTTAAAGTAGAAATAAATTATTCATGTTTTTTCAGCTTTCTGAACATTTTCATCCATCTGTGGCCCTCTTCGCAAAAACAATTCTAGAAGTAAGTGCTTTTACTAGTCTGTAGCTTCGAAGTTTGACTTTTACGTTACTTGTCTTTTGCCATTCGAAAAAGTACTTTATAAAGCCTCCTTGCACTCTGCAGCTAACTAGCAGCTCTGCAGCACTGTAACACACACTCAGATGCAAAGCTTTGCATGGAATTAAAGTGTTTTATCTAAAGGAGACTGCTCATGGAAGTAATTAACTTGGTAAAAATGTGGTTATTACATGATTCTTAAAGCTTTTTTAGAGTTTTGGTCTCTCTTTTTATTTAAAATGGGTTTTTTATGTGGGGAACTCTGCTGTTGGAACAAATTCTTTTTTAATACTGTTGTGGTATCATGCCAAAAATACTCAAACCTACACAAATACATATTTAAAATACTTTAATTTGAATATATGGTATCCAATTAGTACTGAGTATTAACTGCTATTAGCACAGTACGTTGCAAGGCAGTTCATCACTGAAATGAAGTGAAAGAGGTGTTTTTAGTTAAGAAAATACTGAAATTCCAAAAAATAAGAACCTGTACAAGAGCGTATTATGTGATGAAGCATCTCCAAGTCTTTGTCTTTTTAAAGTGTGGTTTAATGTTGTTCTTGGACTGAGTCCTCTGTGTTTAGTTGCTGTCTTTCTAAAATGAAGACCTTAATGATTTTTTGCTTTTTTCTTCCTCCAGGGAAATCACATTCAGTACTCTGGTGACCCTTTGCAGGATTTCACATTAATGAGATTCTTGGATCGCTTTGTGTACAGAAATCCCAAACATCATAAAGGCAAAGGTACGAACTTGTCTGTACATATTAGCATATGATACTGATTATTGATGATGACCTAACTCTTTTCCTCTCAGATTGCCAAGTAACCCTTTGTGCTTGTCAAGTTACTCGGGGTACATGTGGTGCAACAGAGGAGTGGGATCAGTCTTGAGGGCTGCAGGAGAGATGTCTGCAAGTCACCTGTCTGACAGTCACATACTGCTGCCTCTCACGCCTGCAGCGCAGAAATTGCTAACCTAGCAGGAATAAGCAAACTGATAGGGGAATGTAAAGACTACAGAATGGTTGAGGTTGGGAGAGACTTCTGGAGGTCGTCTGCTCAAGCAGGGCCACCTAGAGCGGGCTGCCCAGGCTATCCAGATGGCTTTCGAATGTCTCCAAGAATGGAGACCCCACAGCATCTCTGGGCAACCTGTGTCAGCGCACAGTTCCCCTCAGAGTGAAACAGTATTTCCTGATGTTCAGATGGAGCCTCCTGTGTTTCACTGTGTGCCCATCACCTCTTGCCCTGTCATGGGCACCACTGAAGTGCCCACCTCTGTCTTCTTTACACCCTCACTTCAGGTATTTCTATTCATTGATGAGATTCCCCCTGAGCCTCCTCTTCTCCAGGCTGAACAATCGTAGCGTTCTCAACCTTTCCTCACAGGAGAGATGCTCCAGACCCTTCATCATCTTAGTGGCCCTTTGCTGGACTCTCTCCAGTAGATCCATGTCTGTCTTTACTGGGGAGACCACACCTGGAGTGCCGTGTCCAGGATCACCTCCTTCCACCTGCTGGCAACACTCCACTTAATGCAACTCAGGGTACTGTCAGCCTGTTTTGCCGCTAGGGCACATTGCTGGCTCACGGTCAACTATGGTGTCCAGCAGAACACCCAGGGTCTTTTCTGCCATCTGCTTTCCAGCTCGGGAGCCCCCAGCACATGCTGGTGCATGGGGTTGTTCCTCCCCCGGCGCAGGGCTTTGCGCTTCCCATTGAACTGCGGGAGGTTCCTGTCAGCCCATTTCTCCAGTCTCCTGAGGTCCTTAGGGATGTCAGCAAAATCCTCTGGTGTATCAGCCACTCCTCACAGTTTTGCATCAATAGTAATGAAGTAATTTGTTTTTAATTTATGTTCTGCTACAGAAAACACCAGCAGTGTGGTAATGCAGCCGAAGAAGAAGCAGTTTATGAAGGATATGCAGAATCTTGCAGGTAAGCCAGCCCCTTTTCAGTTAAGATGATGACAGCTAGACATGTAGACGTGTGTCATCTATGTGGTCTATACTGTTTCTTTTAGCAATAAAAGAAAGTCTTGTCCATCGGGAGTGCAGTGGGGGTGTCCGATGTTTGGGATCAGGTCTAATCTCCTTGTAAGGGTGCATGAAATCTCCACAGCTGAAACTTTGGATCCATTGAATCATTTTAAGAACAAATGACGTAAAGTCAGTTACCCCAACTGTTAGCCTATGAGTAGGAAAATGCTTTGTCTTCTACTGTAGCACTTGGCTTTAAACACCGCATTTTTTTTAAGACATTTCTTTTCTCTCTGTTTTTCCCCCTAATTGTCAATTAGTTTCTATTGTAGCAATTCCTTTTTCTCAGGCAGCGCATGATGAAGATCGTACCTTCTGTTTAGCCATCCCATTCAGAAAATGTATAACAGCAAAGTTCAAAGCTACTGAAAACTGCATGCCTTGTTTTATGTGCTGTTTTTGCTATGACATGTGTATGCTTCCTATCCTTCTCTTACGCTAAGTTGTCTTTTTCCTGCATCCCAGTAAAAGGAAATATGCTCCCTGGGTAAAGAGTAGATTTGCAATCTTGTACAAAAAGTTTAGAACCTTGTTCCAAATTTGCTTATAGCTGGTAATGTGACCACTTGGGGTGGGGGGGGGAAGGCTAAAAAAAAAAGCCTTAGAATTTATTCCAGCTAATAATATTTCTAGTTAGAGCAATCTGTTAGGCTACTAACCTCAGAGGAATGTGAATTTATAAAATACTAACTAAATTTTCTACTCACAAACATGCCCTTCTTATGCCTGGCATCCTAGTTTTACAAATAATTTTTTTTAAAGTTCTTAAAAATATCTGAAATTATATAAAATCTATAAAACATATGCTGATGTAGTGGTAGTTAATATAGTAGTATTGTGTGGTTAATGTTTTTATTTACTTCCAACATCATATAAGAACTTCTGTTCTGCTTGTTACGATTGAACAATGACTTAATCTGAGAAAATGGATTTATATAATGATTTAAATCACATTAAGCTCTTTCATTAAATGATATGGATTACTCCATACAATGCCACAGCTGCAGCTATTGTTAGGATTAGTGTAAGGTATCCTTGGCACTGTTATTTTGCTAAGAGTCTTCCTGCCCCCAGAAAGAGGCTGCCTTTTGTCTAGTCCCACTGTTTCCAGCGATTAAGGGCAGGATTTGGTGATAAGAACCAGCAGTTAAAAAATCAGGGTAAACCATCAGCAAAACATGCTGCTTGAGGACAGAAGAGGTACCATCTTCAGTGGTAGAATCTCTGTACCATTCCCAGGGATGTGCTTTCCTCTAACTGTGGGTCTGTTGGGTTGCACAAGAGGTTTTAGTTATAGATTAGCTGATGTACCTTTACTGATGTGTGGGTTTATGGCTATCAAAGTTTAAATTAGGAATTTTTACCTAGAATGCATTTGAAGGTACAGCTTGTTTATTGTATTCTTTAGTTTATTCTGAGTTGAAGGAGCAGACTGAGCATTTAGAACTGGATTTGAGGAATATAAGTGTTCTACAAATGAAACATCTGATATAAAAATACGGATATATTAACGTGGCTACAGAAATCTGCACTTGTTGCATGTAGCTGGTCTCTGCTGAGGCTTAGAGAACTGAGATTGCCAGTCCTCTGGTACCTTCTACCTTCTCTTCATTTGAAGAGTCCTTCTGTGAGTCTGCTGATCTGGTTTCAAAAACTTTGGACCCTTGTTGCTCTAGAAAATATTATAATCTGTGCCCACTGAGATAATCAGTAGCTCTTGCTCCTTTGATTTTCTGAGGTGGAGGAGGGAAGAGGAATGTATGAGGGTAAAAAGCTTCTCCATAGGGGACCTGATCAATACCCTAGTCAATCTGCTGTTACAGTGTCATATTTTGCCTCAGTTCCTCGGAAATGGAGGCAGGGTGAGGCTTGCTCCCTTCCTCAGCACACTCAGCTGGTGTATGGTCCTGCCTTGCAGCTGCTGATGAGCATTTCTACTGCCATGAGTGCTGGGCAGAAGTGGTTCCCAATGATTTAGTGCATGATAGCGAGTTTATCTTACTGCCTTTTTTTTTTTCTTCTTTTTTTAAAATGCATTCCTGCTGTAGGTGATTGCGAAACCTCCATTGCTGATCCATAAATTAGAACCTGGTTAAGGCTGTGCCTCTTGAGTTTTTCCATGGGGTCTGCTCACATTCAAGTATCAGTGTATACACTGAGAACTGTTGGTTTGAAGAGGTTTTGAGATAAGCTCCACTTTATTTAATGGATGACACCGGATATCTGTGTACTTCTGTCTGTGAATGCTGTTTAACCTTTTAAAAGAATAACAATCGTTTCAACTTGAGGTAAAATCAGGGTTTTTTTTTTGTTTTTGCAGTTAACAGTAAGGAATTCCGTACCAAAGATGAAAGCAAAATCCCTGTGGATGAAGTGTTTTTTCACAGGTAATGAAATACTTGTGAACATTCATTTTAAGTGTTGTTTTTTAATGCAATGCCATCAAAATCCATTACATTTCATAAGTATTATCTGGTATTCCAAGTGTTGGCAAAATTTGATTGAGTGACTTGTGATATTACTTTCCTTAGAATGTAATTTCAACATTTGTCAAAAGTGCTTAGGAAAGAATATCACTTATGAACAAAGGCAATCAATGCTTGTAGTCTAAAGTAAGGTGACATTGTAATAAAGAAGCCTTAAACAATGCGTAATGATGTATGTCTTGTGGGTTGTAATTCTTATGCATTAGAAGTAGATTTATAAAAACCTGGAATATACCCTACTTATGTTATTAGCATCAAAGCTTATTAGAATGGAACAATGCAAAAAAAGTCAGAGGAGCTAGTTTTCTGTGTATTTATTCTTTTATTATTCATAGTTCTTTCCATTTAGTTGGCTTTCCTTTCAGATGATGATATAAAAATGCAGCTCTAACACGAAAATTGAAGTGATACGTATTTGGCAAAGATTTGTTCTTTAATGAGATCAAAAATACTGGTTACCTGTAAGTGTCTCCTTAGGAAATCAGTGTTTGAATTAACTTCATTTATTTTATTTATTTATTTTGTTTGTTTTTGTTTAATATATTCATTGCTGTAGGGGCTTTAAAAATTTTTTGAAGTATCAGGTTAATGGAATTTACCAATTTTAATTAATTGATATTACAATATTGAGGAATATAATATTAATAAATAAATAAAATAGTGGTATTAATTTTGAGATTAAAGAAAACCAGCTTCAAAACATGTCCCTGCCTGAAAAGTCAACAGTCTTGTTCCATTAAAGATGATTGAAACTGAGATTACACATTTAAAGTCTTCCATACGAAGCGCTGTACTCTTTTGCTCTTGTATATGATCAAAATTGCCTTCTGTGTTTGGTGGTTCTTTAATATGAAATGAAGGAGGGAAAGTAGTTTAAAACGACTGACACAACGTAAAACTAAACACACAAAAGAGCAAGGCTATGGGGGAAAATTTAATAGAACTTAATGGGCAAATCTCTTTTACAGATTTTTTTTTTTCCTCCCCCAATTAGATTCAAGTTGAACTTGATCCTTTCTTCCTTATCAGTATAAGGCAGATTTTCACATCTATCTTGTGCCCTTTTATAAATTCACTATGTTCAGAATAATATCTGGCACCTTTGGCTGTGAAATTTCTTTGGTTTAAATCTTACGGTAGTGGTCTACTGTTTGAAAAACAAAGAAAATACAAATCTCTGATTTGAGATGTGTTTCAAACCATTGCAATTTTCAACTGGCAACATACATGTAAAACAATCTGCAGGTTGGTTTGTTTTTTTAAAAACTTGTCATAAAAATCATCACCTGTAATTTTGTGTCTAAGAGCAATATATTATTTCAGATTTTATTCAAAGTTTGATAAGAAGAGAGAGAAACAAAAGCGTCAGGATGATGAAGAAAGCGTGGAAGATGTAGATGATGATGAATTTGAAAGAGCATTGGGTAAGGTTCTGTTTTTCCTTGCAGTAACTATCCTAATATTTTCTGCAGTTGCAAATTGTTATTTTATCCTTTTTGTAGTTTATATTGTATAAAAGAGCCAGATACAGGAATATGGAAGTGGAAGAAAACTGGCTTTCCAATTCCCCTTCTGTGCTACTACGGGCAGCAGTTCATACTTCCCCTCCCATAAGCCAACTGATGGCCCTCTTGTAAAGAGGTCTGGCTCTCACCGCTCTGGTATCATTCAGCTTGTTCACATGGTTGGAAATTGCTGATTTTGAACACAAGTTCATTTCATGCCTTTTTGTTCTTTTCCTAATGTAGTCTAAGAGTTAAGTAACTTTTCCTAACAGCATAACATTTGCCTTTATTCTTTTCCTTACTGCTTGGCCTTTTTCAATCTTCCTTACAGTTTCTCTTATCATTCCTAACATCTTTCATGAGGTTATTTGTTCAGTTAGGTCCTTGGCAAACTTCTGTGGTAGTCTTAGCTCTTCCTGTAGCATGTACTTTGTTTGCCTTTTTTTAGAAAATGTCCAGTTGGCTTTAGGTAACTGTTTTGTGGAGTGTTTTTCTATAGGAGTAAGGGCCCTTTGGTATCAGAGCCCTTTTTATATGATCTGCATCAGTAATACTGTGCAGGTAAATGATACCTAAAAATAATGTATTTTTAATGACTCCACATTTCTTTGTTTGACTTTTTTTTGTGGTAATAAACATTTTTTTTCTCCCTAGATACATTTGAAGCTGCTGATAATGCCATTGACGTTGGCCAGGATGACCTTGATTTTGCTGGGTAAGTCTTTAAATTGGTTCTTTCATGTCTTGTTTTAATCTCAAAATTGGATAGACATTTTTCAAAAATACTCAGAATATCACCTTGCAAAACAAGGCACTAGCAGTTGAACGCTGGGTAATGCTGCTTTTCTGCATCTCATAATGGGGCATCGTGATCATGTGGTGCTTACAGTCTGCGGGCTTGACACGTGAGATGTAGTATTTTACTTACACAATGCAGTGACCCAGTAAGCAAGGTAAAATCTTACTTGTTTTTCATTGTCTCAGGTTTCTGTTTGAGAATTCTCAAGTACGAAAGTAAGCAGAATGAGGCATAATGGTACTGCTGCTGTAAGGACTGGTTGCAACTAGACCTAAGGCAATAAATAAATTTTGTGGAATCCAGAATCACAGAGCTCAATTCTCAGGAAGTCAGCAGTTTCATTAATCATAGAATCATTTAGATTGGAAAAGACCTTTAAGATCATCGAGTCCAACCATGAATGATTAAGTAGCCTCTTTTTTACTTAAAGTGTCTGCAGTATAGCTTTTGAATCAGCACAGAAATGTTTTTTCTTGAGGTGAAAGGAGAATTAAATTAAGCTTTAATTAATTAAAACTTAAACTTCTAGTGAAACCTGAACATTTTTGTGATCCAGACTGGTGTAAGTAAAAATTAGCAAAGAGGAGACAAAATACAAGCAACCATCTAGTACATAAAAAGCCATGTTTCCTTTCTTATGAAGAAAAAAAAAAGTCGTCTTATTTCTCCATTGAGTAGATTTGCTAGAGGTGCCAGCAGGTTGTGTGTTTTACAGAAAGACTTCCTGAAAAGGAGCAAAGGCACGTAGGAGATAAAATACTGAAGCTGACGTTTCTATTAATTTCAGAGTAGGATTCTCTCCAGGACGTCTTAAAATGGTTGACTTTTACGTTCCATAGGCTGATGTTGAAAACATACCTGAGCGCGTAATAAATGTTTCTTAGGTCTCAGCCTACATTTACAGTAGTTTGCAATGATGTCGAACTTCTCTAACATAGTGTTTGCCAGTAGATAGATGTTATCTGGATGCAAACAGTATTTTGCCAGATGAAATGCTAAGCTTGTTACATGTTTTTTTAGTAATATAAAAAAGAAAACAGAAGGTGGTAAGAAAGGCCAAAGAAACAAGGAGTCCAGTGCTGACTGGGAGGATTCTGATGATGAAGATGAATTCAGTGATCTGGATGATGAGGAAGTCTCCTTAGGAAGTATGGAGGAAGATTTTGGAGAAGATATGGATGAAGAGGGAGGTGTATTTATGGATGTGTCTGATGATGATAACAGCCTAGGTAAAGTACCATTTATTACCAAAAAACAAGAAGAAAAAGCTTTAGAAATAGGTTATTTAATGTCATTACATGTATAAATTCAGGTTTAGTTCCCTAGGTGGGAGGTTTGGCTTTTAAGTATGAAGTGACAAGTCTTTCTCTGGACAATGAAGTCTGAAGAGAAACATTTCCTGGCACAGTCTCCTAAGTGAGAGTGGGAATTGGGCATCTGGGTATAAAAACTTGCAAACAAGACACATTTCTTTCATTCCAAAAACATTGGCAGTAACTTAAGTAGCTTTACACACAAATAACTGGCTACAGTAGGCAGAAATATTAAAAGATCTCAAAAAGAAAAATAAAAAAAAAATCTGGTACTTGGTAATTTTTTTTATTTCTTTAGACCTAGTTAATGTTGTTTGGTTTTTTTTTTTAGATGAGGTAACTTTTATTTAAATAGCTGTCTCATAAGTAACAGCTTATTCTTCTAATACAGCTATGCACCCAGATTTTTATTATCACCATAATAATAACTGGTCATTGCACTTGCATGGTTTATTATCTTTTCAACTAAAAGTATACACTTTATGTGGCTGGAAAAGCACAGATCAATGGAGTATTTCAACTAATAACTTAAAGTTGCAGGAAAATGATTGAGGGCAGAGGAGATAAACTATTCATACAGCTGTTAACACATTAATCTTTCATTAGATGATTATTTCACCAAACTTCCCAAGCAGACATTCAAGGTTTACATAACACCTGCTTTTAGCCTTCATATTTTATGTATCTTAGTATCGTATTTCATTGCTTTTTGGTGCTGTGGGGAAAAAAAAAAGCGTAAAGAATGGCACACCACTGACCAATTTTTAATTGTCTGGGTTGAAGAAATCCCAGATTTGGTTGTGTGCACTGTGTTTTAAACTTTTAAAAAGTAAAGACTCGGACCATTATGACAAATATGCCTAAAAAGAAGTTTTAATCTCTGCTCTAAATACATGTACATGGTGTGAGAAAGAGGGATTGATGTATCTTTTTTTTCTTTCTGTCAGATCCAAACAGTGACAAGCAATTGAAGTCTGTTGGTAAAAAGGGCAAGAGAAAGAAAGATATGAATTTTGTGGGATCATTTGAAGGTAAGGAAACACTGCCATGATTTCCATTTGAGAAGGTTTAATACAAATAGAGGGTCTGAAAAACTTTGGAATCAGAGGGTTTTAGTACAGCAGTACAGTAGATTATCTATGCTTTTGCATCTGGGTTCAGATAAATGAAAAGGAGGGTGGCCTAATTCAGAGTCACAATCTGCTGTTGAAGGACTGAGAACTGGAGGAATTTTGAAGGAAGCATGGAATTGTACTGGTGGTTTGTGCTTCTATTACTAACATCTGATGTACACATTTGTGCTATTCTTGGTTGGAATATTTCCTTTATTTTTTTTAGGGGAGGTTGCAAATAAAGGTTTCTATCACAACTATTTTAGAAGGTCTCATTAAATAAATAAATAAAAACATGTTTTAGTGTCTTTGTGAACTTGAAATTCTGTCTTGTAAGAATAATACTTTTGTTTGAAGGATCCAACCGAGGAAAGAAGAGAAAATTCAAGGATGCCGGTATACTGGCATCTGCAGAAGAGGTGAGTTTGATCAGTCCTTAGCAAAAAAGCGATCAAGCATTTTACTGGTTTCTTCGTAATAAAATACTAAAATTTCTCTCTTTAAAGTTTGGCTATCTGCTGGATGAAAATGCTGGGTCCAAGTTTGACAATATCGGAATGAACGCCATGGCCAACAGAGATAATGCAAGTAAGTACATGCTACAAAGAGCAGATAGCTGTAATGCTGTTTTACTTCTTTCTCTTCAGCTTCTGTACTTAAGAAGATGTACCTTCTTTAACTGAAATACACACGTGGCCAGAAATCACACAGTAGGGGCAGTAGCTTAACGTTGGTAAGACATGACTTAGTTTTCTTCAGTTAGGAGAGATGCCCAGTGACTACTGGAGCGAATAAGGCTTCAGAAAAGAGGAAGAGGCTATCATGTCGCCCTTTCACACTGCAAATAAGGATGGGCAGTATGCTGTTTGTCATGTGTTCGTGGGAATTTTGCTCTGATAAAAGCATGTCCTGGATTCTTGTGACAGCAAGGCATAAGGCATGGCTGTCTTTACCTACCTACCAGAGTATTTCCTTGCAGTATCAGTGAAGCAAAAGTAGTTTCCCAGAAATAATTCTAACAAATTAAATGTGTATATACCGACTGATTTTTACAAGTCTTGCCGGTGTCACCTGAAAAATGTTAACAACAGCACTCAAACACTGTGTAGTCCTAACACAAACATGTCTAGCATTAGTAAAATACAAAGCAACTGCAAGAGCGGTCTTAAACTCTGAAATGGTAGGGCATGTTTTGTGAAATGAAAAAACCAAAACTTTCTCTGGTATAAAAAAAAAAATAATTGGCAGCTTGCACTTTATTAACGCTTATAAATACAGTAGCCAAGTTGTAACTTTTACATGATTCATCTGTATTCCACATCATGGTCAGAAGTATTCATCGGCTCCTTATTTCTCACCTTTCCTCTTACAGATGTCAAACAGATCCAGTGGGAAATAGAGCGTGACAAGTGGCTTCACAATAGGGATGTGAAAAGCATCATCAAAAAGAAGAAACAGTTCAGGCACAGAGGGCTGAAAAACAAGTTCAAAGGCAAGAAATCAAAACGATGAACTGGACATTTTAATGTGGACATTTTTACAATAATTATTTTAGAAGATAATTTTTTAATTAATCACACATCTTTCTTACTTCAGTTCTTGCTGCTTAACCATGCCATTTGGTCATTCTCCCTTATGCCGTGAATTCCAGACCACTCATTGGATTTGTAATACACTGAAAAATAGGAAAATCCATGTCAGCTGTAAGTTGGGCACATCTGAAGGTGAGCCACTCTGTGGCTAGTTTTGTTGGATCTATAGTCCTGAGTACTTCACCCACAAGTCTGACACTCCAGCCACACCTATGCATAACAATAAACACTTCTGCAGCATTTCCTGGGGTAAGTTTTAAGCAGTAATAAAATCAGCTTTATAGGTAAGATGCAACAGAAGCTTCAGCCATCCTTCTGAAACCAACAACTACAAACCTACCTTCCAGAATTGATGGAAACCTCTTCTGCATTTTATATCTGAAATCTGACAAGAAAGATAAATCAATTACCCAACATATTTTAAGACAAATAATTAAATACACTATTTTTCTAACTAGATTAGTTTTACCAAAATTTGTCTGAGCTCCTTAGTTACAGCCACCACTAAATAATGTGATCTGAATTTACTTTTTCTTTTTTTTAAATTGTATCACAGACTGTATTCAGGTTACTCATGTGTGCAGCCCTATCATCATAGTGTTTTCTGAGCTTCCTCACAATTGTTATAACCAAATACAAATTACAGATTCACAGGAAGCTGAATGCCTCTCATAGGTTGACATGCAAATGAAAATTGGGAAAACTACTCTGCTTCCTTATGGAGCTTCAGGTGTTCATTGAATCCTTCTGTGGGCTGCTCTGGCAACCCAGTAGAAAAACATGTAATGATAGCTTTATGCTATTTTAATGATTTACCGCAGCTCATAGAAGGACCTTATCAATGCTAATACTAGCACAAAGAAAGCGGTAAAAGTCTCATTCTGAGCGCACTGAGCTGTTAGATAAGCTCACTGCACTTTACAGAATTACAAGAACTACAGCTTAAGAAAATCTTCTGCAAAGGCATGAGAACTAGGATCTAGAACTGAAAAGAGGGAAGAAATGAGAAGCCATGAATGCTCAGCACCAAGTTCCCAAGACAGGCCAATACATCTGCTCTCCACATTTTGGAGAGTAAAAATGCAAAGAAAGATAGCTTAAGTCTAACAGCCTGCCAGCTCCTGAATCTGGGATAACAAAGGCGGACTGATGTGATGTAGTGTTGGTGCCCTCCCAGCTGCAGTAGCAGCTGCCTTTTGGTTCGCCCTGACCCTGTGGGTAGCAGGAGTGGCTTTCTTGTCCTGCAGGGGCACAGGTCTGTAAAACCAGTGCTGCACCCTGCAGAGTCCTGACTCCAAAATAAGGCCATTGCTGTGCAGAGCAGATCTTGCAGTAACTCGGTGCCTGATTTATTTTTGTGTTACCTAGGAACTGAGTCCTAAGTTTGAGAGTTGAGGGCCTGAAGCCAAATCAGCTGGAAGATGACGCTGGCTGCTTCATGCCAGCTGGGTCTGTTGTCTACCTGGGAAATGTCAAATCCCAGAGCCAGTGAGACCTAGGCATGAGCCAGGGGATCACTTCAAGGGCTGAGCACCAGATGCCTGAAACAGGATCGATTAAATCCTGCCTCATTTTCCGACAGCCTCTCCTTTTTAAGTCCTTATTTGAGCCGATGCTGTTACTGTAAAAACGCACAGGGTTCAGCTTTGTTCCTCGTGGTCGCGTGCTGCCTTTCAAAAGTTTCCCCGCGGTTTTAGTTTTATGAAACTAAAATAGCAGCTTCCCTTCAGGATCCTCCTAACAAGTGACTGCTGTGCACCTACGCTAATACGAGCCAAACTACTGCCCCTCACGCGGCAGGTTTTCTTAAAACACCCGCGCGAGCACGCAGCGCACGCGCCGTGGCGGTGTGAGGCGACACCTCAGGCGGCCCCCGCGTGGAGGAGCTCCTTCCGTCACGGCGGCACCGGCAGCCGCCCCCTCCCCCGGCGGGATGTGACCCCCCCCCCCCCGGCCGCCCCGCCGCACCTTGGCTGCGGTCCATGGCGCGGTAGAGCAGGAGGGCGCCGAGCAGCCCCGCCGCCTCCAGCAGGAGCAGCCCCGTCACGACGCGCCGCGCCATCGCCGCCGCCGAGGCACGGCGCCCTTCCGTTACTGCCGGTAACGGCTGCACATGCGCAGCGCGCCCGCACCGCCTGCGGTCTGCGCACCTTTTCTGCACATGCGGTTCGCGCATGCGCATTCCTTCCTGTCGTGGCCGGCCAGCCCTCCCCCCCCCCCCAGCTAGCCACCGCAGTGCTGGCTTTGGTGGTTGGGGTTCCGTCGAGGCGCTAACCTCGGCCCGGTCGCAGGCAAGCGGCCCGGGGCTGTGGAGGGTGGCAGAGAGGAGGCGGAGGCGCGTCTCAGCACCCCGCGGTTACCGCCCGCTCCGCTGCTGCCTGGGCCGGCCTAGAGAGGGCCGTTACTTAGCACAGTGATGGCGTGGGGTGCAGGTGGCGGTCCTTGGCTGCTGCCTCTCCCTCGGCGGCCCGCTCGGGCTGCTGGCAGCAGGTCCGACTCACCACCGCCTTTCCCTGCTGCCCAGAGGGACCCACTGTCCTCGCCTCGCTGTTTCAGCTGTGACCTGGCAGCATGTGTGCCCAGCACAGCTGAGAGGCCAGGTCAGGCCTTGCTGCCCCGTGTTGAGGCTCTTGAGCAGGTGCCTGCTGTCAGGCGAGGGAGCAGGCCTGCACTTCAGTGCTGCTGTTCTCCTGCCTCAGCTTGTGGAAGAGCTCCTCTGTTCTTCCTGGCAGCCGGCACTGGTCAGTCTGTATTCCTGCTAGAGGAAAACTGCTGGATATGTAAGGCTTATGGCTGTTAAAAACAGATCCTAGTTCTATCATGAGGATGCTGAAAAAACCTGTGCTATGCAAGATCTCAGTATTTGTCTTTTTAACATGATAAAAGGCATCAGTGCAGCCTAGCTCTCACAGGGGGTATTTAGAACATAAAATGGCAGCATCCCTTCCCTCTTGCTATTGCTCTGTTTTATGGTTTTGATTTCATTGTTTTCTATTACTCACTATGTATTTCTCTCAACTCATAGTAGGGAGCTGACTTTATTTCTGAAATAAAACCTCTTGGGATTTTTCTTATTAGGGACTTTCAATTCTATGTGATGCTTTTTTTCTATTGTTATGTAAGATTAGATATAATATTTTGTTGCTCATTCTTACAGGGTGATTCATTTTCCAATTCTCTTTTCTAGTGGCTGAGCTTGCAAGTATTACTTGCCCTCAGTGGGATTTCTTACTAAAGTAATTCCTGCTCGGTAGATTATAAGTGGGCAGGATCAACCCAGCTTCCTTTTCCAGAAAGGTGGGAAGGGAGGAGAGAAAGAAACGTATCAAATTTGAGGGAGGGCAGAAGTAATGCAAAGGATTTCTACTCCACCACTTAGAAACATCTATTTAAAGGCACTTACTGCATTAGACTAACAGTTTCACACCCCAAAGGTGGTAAACATGGCTGAGGATAAAAAAGCCTTTGTTGATGAGATAAATAAGGCGTTGGCAAAGTCTGAAGGGCTTACCTTGAAGGATCTGCTGTTCTCCTACCAGGGGACCCTGTATCCTGTCACAGTATGCAGTGCGGAAACGTTCCAAGCCCTGGAGAAGCTGGAAGCCAGAAGAGATGATATGGTGCTGGTGTCCTACCCCAAATGTGGTGAATACATTATAAATTGCTTGCTGTAGTGTACAATACTGTAATTAGCTGACACAGTAAGAAGGAAAACCAACTGATTGTGGTTGTATGTTGTGTGAGCATATCGGGCATTTCTACTGCAACTGGAAGCAGCAGGTTTTTGTCCTGCTTTATCTTAATTATGCAGTCTGTTGTGCTGCTTTTTAATATGGTTTGTGTTTCTGAAAGGAAAAGAAGTTTTAGTGTTCAAAGATATTTGGCTGAAGAAGTAAGAATAAAGTACATAGTGTTTTGTATATCAGTGGGACAAGAACTCTGCCAGTATGATAAACTGTATTCTGAAAAGCATGTTAGTAATGTAGTGTAGTGTACAAAAGCAATAAAGTTATGCATTAGACAAAGGTGCAGAAAGTGACATGGCACAGCATCTTTACTTGCAAAATTATAAGCTGTTTCTTGGCATTATTCAGTATCAGCATTGGCTTTTGTTTTGTTACTGCAAAATGGTATTGACTAAGACATACTGAAAGTCTAAATCTTTTAGAGGTTTGCAGAAAGAAGGAAAAGTGCAACAGGAGCAATGAAAAAAACCCAAACAACCAACTAGTTGATTTTGATCAGTTTCATTAAATGTCAGTTGTGACATGGTTGCTTACAAGGAAAGCATGGGTTTTGCTAATCTAGGAAATTCTGTCCAAACATATGTTTCTTCTTTGAGACCCAAGCAGCAGAAGCTTAGGATTGTCGGTGGAGATGTGTGTCCAGGGAAGGATTTCATTGCAGTAGCATGGTAGCAGGTGTGGTTGAGTTGGGCTCTAACCAGAGAGTCCTAGGTTAAGCTCTCATTCAGCACATAGAATTCCCATTGGTGGGCAAGTTCTGATCTGGAAAGAAACTGTGGTGTATTTAGGGGCTTAGGAAGTATGCCTGTAGCGTTTAGGGTGAATTTATAGCAGCTGTGAGACAGAACCCTGAAAGAGGGCAAATATAAAAGGAAGGAGCTGTCACAAAATGTGCAATGTGCATCTTTATTTTAAGGAGCCTGTAATTCTGTTGGGTTTGGGTCCAGAGTTGTGCTGGACCCTCCAAAGGCCTAAAAGGTCATTGCCATAACTTGGCACTGGCTTTGATTTCTCACAGAGTTTGGAAGACTTCAGACATGGAGTCATCTGAGGTTTAGTAACTCAGTAAACCTCCTCTGCTCAGGGAGAGGGATCAGCAGATAAAGAAAGAGATCTCACACTGTTAATATCAGGCAGTTTGTGGTAGGACAGCAGGGGGAAGTTTTACTAAACACCACTGCCAGTTGCTCGGTGGGAGAGCAAGTTCACGGCTCCCTGTGTTTTGCTGGGGAGTGCAGCACCCTGTTACTTGGCAGGCACTGCTGAAAAGGCATGTACGGGAAGTTGTGCAGAAGAAATGGGAAAGCAGGAGGCAGTGCTTGTGCAGTGTAGTTACAATCTGCAGGTAAATCTCGAATTTTCTCCCATCTGGATGTTTTCTCTTACACTCTTAAACAGTGCTAAATAGATTTCTTGTCCTAATTTCCTATAGCTTGCAAAGTAGGAGGGAAAAAGGCAAGAGAGGAGGTTAAAGAATGAAAAGGAAAGATTATCTGACCCAGTTTGAAACCAGAAATTGCTGGGCTCACTCTTGCCCCTTGATGTGACGCTTGGACCCACCAAGCCATAATGTCACCAGACAGTAATAAAAATCTCTCTCCAGGCCTCTTTCCTTCTTGAACCAAGGCAGCCTGGTGTCTGGCTTCCTCTGCCAGCTTCTCAGGTGCTTTCTATGTAGGGCTCAAACTCTTAGGCATTTGCCAGGTTTAGATGGTCATGAACATGCCTGATGAAGGACTCGCACTGAGGCCCTTGAAAACCTTTGTCTCTCAAAGCTTTAATATTGTCCCTACTCCTTTTACTTATTAGGTATTATGAAGGTTAAGTTGCAGTAAAGTCTCACAATGTGAAAGGCTTCCCCCAGCTCAGGTATGTGCAGTGGAGAGAAAAACTGATGCAGACAGCTATCTATATATGAGGTAGGGGTAAAGGACAATGGCGCTCCAGAGGTGGGTCGCACGGTTGAAAAGCCAGTAGGGGATTTAGAAACTAGGAATTTTAGGTTTATCAATTGTAGCTTTTCATTAAAATAAAATTTGTATTAGTGCCCATGTAGTTAATACTGGGCAGATGAGGATGTGGATTTGGAGACTCTTAATGCTTTTGGCTCTGGTCTGTACATAAATGGGAGAATGATATAAATGATATACATCATACAATGTCATATACAAATATGATATTGGGTGGTATATAAATGTAATATTTGCATTATAAGACATTGTACGATGTGCACACGTTGTATTCACATTACTGTATGAATGACATGTATCAGCTGCTTCTATCCAAGCATCCTGAGGCACTTTATATAACATAGGGTGGAAGTTATTCCTTTCTGGGAATAACTTTGCACTGAAAACATGAGAGGTTAAAGCTGTTTGTATTGTGTGTTCTCTGTTAGTGCCTCTGGCAGCTGTGTTCACAGGGGACTCACAGCATTCAAGGAGGCGTCAGCAGCTCCATCTCTGTGGGCCTGGTGGGAAGCCTTCAAAGTGCCTCCCCACAGGGACGCGGGGAGGGTGCTGCAGGCCAAGGTGAACACGCTGTTCTTGCTCAGTCCTGCCGGCAATCAGCAGAGCATCAGTGGAGCAAATGTGATTCCTGGAAACTCTGGGGAAGCTCCAGGAGCTGGCCACAGGCTCACGCTGGAATGGGATGCAGTATGGGGGAGGCTTTGCTGCAAGATTCCTCTCAAAGGGTGAGGAGTAGGGAGGGATGCAGGTGTCCAGTGGGTAAGAGCTCTTCTAGCACTTGTTCTGGCAGGCACTTCATGGAGACAGCAACAGGCGCAACTGAGGACAAGCACTGGCAATGACATTGAATAGATGACTCCATTTCGTCCTCGACCCAGGGCAGTAGAGAGGCAGACGCTTTCCTTGGCAGAATGAGCAAAACTCCTTGCTCATTCCTTCCTTCTCCTATCCAGACCCTTCCCAGGTGATTCTCTGTAAAAGCCAGGAAATCTTCCTTTATTGTCTGTCACTGCCTTTTATGAATATATTAAAAAGATGGAAGTGCATCATTGAGTCAGTTCTGCCCCCAGTGCTTTCCACATCCCAGTTAGAAGTGAGCCAAGGTCACACAGTTAAGAAGCTGTTGAGGATCTCACAAATGGAAAACATTATTTTGTTTATAACAATTTGAGAACTTTAGTGTTAGTTGATGACTGTCTATTATGCTAAGTTAAGCCACGTAATGAGAAGGCTCTGAGATCTTATGTAAACCTCTGATATGTTTTATTTTGTTCTCTGGGTTTCTTGGTGCAGGTGTGAACTGGCTTATCCAGATTTTAAGTGATTTGATATTTACAGCTATCCAGAGTAAACCTGTAAGCACAGAACTACCATTTATTGAATGTGGAGATCCAAATAAATATCAGGTTAGTGAAAAGAAACTACTGAACCACTTAAAGTCTATTGTTTTCTCTCTCTTGCACCCCCGCACACAAGTTATTAAAATGAAGTCATTCAGCAAGTAAAGATATTTCTCCTGAGAGGGGAAAAAAGATAATCTTGGATGACTAATGCCTTTTGATTAGGGGCTGTTTCACACAGGCGACTCTTAAAGATCATTGCTGCACCCATGTAATAAACCTGTTCTCACTTATGGTTCTGTTTATTTCTAAAGAGGATGAAACAGATTCCATCTCCGAGGATTTTGGCAACACATCTGAATTATGATTGCCTTCCCAAGTCTATTTTCAAGAACAAAGCCAAGGTGGGCTTTTTTCTTTTTCAAATACAAGCTTCATCTCTCTGACAGTACCAGCATGCAAGAGTAATTTTGGGGCTACATCCTTTTGTTGCACCCAAGCAGGTGGCACTGGGGTAAAGCAACTTGGAGATAGTTTGACTCTCATGATGCCTGGACTGGCTTTGCACCCCCATAATTTACAGTAGCCTTAGGGGTGTTGTAGTTGACATAAGCAAGAAGAGATCTAGAGGCTGTTGCAGTGCTCAGAAATGGCTGGAGCGTCACTCTTTTCTCTTTCGTGCTACTCTTTTCCATGCATGACTGTGGTGGGAATGAATGTGGCAACAGTATTTCTGGGACATTGACTGTCTCCTTGCAAAGAGTCACACTGTTAAAACTTTGATATTTTTGGTTCTTGGTCACTGAACAATGGCGGATACATAGCACTTTGGAAATGTACCACAGATGAAGGAAATAATTGGTTAAGGGATGGGGATTTTTTCTGTGTTTCATTGGTATTTTTTCCTGTATGAGACAGGAAAAAATATAACGTATAACAAAAATTTAATGTGTATAACGTGTTTTCAGAAGTGTGTACACTTCTCTGAGGATTTCATTCTCTTCGAATTTCAAGAACTTTATTGCCATGCTTTGAAAAATGGGAGATGATTGTAACAGTTGCAGTTTCCTGAAGGAGAATTGAACAGAGCTTTTCCTATCAGGGGGTCAGCAAATGGTTCCTTACAATTTCCCAGGTCTTAAGTAGTTATGGGATAGTATTCAATGACAGTACTACGGTTTTTCCAGTTGGTTCCTTCTACAATTGCTTCATGACATAAGTAAATCTTAGAAGTGGTAACAAGGTCTTTATTATGATCACATTATAAGTTTGTTCTCCATGCCTTAACTAATAAAATATTTTATAGCCCCCAGTATGTTATTGATTGCAGAATGTTTGGTTATACTTTCATTTTGGTTGCCAGGGGAAATAAGTGATCTAAAATTGTTGACCTCTTTCTCCCACTCCAGATACTAGTACTGTTTCGAAACCCTAAAGATACAGCTGTTTCATTTTTCCATTTCCACAACAATGTGCCAAGCGTCCCCAGTTACAGCTCCTGGGATGAGTTCTTCTTGGAGTTCATGAATGGGAAAGGTATTTTTATAATTACTGAATGTAGCTGAAGAAGCAACAGAAAAAAAAAATATTAAAACCAACTAAATGGGGCCAGTGGGAAAACAGCTGTGTCATAATTAGTTTACTGATGGCTGTACATCATGATAAAGGAGGCAGCTGAATGCCAGAACGGGGAGAATATCCGAAAGATGCTTTGCTTCAGGGTATTTTGCTCTTCCAAGCAAGGGTGAGGGAGTTGCATGGCAGCTTGACAATAGCATTGGGTCAACATTCTGCCACTTAGTGATGGAGGAAAAGCTACAGGTCTGAAGTGGTAATGAAATGGCGGTTTGTTGTCTTTACTGGTTTTGCACGAGGCCAAACACCTTATTACTAACCCAAATTTTAGATTAGACTGATGTCTGCCTTTGGCTTTTAAGAGATGTTTAAATAACAATATAGTAACAGAGGGGAAGCACATAGTGAAATTCATATTTCTGTGTGGAAACCATTTACCTACCAAAGTCCAGAGGAAGTTTCTGTCATTCTGTTGTACAGAAAGGCATAGGCTGTTCTGTTTGCTGGCAGTCATGTAACCGATAAGCAAACGAAGGCAATTCTTCAGTCAGAGGAAAATAAGTACCCAGTAAGAAAAGAAGGTCATACTGATGTTTTTTTTCTCTTCATTACAGTTGGCTGGGGATCCTATTTTGATCATGCAGTCACCTGGAACAAACACATTGAGGATGAGAATATTATGATCATAACATATGAAGACCTGAAAGAGGTAAAGCAGATGCTGTGTACTGACAGGCAAAACACATCTGAGCAAGGCAAAACAAATCTGCTGAAGTGAACAGCAAAAGGCATAGGTTTCTGAAAGAGCAAAATCAAGTTGATTTTAGTGACAAGTTGAATCTGCCTATAGAAAAGTTGAGCTCCAGTGTAATGCAGAAAACATACTGTGAAGAAAAAAATATATTGTTAATAGAAGATGGCAATGCACGTCCCAAGTGGGCAACTGCTTTTTCAGAGGAAGCGTGTTGCACGACTCCCTTTCACTGTATTGCTTTCAGAACCTGACTGCCAGTGTAAAGCAGATAGCTGAATTCTTTGGATTCTCCCTAACGGCAGAGCAGATCCAGTCCATTGCAGACAGGGCCACTTTCCAGGCAGTGAAAGATAAGGCTCAGGAGACTCATGGTGCTGTTGGCTCAACTCTTTTCCGCAAAGGTAAATCTGTTTGTATTTTGCCAGGGTGGTGAATGGTAGCACTGCATCTTGGGCAGACAGGAATTTGGATCAGTAGATGGTTCATCTTCCTGTATAATTTTCAAGGTTGGGAGTTGTTTAGAAAACACTGGTTGTGTTTCAGGACACCGTCACTTGATTTCATCACAAGGGCCAGTGCCATTTGGTAAAGCCCTGTATAATGCGATTAGCAGAAGTGCCCTACAATTAGCACACCCTTCAGTTGTGGTATGCAGCGAGCACCAATTAAAACCACAAAGAGTTTTATTTTGGTTTCTGTGAGTACTGGCGATAGCCTGGCACTTGGTCTACAGAGTGCCTCCACAGATTTTCCTTCTTGGGTTTTCTAAATAACCCTTGTGATTGCCTAAGAACCTTGGTCACCACATGGAATCCAGACACTCCACAGACTGAGCTGTGTCTTTTAGCCATGGATCAAGCTAGAGCTGCAGACTGACAACCCCAGACTATGGACTCTCCAAAATCTAGATTAAAGGTAGACTGCAGCGTAGGGCAGTGTCTGGTTGCAGTGCACAAAGCACTTGCAGTTAAAAGCCTAATTTTTGAACTTTCTGGGTTGGTTTTATAATGGCTAGTCATCTTTTATAGTCGTCTGCAGCTCTACAAGACACATGCCACAGCTATGAAGGCAGACCAGTAGCTTCCTATGTTCGCTTTATGTTCACATTCTGTTAAAACACCAAACATAAGGCAAACATAAGAGTGTATTCTTGGGCCAGAGATTCTTTTTTCTTGAAGGGGAAAAAATAAATGAATAAATAAAAAATTATAATTCTGAAATATGATAATAAGAGAGACAAGGTAGTTTTTTTGTTTTAAATTATACTCCTTGGTCCTTACAGTCAAGGGTAATATTTTACTTTTCTTTCTATTCCAGGTGTTGTTGGAGACTGGAAAAATCTTTTCACTGAAGCTCAAAACCAGGAAATGGATGCCAAATTCAAAGTGTGCTTAGAAGGAACTAAGCTGGGAGCGAAATTAAAATATGATGTCTACTGCAAGGCCTGAACCTCCTTCAGAGAAAAAACCCATGTCCAGGCTGCTTTTCACTCCCTTTTATGAAATAAAACAGAAACCAGGACAATATCTGATTTAAAAATTTTGAAAATCCATGCAATTTGCAAACCTGTTTCTGCTGCCTTAACTTACACAAGCAATCCTTGCTCGTGCATTTAGTATCATTGACTTCACTGGATTCTCTTAAATGACCTGTAGTTCTTTGGCCTCACTTGTTTTTTAACACTGATTTTTAGCTATGCTTTCATGTTACCTGGTAAAATCCTATGTGGAATATATATGCAGTAGTTAAGCCTGCTGAAATCACAGGAAATGTATTCAGTATGTTGGAAGTGATTTTCCATGAGATTTTTTAAAACAACCATGAAGTGTCATTTTGATCCTTAATTTCTAAGTTCATAGTATTCATGTATGATTTTAAATTCTAAGTTCATAGTGTAAAATGAAATTTCAAAAGGTCATGTTGTAGTTGTCTTTTGCCACTTTCTGTGTGGTGATAAACACGTGAAAAAAAGTAGAGGAACTCAGTAGTGGAAATTTTCTTCCCCTTTCGGTGATAGTATTTTTCTTTCCTTTGGTAGTGTGAGATCTTATCCTGAGCAATTGAAGGAATTGCCTTGGACAGAACTCGCTCATGGAGGTTGGAGTCCCCCTCCTGGTGGTGGCTTGCTTTGTTGCTTAACCTCAACACAGGGTTACCCATGGTGGAAATTTGAAACACATGTTGAGAATACCAGGTTTTGTCCACATGATTGTCAAGACTCCTGAGCACCCACCCTGCTTTGAATGTTGAGAAAGCACATGAAGCAGCTCCTGGCTGAGCAGGACTGGGAGGAAGTCACTTCTTTATGGCATCAGGGCGGGGGGGTGGTATCCGTCTGGTTGACTTGTTTGGAAGAAGGGACTTCTTAGACATGAGAGAAGGAAGTGTGTTACTTGCATAACTCTGGAAATGGAGCCTTTGCCTGGGCTGTCTGGGTTTGCCTGGGTTACGTTATGCCTAATGGTATTACATGTGATCTCAGAGCCAGGATGTTTTTCTGGACATCTGGGAACTTTGAAGTGCTGCTCTCAAGAACAGAATGACTCTCCTTTGGTGGAGCCAGAAGACCAGTGTGCACAAGATGGTTGAACATTGAATAGTCTCATAAAGGGCTGACTTTTTAAGCTGCAGTTTTCCCTTGGGAGGCTGATTAAACATGTCTTCGAGTGCTGGTTGTTTTCCCTACCAGAGGCATTTCTTTGTCTCTGAAGATAAGGAATAAAAGGGAAAAAGTACTCAGAGAAGGAATATGCAGGTAATGGGCACACAGTTGCTAATTTAGCCAGTAGGGGAGGTTAAAGTCTTCCTCCTCATAGTTTGTCACCTTCTGTCTGAGAAATAATTGGCTTAAGTGTGGTAAATTACTTGGCAGAAGGAGTGTTTGTTACAGGTATGTTGGATAAAGCATGTACCTTAGCCAGGCTGAAAACTCAAGCATTGGGTTACTTGAGGCCTTGACACAGATGGACTCTGTGAGACCTGCTGCTGCACACTTTGTTCGCTGCTGGTAAACGTAACAAACTCCCAGTCATTCAGTGCTAATGAGAATCCTTTTCTAAAAGTCTGCCAGTGACAGGGGAGTGATTAAGACAGGTTAACCTCACTGCAGAGTTAGGAACATCTTATCATTTTGTATTCAGGTCTCCACAAAATCTTGTTTGTTAGTCCTTCCTGGCATATTCCCCTTTAATTTTCTTCTCCTGTTCTAGCTGTGTTTGCTGTAGCAATGAAAACTGCATACAGCTCTCTGATGGTGCAAAAACCCTCCAGCTGTTGGTACTTTAGGTTGACTAGCTAAGATGTCAGTGTCCCAAAGACTGGCATTCACGTGGTGGGAAGAAAGGATCAATGCAGATGCGAATTTGCTTTCAAAATTAACAGCTGTAATAATGGCCATTTAAAATAAGTAAATCAAAAGTGGGGTACCAGTGAGGGTCGAAAAGCAAAATAAAACACATAAAACGACACCATATCAGAATGAAGTCGGTTAATACCAAACAAATGAAAGTTTCAGGTCGCTAAAGCTATCTCGAACAAATCCGAGGTTCCCTTTAAGCTTTACATAGGCATTGGAAAAAGCAGCAGCGTTCCTTGAGTATTCGCCTCAGCTGTACCTGCTGCAGCAGCAGGTCAAGATCATTGCTAAGCAATTAATAAAAGGAAGTTCAAAAGGCATTGGTTGAGGATAATGTTGAAACAGGAGCACTACTCCCTATTACAGTAGGTTGCCTGAAATACTGATAGATCACTAATAGCCACCTGTCCACTTAAATTGCTGTATTTCTCAGTTTAAGATTACAATGAAGTATTCCAGGGCAATTCAAGAGGAAATCCTATCTCAAGATGCCAAATAGGCTACTCCTAAATTTTCACACCTTTTGACCAGTAAGGTTATTTAAGCTGAGGTTGTTTAGCTATCTGACAAAATATTTTATAGGTGACGTATTAAATTCCTTCAGTCTGATCTGCACATTCTTCTCAGAACATATTTGCATACTCAGTAATTGCCAGCTAACAATGAGCGTTAAAGAACATCGAGTAGAAGACTAGTAAGTGTGAGGGCGACTGATTGTTGGTGGCTTTCTGTGTGTTGTAGGTTCCTTTCTGGTAAAAATGAGTGATGGGGTAACAGGGAAGAAAACTAGACATAATGTCACCAGAGAAAGGGAAAATTGTACCTTCCTCAAGCACTTAAGCACATTCAGGATGAAAAAGCACTGTGCAGTGCTTTGAGATAGTGGCGTTGAAGGTCAAATCCAGTAGCCCACATTGATTGCCGCTATCAACAGCAGCTAAACTAAACAAAAGATTCAAACCCAGCAGAAAAATTAAACTCCTCATTGTGTATAATCACCAGCCATATATTCTTTCATCCATACATGAAGAGAGCAATTTTGGATATATATTTTCCATTTCTATTTTTTATACTTTAAATATGTTTTCCCTTTTATACTTACTACGGTACTCAGCAGTAAAACTTTAAGTGGTATTTTTGACACACATCACTTAGGGAATATGTTGGATCATTCAGCTTCTCAGGAAAAGGGTTTTTCACTCCCTGACCACAGTTTTGATTTCATTTTTTCTGTATTTGTGACCTGTTTCACACTTACTATTTTCCAGCAGTAGTAGCTATTTATGATGTCTACATTTATGGTAACTGGTAAATGCTGCTCTATTAGTACTTTTGTCACCTCCGTTTCCCTTATGAGCTGTTCAGTAACAATCATAAGGCAGGAAAGTATATTAAAATGATATTGAAAAAGAGAAATTGGAGGTCTTATCAGAAAAGAGAAGCATAAATGTATCTTTTGTATGCAAGAGATGGCTCCCTTGTGTGTGTTCAGGGTGTCAACAATCCAACCAAAAAGGAAAAGAATTCTGGTACTGAATTATAATAGAAGTGAAATAGGATCAAAGCAGACAGAACTGAGCTCAATTTTCTCATTTACAAAGTGAGAGCATTTCATATTGCAGCATTATGCAATACATTAATTGGAAAGATAATTAATGTTGAATTACAATAGAAGTGCTGTAAAAGTACAGGGCACATATGACATCCACACGAACATCAAATAATTTTTTTCTGAGGGTAGGCTGGCTATTGGAAAGGATGCCAAATGGATTTATAATGAAGGGGGACATGAAATACAGTCATCACAATCTTGTTATGACAGCAAATAACTGGACTTGTATTCTAATGTTTTGTTTTTTTTTTTTTCTGTTAAAGTCCTAACACTTTGATCTGAATTTTGGCTGGTGGGGATTAGCACCTTCTGTTTAACTTAACACACTGCAGAGCTTGGCAACGTACACTGGAAGGGTTGAAATGAGACTGGTCAGTGATTGCTACAGATGTTAGTATTGTCGGGATTGATGCAAAGGGAAGAAATAGAAAACAACAACATTATGAATGAGAGCCTACTGTGTCAGTGTTGTGTCTGAGTACATTGCTAGAGCACTCTGCTAAAAATTTATTCATGTTCAGATGTTTACAGTCATGGATACGATTGTCCTGTATTGCTATTGCACTTGCAGATTGGATAATATGAAGTACTAGCCGATAACATACTCAGTTCGCATCTGAATGGAAAATTTTTTGCATGATCATTTGGCTTCTGCAAGAACTTTAGAGGCTTGAGGAAGATAGAAAATTAGTCTTTGACTTTGCTCAAAACGCGAGGCAGTCAGGAAATGAGGAGAGGCTGGGAAACTGGTGTACTTGTGAATAATGTAAGCTTATTGACATATGCTTGTGGGGTCTCCAGCGAGTTCCCTGCTGTTTTGCATTTTACAAGCCAGTGAAGCTGTTTTCGTTACTACAACACTCATTAGCGTTCCCCCAGTAGGTAAATAAATCATAGTTTCATTACTGTGTATTTCTGATATATCCATAGGCAATGTATTTATATTCAGAGGAAAAAAATAAATACAAGATAATATTAAGCATCAGCGAAATGTACCAAAAAACCCAATATGAAAATGGAGCGCTTATATTCTTCCCTCTTCTTCATTTCTTTTCTGCAGGCACAGAGAGTGATTGGAATAACTTCTGCAGATGACCTGGCTGGTCTCTTCTTTCATTCTGTGGGCAAGTATTTACACCATCTACAATTTTCATTTTTTTTCTGGTCTCCCAGCACAATCCACCCTGTTTTGTCCTGATGGCATGGATTTCCCGCCCCCTACCCCTGCCCCTGACTGTTATTTATTTCGAAAACTGTTCATTTTTCTGTTTTTTCCCTGGCAAGCCACTGTGTTTGTCCTCACTTACAACGTGTAAGATTCTGGACACCTGCCTTTCTTGCTGCCGTGGTACCAGAGGCATGGTCAGCCATTTATGCATAACACCATAGAAAAGTTACCTTAATGTTGTTATGCTGATGAAATATAAATAGAAACTTTATGCACCGAGGCCGTAAAGTGGTGAGACCTTGTGACAGCAGGTGAGGGGGGCCCTGGGAGACCTCTCTGCCTGTGCCTGGGGGAGCTGGGGCGTGGCCTGGTGGAGGCTGCCTCTGTCAAGGCGCCATTAAGTAGTCTTTCTGTTAAACAGGGTAGCCCTGCCTCAAGAGGACGGGACATTATCTGGAGTAGGACAAGGAGCAGCTGTGGAGGCTTCCCTGCACCTCAATCCCTCTGAGGCTGGGTGGGGACGCTTGCAGGTGTCATGTCAGATGTGAGCCTGGAGCCCTTGCTGTGCTGAGGGAAGGTTGCGGAGGGAAAACCCTTCTCACCTCACCTCAGGAGCAGTGGGAAAGTGGGGTCTTCCATGGCTGCCACAGCCCACCAGCCCGGTGGCTCTCCCACCACAGGAGCTTTCTCTCTTGGGCTGTCCAGTGCTACACAGCCTACTTTGAAAGGTGAGAGGAGTTGTTCTCCCATGACTGAAAACTACGGTTCAGCTCTCAGATCACCCTAGGCAAGTACATGGGGGAGTCGGTTACCCTCCTGGTGACACACGTCTGTCCTACAGACCTCATGTGCTGGCCTGCCTGGGGTGAGCGGGCACAGGGTGGTGGTAAATGCAGTTCCCCATGCTTTCTAAAGGATTTTCTAGCAGTAAAGCCTGGCTGTGGTCTCACCAGAGAGAAAAACCATGGTGTGGGAGGATGTGGGGGAACGGGAGCATGCAGCAAGCAAGCGTGGAAAGGAGAGCGGCTCTTAAGGCTGTACATGTTCCATGAGTGTGTTGCCCATACAGCCAGAGGTTATCGTTTGGAGCAAAAAGCCTTGTGAAATGTGCCTGCGCTGCAGACCCTCAGCAGAGCAGCAAATGTGTCTGAGTGCTGGGGTTTGCTCAGGCCTCTTGTCCTACTGTGGAGCACAGTATTCATGGTGGAGGAGTAAACAGGGCAATAAATAGTCTTTTGCTGTTACCAAATGTGAATGTTTCTGTGGCACTTAATTGCTTTTGCAGGCCATTTTATGCCTCTCCAGAACCTGTGTCATGACTATTGCCATTTTAAATGAGCAATCTGAAGCACAAGAGACAGTGTATTTTATACGTGCGTCATTTCAAATTTTCCATGCAGTGGAGGACAGGCCCTCGAGGCCTCTCTCGTGTTGCATTTTTCACTGCCAATGTTTTGCGTGGTTTACGATACAGGGCCATACAAGTGCTTTGTCCACAAATGAATTGTGTGCTGAAAGCCCAAGGGCACCAAAAGAGATGAAAAATGCACTAATATGGAAAGACAACTATGTAATGCAGTAGAATAAGTATCATTGTTAACTGCTGTAAATACAAAGCTGTTTGCCGGCATGGTAGACCCTCCAGAATAACAATAACAGAAGTAGCCTGAGTTTGCTTCAGGAGAAAAACTGCTGAAAGTCCAGAATTAACTCAAAATCACTGAAGGTAAAAGGAAGAGATGAGACACTGTTAGCTTGGATACAGTGATCCTGCAGCCTTTCAGTGGCACAGAAGCGGAGAGGAATGCTGACGCACCAAGGAAAGTGTTTCAAAGGAGACAATATAGCAAATCACATTCATTGAGTAAGGAGCAAGGGAAATCAAACCAAACGCAGCATCTTATTGCAAAAGAATGAATGTAAGTACAGAATGAATTAAGACTAAAGAAACCAAAAGTTAGGCCAAGATCCCTTCTGGCAAATTGAACTCCTCTTGCCTACCAGCCCACAGATTACATTTACACTCATTTACATCAATGTACATGAAGTCCTGTTTTAAGATACAGAAGTCTCCAGGACCAAAACCTGCTCGTTGCCTCCGTAGCCCACCCGTGGCAGCACGTCTCTCCCCTGCGGGTCCCACTGGACTCCACTGCTGCCCTGCTGTCCCCTGAGGCAGCACCAGGTGTCATGTCCTGGGCATGGGAGCTACTGAGATGCTACAGCAATTTTATGGTAAGCTTAAAGAGAGGAAAGGAGCTTGAAAAGAAACACATTGAATGTTTTTTTGTGTGTTTTTCCCATAGACATGATGGCCAGGCAGGAGTCATCTCTAGCCTGGGAGCTGTGTAGCCCTAATTACTGCAGTCCCAAGGACTCAAGTTAGCAAGGGCCACAGGCCAGGTTTATCAGTTAACACAGTCATTGGGCTACTTGCACACTGTCTCCAAAAGATGGTGTAGACATTGACAAAAAAGGATCTAAGAAAGGATTTGCATATGTAAAACAAGATGTGTTTATTTAAAATAGCACCACAAATCATCTGCCGGAGGGGTTGTTTTGAAGGAAAAGCTCGTACTAATTGCTGGAGGCTAAAGGGAGAGGTAGACCTGAAACCCAAGAAGTGCCTTCAGCACATTCCGGCTCCCCCTCTGCCTGCTGCTGGGGAGGGGGAAGGTGGGTTTTCAGATGTGCTACATTTTGCAGTCTTTTCTAGCAGTTAGCTGCAGTGATGTCTGCCTTCCCTCTGCTGCTCCCATGCACCATAAGCCTTGTTCTTGGGTGCTTTACTTCTCCTCAATCACTGTATGGGTGATGTCAGCTTGCCAAGCTGGGCTGTTTGGTTTGCAGATCACCTGCTCTCAAGTTGCTGTCCCTGAGGGGGCTGTCAGAGCATGTGCATGGTTTGTTTAAATCTTTGGTTAGGACAAGTGGCTCTCCATAGCAAGTAGCTCTTGTGTGTTTACTCCGGGCTGCTGTAGTAATGGCCCTCCCCAAGGAAGCTGCCCTGACTGACTCGTTGTGGGATGGGGAGAGTCTATTGGTTTGCACTAACAAGCTTGTGCGTTACTTTCTTGTCTCCGGAGAGCGTATGCCAGCCAGCTCTATCTTCTCCTTGCCAGTTTTTGGTCCTGTCACAGTCTTTCCATATTGCTTCTGTTTTCACTGAAAGCCCATATTGACTACATTTCTCAATAACCGTGAAAGAATAAGCATTTGGGCTCTTCATGCTGTCTGGCAAGGGATATGCCATGCTGCAGGCTAGTATCCTGACGATGCCATCATCTCTGTCTGGGGGCAGGCAGGAGGTGCCTGGCCAAGCAGCATGGGGCTTGACTTTCTGAAGGTATGGAAATCGTGCACTCTAATGGCACAGCCTTTACCAGTGCCTGTGAAGTGGACCTAATGGGTGTTCAGTCTGGTAGTACTTTTTACCTGTGTAGCCAGAGCTGCCTTTACACAAGCAGTGGATTGAAGATGGGTGCTACCAGGTTCTTCTATGGTTAAAGAAGCTTGGGCATCCTTGGTGTCTACAGTATAAAGGTGGCAGAGCTACAAGACAGTGTTGTGCTCTTCTGCTATGCTGCTGTCAACAGTGGGCTGCCTCGCTCTGCCAGGCAATAGGGATATGGCAGTAAGCATATGTGGCACAGTGGCAGCCTCTTGGCCCACATGACTGTGTCGGGAGGAACAGCTATTCCCTCACCACTGTTGAACGTGGTGGGACCCAGACCTGTGTGCTGGCTGAGAGCCTAAGCGCAGCCCCTCTGAGCAACACCGGTGCTCAGCAGCGTGACCCAGAGGAAAGCCAAGTCCTGCAGCGTGGATGCAGCAGGCTTGAGTAACCCAGCTTGCCAACCTTGAGCCAAATTGTGGCCCAGTGGCCAAAGGCAATGTCAGTGTATCCCAAGGTGAAAGTGGGGGGTAAATGCGTGGTGCCATGGGGCTGCTTATGGGCGTACTGCTGGGCACATGTAAGTGGCTGCAATGTCGATGCACTGGAAGAGTAAAGCAGTGAGAGTTTGTTTTGGGGATGGTCTGGAAAATGGTGGCTGTTATTTGCATATTTAAATATTGATACATGCACTCACTAATCTTTTTAATGGTAAAACTGAGTGTAATTTGATTGTGTTCTGGGGTGATTATATATGAATCACTTCCTTTTAGAAATGGTTATTTAGAATTAAATGAAATATTGCTGGGGTTCACAGACTTTTGCTAACTTATATGAACATAATAGTTAGTTGGCATTTAATTACGCATGTAACTAATCCAAAGCAATACAAGGTTTTCTAAGAATAATTGGTAAGTTGTCATGTAGGTGCTTTCTCTAAATGGCTTAATAGCATTTAGAAGGACAAAATAAATTGCACATAAATAATAGGTTATTAGAAATAAATGGGTACGCAATTATTCATAGCATCAGAAATGGACAATTCAGCTCACAATGGAATTCTTCAGAAAACTACAGCTACAGTATGTGTATAAAATAACATCTGAAATTTGCAATTGGCTTTGTTTCCTGTTTAGAATGCCTTATGTAATTATTACAGCAGTTCCCTTTTGAAGAAATCCATTATAATTTGAATTATGTTAATTCCGATGCTGTGAATAATTTGGCATATATTCAGTAAAATGAATTTGGTTTTTGACTCCTTAAATATGAGTGAACCATCTTATGGGGATATGTGCTTGACATCTTTGTAGCTATCTTTTTCCACTTTATCCTATAAAGTTGTTTGCATGAGAGTGTCATACAATTACTTCTGTAATTAGGAGCTAATTTGGGGATTGGGAGAAAGTTTAGGCCTATATTTACCTTTGGAGAGCGTAGCTGGATGGTGAGGATTGTTACAGCACCCCCCCCCCCCTTTTTTTTTCCTTCTTTGGACCATAAATATCTGAAATTAAATATAAGAGAAGAGCAGTGCCACATTCTGGATAAATGCTCTCCTTAGAAACAGCTGCTGTCATGGCATCAGCATCACTCTATTGGGGTTGAGTCTGACCTTTTTAGTGCTCTCCCATGTGTACAGGAAAGTGCTCTAAGTCCCTTTCTATTGAGGGAATCAGGAGGGAATTCATATTGTGCTCTTGTTTTGTGCCATGGGAAAACAGTCAGATTGCTGAGGGGCTGGCACTGGCTTAGTCAGTAAGTATTAGTTTTATTCTATCTATTTGATTATCAGGTTCAGGCAAAAGCAATGTATGAAAAGACCTATCAAAATGCGCTTCAGCAAAACATGGCGTGATCCTGCTCTGTAAATGTCAGATTACTGTTTGTATTGTGACAATCTATTTTTCTGTGCAGGGTAAAACCAAAATGCCCAATATATTTTCACACCATTACAGGAGAGAGATGCCGAATTACAGGGAAGATCCTGAGGGACAGTAAAGTCTCTTTAGTTGAATTTCTTTGCTTCTTTTCTCAAGGCGATCGTCCTGGGAATGAACCATCAGGATCTAGGTACTGTCAGTGGTTACAGGATACAAGGAATGTACTAGACTTCTCATTGGTTCTTTACACTGCTGTCCCTAAAATACTGGCTTGGGTTCCTTCAGGCATATCCCCAGGGGATTTTGATGTCTCAGTGCCTTGAGGTCAGACATTGATTCCTCCTCTTCCCTGCTCCCCCCAACCCTGCAAAACAAAAAAGCAGCAGGGACTGGCCCTTTCTGCTTGTTTAACTGCAGTGATGATGCCAGTGTCTCCTTCTTGTCTTTATAGTACAACCTTATGGTGAGATCATATTCCTGAGTTTAATTCCTTCTGCAGCAGAGGGATCAAACACATGTCTTCCAAGACAGAACGGAAGTGCCAGGTTGTAGGCTCCTGTGATATAAGGGGACTTCAGCTATTCTCCTGCTGAAGCCATTGCACTTAGCTTAAGACAATCAGAATTAATTGGGCAAGCCAGAGGGAACGTAACACTGACTGGGCCAACGTACATGCTGTTGAGAGATGGGAGGTGAGGGGCTGAGACTTGAGAAGGGAGGGAAATTACTTGTCTCTTGTGTTCTGCAATAGTACATTAATTGCTGAACTCTGCATTGTGCCGTATTTCTCAAATGGAAATAGCTGCTACTGCTGCGCCCAGTATGGAGAGCAATCCTATGGGTGTGCATCAGGCAGGCACACGAGGTCAGAGGTCCTCAGGGAGGTGGAGGAATGTCCATCTGCTGATTCTGGCAGGTTTAGACATGAGAGAGCGAACATTTATGGACATACGGGCATGAAAACAATGATCCCCAGGTCAAATGGAAATTTCTGCTGTCAGAGTAACACTCATCTGGGCAAACTCCTCTGCCTCTCTGTCCTACACTCACTGGATATGAGCACAGTACCCTGTCTCCATCACCTCTGTGTCTCTCAGGGCAAGCAACAGGACTGCTGGGAAATAAATGGCAGAGAAGGGAGGCTGGAGCAGCTTGAAAAAGAGAAGTTTCTGACAGATGAATGGTGGGAAAAAGTAGATGAGGGCTGTTAAAAAATTCCGTACTGCTTGTACCTTTTTGTCCAACTGTCTTGTAGTTTTTAGCCTCCAGTGTGACTTGCCTACGCTGTATCCTAACCCTTGTCTGAAGATACCTGTTTTGGCATGTGTGTGACAGCACAGTATGGCATTACTGCTGCCTTGTCCCACCTGCTCCATGTCAGCATGGACACACCTAAAGCAGCACAGAAAATATAAGAAAAAGAGGTTGGTTGGTTGTTTTTGATGGCAGTTTGCCACTGGTGCCTAGGAGAACAGGTGGGTAATCTCTAGTTTGCAGTGTCGTTTCTAGCCTGGGCTGTCTCTGCAGCTCTTCTGGAGAGAAGGGATTAAAGAGCTCCAAAATGTGCCAGCATTAGGTGGAAATCTTGGCATGCAAGAGCCCTGGGAACATCGGTATCACAGTTCTCCGCTTCTGAAGTATCTTTTTGTTCCCAGTGTTGTTTCCAGGGAACATATTCAACAGCACAAGCCCTGCTTGCCCCTGATTCTCTGGGGAAGACCAGCTGAAGAGGTGAGCCTAAAGTTGCAATCTGCAGGTGTCAAAGATTTGTTAATCAGCTTAAGCTAGCTACTTCAGAAGGGATAACTAAGGGGAGCAGCAAGGTGGAGAAGACAGTAGGTAAGAGAATAAAAAAAAAAATTTTTTTTTAACGTAGCAAAAATGTCAGGGCTATCACTGCTTTATAATCTATTTAGTCACACCACGGACTTCTCACCCTAAGCTATATGTCCTTCCATGTAGTTACTGCTATTTTAACACAAAAGTACTTTAAGAAACAATTTGTGCAGGATTATTACTCTTGTAAATGTCTCATTATTAGTCCTGCTAATCCCCAAATAAAAGCTGAAACTGCTGTAGTTACTGTTTATCGACCAGCTAAATAACAGTCTATTTCCAGCACTGAGTTTGCTGATTTTTTTTTTGTTTGTTTGTTTTACTGCTAATGAAATTTGACAACATTTTAGTTGTAAGGGGATTTGGGAATTTATACTGATGTCGAAAGATTGGTGCTAAGAATTAGCTAATTATATTACACAACTTTTCACTACACATTCTAATTCTGCTTGCATAGAAGGATGTACTCTGAAACTAGTTTGCCCACAGTGTTTATTTTGAATCAAAAGTAACTGATTTTTACCTTTTCCTGATAAATGCTTCTATTGATTTCACTACAACTTAAGCCCCTGCTTTAAGAATAAACACTTGTTTAAATCAATCCCTATTCAGAAAAGCATGTGGGAACAGGCTTAGTTTAAGGTCCTCCATAGACCACATGGGAATTCTCCCTGCATTTTGTATTATGAGCCTGTTTGGGTTAAGTCTATTAGTCATGGTCTCACCCTTCACCTGCCACTCTCCTCAATCTCAAATGGTAATAAAATATTCCCTCCAGATAAATGAGTGGTTCTAAGGTGGGTGAACCACAAAGTCCTCCAGGAGACTGTCATGCAGACTGCCCTCTTTAAAGCTGAGACTGCCTGTTCTCCTTCTCACCTTTGCTTTGGGCTCCTTTGTCCCAGAGGGCTGAAGCTGTTCTGGTGGGTTCAGGGTAGAAGTAGTCACTGCTGTTCCTGGTCCAGTGATGGCCTTCCACAGCAGGCTGAAGGCCACAGGTTTGTTGCAGAGGAATGCCTCTTGTTCCTTGTAATATCCCATTAAAATATTGTATATTCTGCATACAAGATATTGCTGAGCTAATGAAACAAGTCGTACCATAGCTTTCAAAAGCGTATTCTGCATGTAATTTAATGTTACCTGAATTAGAATGCCCTGGATCCCTAATTAGGAAAATAGTCCAAATATTGAATTTCTTAAAATGTAGGTATACTTATATTTGGGATTGGTCTGTCCTGTTTCAGATAATGTGACCAGTTGAGAAATGTAGATCCGGAGTTTTAACCATGCCCACTCTAACAAAGTGCATTCGTAGTTAGGATTCAGATTCAGGCCCCAGTTTGTCAACAGCCACTGTTATTGCTAGGCTGATAATTTCTCTTGCCTAATAAACATTGAGACATTTAGTAAAATAATATGTATTTTTATATAAGCATCTTTCATGTTGAGCATCACAGAGCATTAATGAGACTGAATGGAGGGGAATAAAAAACAAGTTCACAGGCTGAGGGGTGTCTGCAACAGTAGAATGCTTGAGACAGCAGCTCTCAGCTCTCTTCTTAGACCTTTAGGTGAAACTACAATGTAGCTAAAAAGGAGAATCATAGAATGGTTTGTGTTGGAACGGACCTTAAAGATCATCTAGTTCCAGCCCCCCTGCCATGGGCAGGGACACCCTCCACTAGACCAGGTTGCCCAAAGCCCCATCCAACCTGGCCTTGAACACTGCCAGGGATGAAGCATCCACAGCTTCTCTGGGTAACCTGTTCCAGTGTCTCACCACCCTAACAGTGAAGAAATAAAAATAATAAACAGTCCCTTTCCAGCTTTCTTGTAGGTCCCCTTTAGGTACTGGAAGGCTGCTGTAAGGTCTCCCTGGAGCCTTCTCTTTTCCAGGCTGAACAACCCCAACTCTCTCAGCCTTTCCTCACAGGAGAGGTGCTCCAGCCCTCTGATCATTTTTGTCGCCGTCCTCTGGACTTGCTCCAACAGCTCCATGTCCTTCTTACGTTGGAGACCCCAGAGCTGGACGCAGTACTCCAGGTGGGGTGTCAGGAGAGTGGAGTAAAGGGGCAGAATCACCTCCCTTGACCTGCTGGTCACACCTCTTTTGATGCAGCCCAGGATACCGTTGGCTTTCTGGGCTGCAAGCGTGCATTGCTGGGTCGTGTTGAGCTTCTCATCAACCAACACCCCCAAGTTGTTCTCCTTCCTTCTTTCCTTCTTCTTCAATTGGGGTTATTCTAAAACATTTTCCTCCAGTCTGCTGTATGAAATGCCAAGATCCACCTTCTGTGAGGTTTTTCATACTTATGTACGTGCCACATTTTTGGGAAGCAAAAACTTATGCCCTACATTCTGTCATGCCTGCATTAACTACTCATAAAATGAGTTTGACTTATACTGATTTTTTTTTTTTTAACTGAAGAGCCAGTGTAAGAAAGACACAAAGTACAGCATATTTCAGGTGGAAATTTAGGACCGAACTATTGCCTGGGTGCAGATCTAAAGAAGAAATTGGCTTATTCTGTTGCTTGAGATCTAATACTGTATGAGACTTAATGTTCACAACAACAGAAACTTCTGTTGTTTATCTTCAGAAGATATCTTTTCTTTTGTTGTTCTTCAGAAATATAGGAATTGCCCCTAAAGAGTTACACCTGGGATCAGGTTACTCAAGGTTTAGGGGAATTTACAAGACCTGCGGGAGGGCATTCATCCTGATAAAAGTTTCAGTCTTAGCTCAGTAAATTGTTAGGGGTTAATATCAGATATATGGTACTAAAACAATTCAGATATAGTTATATTTGTAGTTTATGTAATTCTAATTCTCCCTCCTTAAGTCAAGTACAGGTGGGCTTCACTTCAGATTGCTTATGCAATTGCTTTGTAAGTTTGTAAAAATATTTGCTGTTCCTGTGGCTTACAGGGTCAGCTATAGCTTGGGGCTCAAATGTAGTTTTGACACAGCCTTCATGTGTACTGTCAAAGGTCAAGGATCACAAAAACCTTGGTTTATCACGTGGATAGAATGATGTATGGGTTTTTTTGGACAAGATAAAGATCCCAAGAACAGTTCACTTGCTGGAGTAGTGTAAAAGCCTTGGTGACCTTTTGAAATTAAGTGTAACTGAACTCCAGTATTTATTGAACTTCATGAAAAACTTCTAAATACCTCAAAGTGCTTTGTGAAGTACTCCTGCCTTCTGGCATCATGTGAATATTGAGCACTAAAATGTATTTTGGTTATGCATTTAAAAATATCTGTGACAGAATGGAGAATGTATGAAGATATATTTCTATGGATTCTGTGGGATATAATGGACTCTCAGAGAGTGCTAATGCCAGGCTGCAAAATTCATTTTAATTGCAGGATCAGTCCTTGCCTTCCTTCCCTCTGTTTACTTCCAGTATGGACTGTAATTTGAAGACATGGCAGTACAGGGCTGCCAGTAGAAGGCTGTCAAATTCAGAGTTGTTTCCCTGTATGTACTATGCTGAGCCAGATGAAGTGGGTGGTGTGTCTTCTACATCAGTGCGTTACATGACTGAGCCCTCAGAGGTTTCTGACCCTCAAAAAAAATGAGTGACACTCTGTTGCATGGTGCAAAGGTGTAGGAGGCTGAATTTGGAATATTTTTCTTAAATTTTCAGAGTTATTCAAAGATTAGGGTTTTATATTATTGTCCAGTATTTCTAGGCAGTTCACAATAGCCTGTAAAAATAAAAGGAGGTTTTTGGATTTTTAAAGGTACCATGACACGAAGAGCCACAGAACCACCAGTGGGCCCTTGTTAAGTTTTTGGCCTCATGACTTTGTCAAGCTGTGTTCCTGATCCAAGTAGGTTGTAACACTTTTTCTATGTGTTTGTTTGTTTTTTTGTTTTTTTTTTTGTTTTTTTTTAACATATCTTGAGGACATATTCACTCTCTGCCAGCCTTTTATGGAAAAGCCAGCATACTGCATGCTGCCAATGGTCTTAAAACCAGTGACTGCCCTTCTTAGCTGTGCTGCTGGTTTGTGGACGCTCCTTAGAGCTCTGCCATGCGGCTTCTCTGAACAAGAGCAAATCACTGCTTACGAGCCCACAGCAGAGGAAGTAGACAGTGTGTTGCATGCTAACACAAAATATTCTTGCATTGTGCTGAAGAGATGCACAACCAGGCAGTCTCTGTGCATTTCTCTGTATGAAGTTTTTCATTGTTATGCTGTGTTCGCGGTACTCTCAAAGGCTTTGTGTGGTATGCAAGGACAGCACATATACTACATGAGCAGTTGTAAGTTACGCCTAGTCAATTCTTGAAGGAATTTTCTTTGTATTTGAGTGACCATAGTTTTATTTTGAGTTTGATATGGCCTCTCATGGAATGAGATTGCTATCTTAAATGTTCATGGAAACCTTCAAATGGGTTTGAGCTTCAGTAATAACATTGTAAAATGCCCACACCAATAAAGGCACTACAGACCTTCTCTCCTTTTCCCCTTATCTGTTTTTTTTTTTTTTCTTAGCTATGGTTTTTATTTTGAAACTTCAAGTAATGCTGGTATTAGAAACACTTTCAGTTTAGATCACATCAAGTTTTTGGTGATATTTACTCAGCGGACTGTCCTGCACTGGAACTTCAGCAGGCCACTGGGGTGGAGTCTGGCAGATATAGGGCCAGTTCCATAAAACCCCACACCACATAACTTTGGAGACAAAACAGTAGAAGGCAATGTCAGGCTTGCATAGAGATTCTAATCAATTTACTTTGTAAATAAAAATTATACATCTGTGTAGCAGCCATCTTAACTTTCCAAATGTGTGTACCTGGAATTGCAGTGGATTGTTCTAACTAGATTCTTTCTAGAAAGCAAAATCTTCATCTATCTATCTATATATAAAATTATAAGTGTATATATATATATAAAATATCTTGAGAACCCCATCTGTGGGGAATCTGAATTTTATGTGTAAAAGGCTCATACAAAGACTTATGAGGTGGTATAGAACCACCCCCACCTCCCCCATCTGTTTGATAGAATTGAATTACAGAATCTTAAGTTGTAGTCTGGAGAGGAAAAAAATCATTAGATACAGCTAGACCAGTGTCCTACTCTTATCTTATGAAAAGTTTTAAAATTCATTATTTTCAGATAAATAGGTTCTCTCCTGTGAGTAATAAACTAGAAAGCTGGATAGAGGCTGTACTTATCTGCACTAATCTCAGTGACTAATACAAAAGATGATGGATAGTAATGAAAATATCTGCTTTGAGTTGTTTTTAAAATTGAACCAGATGAACAATCCTTCATCAATTTTCAGTCATTACTCTTTTCTAAGAAAGACATTTTAGAATTGCATCATAGCTACAGCCTTGGACTCCATGCTGAGTATCATTTAATAGAAACTAGGTAAATTGCAGAAATGTAGTACCACTAGCTAAAGCTACTGCATAAAGAAGAGCTAAGGGCTACTACAGACTTGAAATGTGGAATCTGTCTTTAATGAGAAATTTGTTTTCCTGTCTGTTTGAATCAATAGCAAAATATGAAATAAACTCTGAAAACTGGCTTTTAACAGTATTTTCTTTCTTGTATATGTCAAAATCTGTCTAAACTATTAGGATCCAAGTCTCATTTTACTCAACTCGTTTTCTTTGGTTAATATAAGTCATATTTGCTTTGTCCTTAGCTGCCATGTGATTCTCAAAGTCACCTTTCTTTAGTATTTCTTTGCTTTGATGTTTTGAGATGCCTGCTAAATGTTACGGCTGTTTTGTCCATGGAGAAGATTTATAGCTAAGTTGAGTAGAGAAAAGTCCTAGGGAAAATTGTATGCACTCTGAACCAATGTTAGAAAAGTTCATTCCCTTTTGGAGGTGTATATTGTATAAAATTATTTGCCATGTGTAACTTTTAGTAGATCTAGTATAAGGCAGAGATGGCATCTCTTTTAAACCTTTTGCATAATAACCTTAATATGGGCCATTACTTTTCTGAATTCCCCAGCAGATGTTCAGGTTGATGAATGCCTCAAAAAGCTTTTTTTTTTTTTAATTACTGACATGCCAACATTTGTTCCATGATTGAGGAAATTAATGGATGCTTAACTGACCAATGTGAGCATGTTTCATCCTTATAGATTAGCATGGATAAACCGTAAATGCCGTTTGCTTGATTGCCACAGTCTTTTTTCTTGGACAGTCAAGCAATCCAACTAATAGCTCAGAAATACCCCTGCACCAGTAGCGTTAGCCAGGGAGGCTGGGCAAAGCATAAAATGTTCCAATACAGGAGACAGAGCTTGAAGTTGGGAGGTGAGCCACAAGAACTGGATTCAGACAACATGTATAGTAATTCTGATTCTGCTATGTGACTTTAAGCAAATTGTTTCTTCTTTTGAACTTTAATTTTCTCTGAGCTGCAGGCAGACTGTTTCTTGTTCGGATGCACTTAGTGCCACAGGTCCAGCTTTATTCATGCTCTCATCCTTTAGGCAAAGCCTCTACGTGGGCCTCGGGAAGCTCATATAACTCATTGGGTAAGCTAATCTGCAGCTCCTGAACTGTTTCTGTCAAGCCGGGGCAGCTCTATCTGGTTAAACACTGTATGCCTGCAGGGTTTCAGGTTTGATCCAAAGCCCTGTGGGTGTCTCTTCACTAATTCCACTGAGCTTTGGATCAGGAATTTAATGCTTCGTGGGATGTTTTCAGCGTGGGAAGCATGCACTCATTCCTGGCGTTTCAGTACAGTTTTAAGCTTCTGACTAATTCCTATTTACAGGTTTTGCATTCTAATGATTTATAAATTTGTAAAATGAAAGTAGAATTATTTAGGTTTCACGGGGAATGCAATCCTAGACACACCTGGTCTAATTAGAGGTTTAATTTCTCTCCTGAGTTAAGGTCTAAATCCTTTTAACTTTCTGGAGAGACAGAGAACAAAAATGATTGTGAAGTACTGAGCAGAGCCAATTACTGAAAGAAAAGAGTATTGTTGGATGGTCATAAAATCTGCAAAGCACTACCACAGATACAGAATAAGATGGCCCAGAGGTTCTCAATCTATCTCCGTGGCAGGCTTGTTAGAGCAAGAGAAGCAATTTTGAGGCATGCAGTTTTGTAGACTTGGCTGTAGATTAATACCTTTTGCATGTGAATAGTTTTGTTTTCCTGTTGATGCAGGGTTGTTCAAGTTTCATGTCTCTCTGAGCGACCCTATCGCAGCTCTTGAGTGTGGTTTCTGTGGTGGTGGTCCCACAGAGTTTAGGAACCTCCCTTACAGCTCAAGGCTCGTTGTAGGGAGAGATGGTAGGGACAAGGCCAAGTGCAAGTTCGAATTTATGTGCTTGAGATTAGATTTAGGATAAATTCGGGTCCTTGCATCCTAAATTATGACCCAAAGAGCTTTGTATAGCTACTGTTTAAACCCTGGGGGTTTCTAACTTACACAGGGGCATCTTTACTTGAATGAAGTTCCCCGTGTCTGCGCTGTCCCTCTATACGTGTTAGGGATATCCTTGTCTTGACAAGTGAAGCAGCTCGGGTATTAAATGATGTCTGAACCCTCTGCAGGCACAGAAATTGTTCTTCTGCCTCTGGCTCGTGGGCTGCTTGATTCTGCAAGTGCTCATGGAGTGGGTCTGTGGTAGGAGACCCCCTGCAAAATACAGTGTTGTGTGACTGATTTCTTTTCAATCACACTAGGAGAAGGGGCAATGTTGCTGCCTAACATGGTATGTTAGCTTTAAAGTTCTGTCCCAAGATTGTGTTTTTGTAGCTTAGTGGTTAAGATATGTAGCTGTGAGGAGGCAGACTTGCGTTCCAGTCTTCATTTTCTGAATCCAAAATACGGACTTGGTTTGTCTGAAAAATCAGCTTAAAAGAAAGAGCCCACTCAGCTATAAGAATGAAAAAGGAAGTAAATGATTAAAGTGCAGCTGACAAACAGTTCTACTATGTTCTGTGCTTGGAAACAGTAAGCCCTAAGAAACAGTATGGTCAATCTTTGTTGTATATTTTGGATTAGGCCCTTAGCCAACAGTGCTTGCTAGTTTCCTGAATCTTTCTCCTACAGCACCAAAATGCATCAAAAAGTTAAAATCAAAATGCTGGCAACAGAACAGTATTCAGAGGAGCAGAAAAAAGTACGAAGGGAGGATAACTCATTAAGTCTGTTCTAAATTAACTTCTTTCCCCAGGTCAGGGAAAATAGACAACACACTTTCATCAACTCATGATCTGTGTTTGGGTAAATTTGTTCATGAGAAATTTATGCTTAGACTGAAGGGAGAGAGAAAAATAAGTATCTGCTGCTGTTGCTCTACTGTTGTCTTCAGAGTACTCAGCTTTTGTGAGCAGCATGCATCTTCTTAAGTGATAATTATAGATCTTTTCAGTACATCTTTGTTAAAAAGGCAGACAGATGATCATTTTTCTTCCCCAGGTTATTTTGCTTTTGGTTTGTATTTATTTCTGAAGAATACTTATACTTTCACTGTAAGTGCTCAAATTATGGGGAGGGAGGATAGCAAGTTAGAAGCCTGTGTAGAAGGAGCTGAATGCACACGCAACTGACCCTATAAATGGATTTTCTGCTGAGTGTTTACAAAAATCTCATTAGTTATTCTTGACATTTTAGTATGATGAGTTTCCTCCAAAGGATGAAAAATTAGATCTTGTCTCCTGGAAGACATAGAAAAGCGCTAAATGTTGACAGTAATTGCCTTGTCAAATAGTCAAGAATAACAAGACATCAGGTAAACAACTTTTCATTGTTTTATCTATATCACTGTACTATCATGCTCACTTGCTGCCTTTCTCTCTGAGTCTTTTCATTTTGATGGCTTGGACTTGCCACTAATTTGGCTCTTTTGGTGACTTGGCCTTTCTAGTTCTGATTTCTTCCAGCATATTTTAAACCATGTATAATGGTCAAAAGTAAAACCTTATCACCCAACTTTGTCTCACTCCAGTTTTTGAATTACTTTTTTTAATTTTTTTTTTTTTTAATTGAAAGAAAGTGCTATGTGCCAGTAACCCAGCGTTTGGCAGGGGGCAGTACGTAAGTCTGATTCCTTTTGTTTTCTCCCTGTGAAGCTGTTTAGACCTGCTGTTTGCCCAGGCACAGCAGAGTTTTACATTAGCAGTAAATTTTCTGAGTGGCCTACCTGGAGTCTCCCAAACTCCAGCAATCTTCTCCATTGATCACCATCTGAGTCAACATAGGCAGATCGGAGGGTAAAAGTCATCATTATCATCTGCCTCTCAAAATATCCTGTGATGCAGGTACACTGCCAGTACCACAGAAATATTGCCTCTCATACTGCCCAGTGCTGGCATTGCCAGATATTCCAAAGCTCTCCACGTTGAGTGGATTCTGGTGTGCTTTCATCCTTAAAGGCTTTTCCCTGGTTGTTTTTTTTCCACTTGGTGATTTTTTTTATTGTTGCTCGCTATTCTCCCCCTCCCCTTTTTAATGTCTCAGCTATCTGTATTATTCCTGTTGTGGAAAACTGCTGTTTAGCCAAGGGTAATCATAGGGAATGATTATCTGTTAAATTTTCAAATCTGAGTATGGAATAAGTGTTTGTTGAATTTTTTTTTCTGTAGTTACTGTCACTGTTGACTTGCAGGCAATTTCTTCTATTATCCCTCTCTGAATAGATTGCCATTAACTTTGAGCCTTAAGTAGGGTAAGCAAAATCTGTTTTGGCTAATGGATTAGGAGCCAGCATTTGGTCTGTATCAATTTGCCCTGAAGATTTCTATATATGCAGCATATATACACATACACGATGTCTCTCCAGCACTGCTACAAATTGGTTTGACTGGCTTTTGTCAGTGAGGACCGAGTTGCAGGTGTGAGGTTCCCTGGTGATTCAGGATAAGGCTAGGAGATTTAAACACAACCAGGTGGGCCCTCTTGTGCGTAACATCTAGAGATGATCACTAGATGGCAACGTTACATAGCTGAAAGGGCCGATCTTGTCTTCTATTGCAAACTTTTTATTTATTTGTTATAATCAGAAATGAAACGGTCTTTTTCACTCAGGTTTTTAGTCAAGGTGGAAGATTTCCATGAACTTGTAGGGTGAAGAAGAAAATTATCACTGCAGATTACACAGCCATCTCAGAAATGAGATAACTATTTAGAGAGATCTTGTTAATCATTCTCAGGTATTCTAAGGACAGGCCATTCTGCATCAATGAAGAGCTGCTATATTTACTGTTCTTTAGGGTAATGGCTTGCATTTTGGATAAAGATACTTTAAAAAAAAATAAAAAAGAAGGACCATTACTGCATTTTTTTTTCTTAATGAAAATACACTTTTGAAGTTATAATGATCTCTGATAACCCTAAGCTTAGTTTGAGAAAGTGACCTTGTGCACTGATGCAGTTTTGCCCATTCTGTGGTTGATGTATGATTTGTCACGTGACTTTTTTTTAGAACAAAGCGCTGTCTAGGTTCTGTACAAGTAAACGAGTTAAATATGAGCAACTTGCACTTCAGACTGATACTCAAACTCTGACGTGATAATGTGATATGTTGTGTGTGCCAGAAAGAGTAAACATTATCTTCCAGCACATGCCTTGTGCTGAAAGCAGGCAATGTGGATTTCCTGGAAGGTGTGAGCTGGAGGGATGAGAGGCCAAGTGTGCACTGAGATCTCTTTGTTGCCGAGTTCTGGTGAACATCACAGGTTGTTCCAAAAGGAAGCTTGCTGGGGCTGAAGTCTGTCCCTGAGGTTTCTTCAGCTCCTACCAAGGCAGTTTCCAGTGATGAGGACATAGAATCTCTTTGGAGTGCATAAATAAACTATTGGAGGGGTAGATTTCAGAAATCACTAGTGAAGTCAGGGAATATTATTTCTTAATTATAATAGATGAAAATGACATTGATCATTTGTGGGTTAAAGAAATATATTCCTTTGAATACAGTATGAATGTTGAAGGCTAACCGGAATAACAAACCTTGCCTACGACAGAAGAGAAACAATTTTCTGCTGATACAGTAGCAGATGAACATTGTAAAACGGTGATTTCGATAACTTTCATGAGGGCAGTGACTCCTGAGACAGGAAGATGTTTTTTCCAGATTCACTATATTGCACAAGAATGTCTTTTGCAAATTGGACATTGCAGACTGGGAAAAGACCACATGTATACATCAGTATATACGTAGCCATGACATCCTGGTATCAAGAATAAGTGTAGGATGTTTCTGGTAAGGTATTCCTACTGAAGACAGGAAAGAATTAATGCTCTGGAGAAGTTAATCTCTGATCCTGATATATATCTCTCTGATAGTTCTGGTCACCCCATGTTCAAGGAAGATAAACTCAGACTAGAACAGGTGTTAGTACAGCCCTGTCTATTGAGCCATAAGGTACAAGATGAGACTACAACAACTTTTCTTGTTTAGCCAGGAAAATGAAGACTAGGAGGCTGAGTGTTTAGGGGTGACAATGATAGGGGGAGAAGGGGAGGGAGAAGCTAAAGAACCATGGTAGCAAAAGAGCAAGTGGATGTATATTAGGCATACATTCTGGGTGGAAAGTATGTCTTGCCATCAGAACAGGGAGGTCTACATGAACATCTGATAGGCACATTGCAGGCAAGAGAAACCTAATTGATGCTTTGCTTGAATGAATTATATGGCTTGGTTGACTGTGGGAGGACTGATCCCTTCAGCGCTCTTCATTCCTCACATATACAACTAAAGTGTTTGATGCTCCAGTGAATAATCATGCAACAGTGGACTATACTGTGGCTCTAAAGCACGCTGCTTTGGGGAGGGTTGCATGCTGGGTAGCTCAAAGAGATGTGCTTGAGATACCCACTGTTTTCAGGATTGATGTGGGAATATTTACTAGTAGCAGTAGTCTGAGTCTTGATATAGGGATTTCAAAAGCCGAACTGCACCTCTGCCAATACTGGCATGGACTTAATCTTCACTTTTATCTCTGCCAAGCTGAAGACCTTCTGTCAGCGATAGAAGCCTCCTTTTTGGACATTAAGATTAAACGGCCAAGATTTTAAATCTCCATTCACTTTCATGCTGCTTCATTGATGGTCCCGAGATCTGTGGCAAATAGAAACTAGTCTGAAACGCATAGAATGGAATGTATAAAGCCAAGATGTTATATCTCCCTCAGATCTGCAGATACGTGTCTTTACCTGTACACCTGAAAAGGTAATGTCTGGTCTTGTCCACTTCACAGTCTTTATAGCCCAAGATGATAATACCAAACAGCTGCTGTGGTGTTACCTTTCCAATGCTCTCATCCTGAACCCCACAGTAAGGAAAAATTCCATGAAGGTCAGCCAGCTGATATGTCTTGCCTTGTTCCATCAGGGAGAAGGGCAGAAGAAGGGGAGACATGCAAATATGTTCACATATTTTTAATTTACCTGGAATTTCCATTACCTTTGTTAGTTATGTTGACACATGACTTCAGTTTCTTTTGTCTTTTCATGGGAATACGTGCAAAGCGCACAATTTTGTAAAGACATCCACAAGGAGGAGCCCCGTGCTTGCCGAAGGAGGGTCTAGCCCTGTCCTGGTTTTCACTGCTGCAGCCTTGTCTTGAAGCGTAATTAGTTCTGAGAAAGAATTGTATCAGCCTAGTCTTTGGGGAGTGGTAGCATGTAAACACTTATTAAAATGTTATTTTGAGGTCATAATTCTGTCATGAGTCAAACTTGACACATGCAGATAGAAGAAGAGGTTATCTCTCCACGGGGACCGTTTGTGTTTCCTTCTGAAGATTTACATCAAATGGTGTATTTCCCCTTAGTCTGTGGGATCGTATGAGGCTAGAGAACATTTTCATATTTTGAGTAAGAAAGTGCATAGCCTTTTACACTGGGAAGGATATAGATGGTATAGCTTCTTAGAAGAAAGATTTTTCCTTCTGGTAGCTTCAGAAAGAAAAGTAACGGACATTCATTGACACAGACATCAGGTCTTTTTTTTTTTTTTTTCTTCCTGAAAAATGCCACTCAGCTGCTATTAATTTAAGGTATTAGAAGGGACAAAAGAAAATGTGTTTTCAGCTCTGCGATCTTCCATAGGCTTGCTGTGTGACTGGATAGAATGCTTTGTCTCTGTGTCTTGGTTTCCTTTTGGTAAAAGGAGGACCACAGTTCTACCTGCTTTCTATACCAAAGATGACTGCTTTCTGTGAGAAGGTCTCTTACATACTAACATGAGAGGGAATGGTTACATAGGGGCTGTCTAGGAGAATATCCCAGGATTCATTAACCATTTTTGAATTTTCTAGCTGGGGAGTGACTCCATTTAGATTATAGCCGTGAACCTACTGGTGAAGACAGATTGGTAATAGCTTTGAGGCTACCTGTCACTGACTCTGATGGATGCAACCCCCTTCCTAGTGAGAGGGTGCTGTGCCACGCTGTCCTGTTAGGTGTTGCAGAGCATATGCTTCCTTGGGCAGTGTTGCATGGGAAGGTGGCAGGATTACAGACATCTAACTTCCTGCCTTCCCCCTCTCCAGTTAATCTATTCTTGTGACATAATTGTCAAAATTTCCCCAGTCATGAACAGGACTAGGACCAAGCCTTTTGAGCCTGTTCAAAATTATTTTTTTAAATATTTTTGTTTAGGATGAATTGCTTTTGAAACGTGAGTAGGAATTAAAGTGAAACATTCTAAAATCACCTACCATTACCTTTGCCAGCTGAATGCACAAATACACTTCAAAAGCAGGAAACCAACATGTTCTTAAAGACTTACTTTTATCTTGCTGTTGCACATTGCTGAATCAAATGCCCCAAGGTAGTTGACTTCACTTAGAAGCCTAATTCTCATCTCACCTCACAAAACTTTTATTCTGGCACAGCCCTAGTACCCACATTTTGATCTTGCCTATGTAGTTTTTACAACAGTGTACCTGCCCTGGCAGCAGTGGTGCTTCTCTTGATTTGGAGGGACAGCTGAACTGGATCCAGGAAATCATGACATTCAGAGGACCTGCTGATACCTATTGTTGTCATTCCGGGACACAGGTGCCTGCCTCTGAGGGCAGGATACGCAACTGTTCTTCACTGCTAAGTGAACACAAACAGTGCCTAACACTCTCATTTGTACCAACTGAAAACTGTGTTCTGTTCCTCGGTGCTCATTAGCAATGAAATTGATAACATCATCTGATTGTCCCAGCATGAACCAGGCTTCTGTGATTGATTAAAGGCAGAGGCAAATTTGGGACATTAAATTAGTTGCAGAAGTGGTTTCTTGTAAGTGGACCTTGGAAAGTAGTACTGATTACTATTGCACAGTAAGCCACAGGGGTCTTTGTCCTTTACCTCTATACAGGCTTAAATGTGTTGTGGTATTTTGTTTCCTCCATGGCTCTGTAATGAAGAGGGATTAGGTTGTGGTCATGGAAAGGAACAGCGTGTGGGTAGGTATCAAGAGATTTGTGTTGTGCCTTGGCTGTTTCAGTCAGACTCCCTGCTCATGTTGAGCTAAGCATCTTTGCCTCTGCTCTCCATCCATATAATGAAACTAATGTGACTCTGCAGTTGCCTGGGGACATCAAGAGGCTCCATGTTAAAAGCTGATAATGACCACCAGCAAGTGATCCTCTGGAGAGGGATTATACCAAATAGTTTTTTCAGCTCAGTAGAAAAAAAAAATCCCTTTAAGTTCTTCAAGACAGGTAGGAGTTGTGGAGCTAGTGCCTCAGGGTTATGGAGACTTATGAGTGCCTATGACATGCAGGACTGGGTTTGAAGGCTCCCCTCCTTTTCACATCTGCAGGTGAAGAGTAGTTGGAAGCCCAGAAACGAGAGGTGATGCAGGCACTTCTGTAAGGCCTTGAGAGGAAGCAAGACAACTGATTTTTGGGTCAAGAGTTTACAGAAATGGCTGGCCTGGGATTTCTCTGCGTGAGAGAGCAGCCTACTGTGCGTTTCTATTGAATTTAGGGGAAGGTAGCTTTGCTCACTTACGAAATTTAGTTCTCTCTAAAATTGCTTGCCCCACTGGAACAGGTTTCCAAACCCTGGCCACTTGCAACCTTTCCTGTCACAAAGGCAGCGTTAGTATTTTTTAAGTGCCTCTTGGATCCTCATTCTGGTGGTGCTGTATAAAACCAAAGACCATTTCTGTGTAGAGGCTGAGGGAGTGGCTCACGTCCATAATTGAAGCATTTAAAATTAACCATTAAGATTAAACATTGTATTAGTGATTCAAGGATCCCTGTCTAGTAACTAAGTGGAACAGAAAAGGAATGGCCTGGAGAATCATAGAATCATAGAATGGTTTGGGTTGGAAGGGACCTCAAAGACCATCTAGTTCCAACCCCCCTGCTGCGGGCAGGGACACCCTCCACTAGACCATGTTGCCCAAAGCCTCATCCAACCTGGTCTTGAACACTTCCAGGGATGGGGCCTCCACAACCTCTCTGGGCAACCTGTTCCAGTACCTCGCCACTCTAACAGTAAAGAATTTCTTTCTAACATCTAATCTAAATCGACCTTCCTTCAGCTTAAACCCATTACCCCTTGTCCTGTCACTACACTCCCTGATAAACAGTCCCTCACCATCTTTCCTGTGGGCCCCCTTCAGATACTGGTAAGCCGCAATTAGATCTCCCCGGAGCCTTCTTTTCTCCAGGCTGAACAATCCCAACTCTCTCAGCCTGTCCTCACAGGAGAGGTGCTCCAGCCCTCTGATCAGCTTCGTGACCCTCCTCTGGACTCTCTCCAACAGCTCCATGTCTCTCCTGTACTGGGGCCCCAGAGCTGGACGCAGTACTCCAGGTGGGGTCTCACGAGAGCGGAGCAGAGGGGCAGGATCAGCTCCCTCGACCTGCTGGTCACACCTCTTTTGATGCAGCTCAGGACATGGTTGGCTTTCTGGGCTGCAAGCGCTACCCCAGCACTTTGAGGGATAAACAAAGGACTTCAGTTGTGGTGTTTTTCATTGGTGTCAGTTTTTAATGGAGCATTGTCAGCTTGTGAGGGCTAGATTTCCCCCAGCCCCGTCTATGGGGTGCAACCAGCTGAGCAGTTATGTTAAGCATAGTTTTTGGGCCATGCTTTAATACCAGAAAGTCCATTGTGACAATAAGTTTAACTTTCCTCTTCCCTTTTCCCTCACTGGTCTTTTGCTTTCAGCAGTGCTGGTATTTCTTTCAAGGCTTTATTCTGCTTTGCCGTGGCATCCAAGTGCCTGTTTGCCATGCTGCACAGAGACCATGGGACTGGGTCCTCTGGCTCTGACGCTTTTTGCACAAATTGAAGTGCTTGTGCTCTTTGCAAGTACAATTCATTTAGTTTCCTCCTGGAAAAACTCAATGGGGTAAGATAGCATCTCATAGCGTTCTCGGCATGTTTCCTTAGTGACGTCCCTGCCATCTTGTCCAGATGAATAACAAAGCCAGGTCTGCAGTTTTGTCTTGAAAGGTAATAAAAATGAACTCCAGCTGCCTTTGTTCTGCTGTATATAAATTGTTAGCCCTACCGTATGCTCCAGAACCAGAATTTGTTTTCTCTTTTCTGGCTATTGGTGGTGCTGATGTATGGGAGAAATGCTGTAGCCTGTGTTTTGCAAGCAATGTTGATAGTATGGAGTGGAGACTAATACAAATATGGCTATTCAAGTATATAATAAATTAGGCGATGCTGACATGGATGTGATAAGATACAAATAGGTAACATCGAGTTGTTGTGCTTACTAGGGCAGTTTCTCCAGAAGCATAATCAAGTAGCTGATTCTCATGCTCTTTCATTCTTCTTTCCCTCCCTCCTGCATATTTTTCTGTCTTCTCTCCAACTTAATTTTTGTGTGTACTTCCTCCTGCCGCCTCAGCCCTGAAATCTAAAGGCCAGCCTTGTGAGGGGGGATTATTTCTTTAAAAAGAAGGAATAACAGTAGAAATTGGACATAGCTTATTGTTTTCTGAGGCAAATGGCACAAACCCAAAGGAGACTTACTGACTTACATGTGCCAAGGACCTACTGCTGAAAGTCCCATCTCCAGTGTTTGAGTGAACCCAGGCTACCTCTGCAGACATTTCTCCCTTGGGAGATGTTTGACATGAAGCATATTAGTAGGATGGGAGATTGTGGGAACTAGAGTATACTTGGGAGTGGTTTGTTTGAAGCCTCTGTTTATTTTGAAGGACCTTTTGAAATGTGTGCTTTTTTCCAGTTGGGGCAGGGAGATGGGACAGAGGGTGAGCCAGCTCACCACTGTCAGTCTGCAGCTGCCATGTGCTCGGGAGGAAGCAGGGGCATAAATTGGCCTCTGCTTCTGAGCAGGGTTGTACAGGGAAGGCTCACCATGCATCCGTGCCCTTCTTGAATCTGTTGCGCCATCGTGGGAGAATAAGGAAGCACAACTGAGAGTGTAATACCAGATTTGCAAGGGATCCACTGTAACCCTCGAGGCTGTGAGAAAAACGGTGTTGTGCTTCAGTTTCATTACTGTTTCCTGAGTTCATAAGGCTCCTATCATTTATTGCTTCGTGTGTTAGGGTTTTAGTACAGTGGAGGTCACCCATCTGTGATTTTTGGCTTTGCTGCCTAATTGTAAGTGACATCCCCCTTCCCCCGGCTTGCTTTAAAAATAAATAAGAAAGGTTACAATTTGGAGCCTGAGATTTTTTTTTTTTTTTAAGAGGAGTCATGTCTTCCCTCTAAGGAAACACCTGGAAAATTAACATTTTATGGTGTGCCAAATTAGTTCCTTTGAAACTGCAAGGTGAGAAAGGTTGTTAAGTCAGGAGCTCACAGAGGATTTCTTCAGCTCAGTGAAATACCCGCGTGACCAGCAACAACCCGTTCCCTCTAAAAGTAGCTCTGAAAACAAGATCAGCATTTTGCTTGTGTTGATCACTTCTCCCCATCCACAATACTTATTCTGGACTGACTTAAAACCTTGAATACCAGCAATAAAATAAAGCCTTGGAATGTTTGAATGAACTACTAGTGGAGGAAAGATCCATCACTGTGTGTGGAGACTCTGGGCCAAATTTAGCCTCGGTGTTACTATTGTGGAATTTTGTTCCCAAATATGTAGGATGATCTTGTGGGTATCTACGTATCTGTGTATGTTCTGTTTGCAGGTAGCCTTTTGTAAATAAAAGATACCTACTCACTAAATGTGTTCGCACCAGCTCAGCTGTAAGAAAGGTTTGGGACTGGGAAATAATTTTGAACCCTGGACCATTCAAGTTGGTAAAATCCATCCAGGAGGTCAGCAGCCCATCTGTTTGATATACATGGCTCTTACCCAGGAACAGCAAGCAGGAAATAAATACAAAAATGGTAACTTTTTCAGTTGTCTTGTGTCAACCTCCCAGAATGTCATCTTGACTAATTACAGTTGATATTTCACTAAAAGGCAAGCTACTCTTGTTTTTTGTATTCTAAGGCAGGAGATAGGAGAGAAGCTGGAGCAAGAGAACAAAATGTTATCTACAGAACTACCATCACCTCAGTCACTCTTTGTCTGAGTTCTGTTTTGTTTATTTGTTTAAATCATAATATTCTTGACAAGAAATATAGTTTGTATTAAACAGATCATTAGGCAAGGTGGCTGCCTAGTACCGAAGTTCAATTAATGACTTTGTACGACAATTTGTCACACTCTGGTCTTCCAGTGCTATTATAATTTTACATATTTTAAAAGGCAAGATGCTGTACTGATTATGTTCGTTCTGCTTCATTTTTTACCTTTTAAGAATAACCTTGCATGCTTAGTAAGAAAATGCATTGTTCAATAAGCATGCTATCTTCCAGTGCCCTTCTGATACTTCAGCAAGGAATTTGAGCTGCTAAATGCTTGTCTGTGATGGAGCCCATCAGCTTCTACATTGCCTGATTTGGGAGATTTACGTTCAGTCATTAGAAATCCCACAGCGATGAAACTTAATATCCAGGTTGTCAGGCTAAATGTGTGATCTTTTTTAATATAAAATGATTCTGATCTGTTAAGCTGGTTCTGGAGTTATAAAGTGATGGAGGACTGCTAATTTTTTAAGCTTTAAGTTCTTTAAATGCTGAACCTAAGCCTGGAATCAGCTTAATGCTACAAAGTTAACATGTACAAGTGGTTATCTTCGCTTCTAAAGGAATTGTACGAAATAGTTTGGCCAGGTAAGGCTCCTAGCCCTGTAATGAAGTCGGGTGAATAAACCAACCTGACTTTCCACGCCTGTGGAGCATCACAGACTTGAGCAAAAGCTGGGTGGGTGTCTTGAGCAGCACGAGCCTGGTGCAGTGGTGAGGGAGCAAGGGTAGGGGGCACAGAGCTGCAGGAAGGCTGCAGGCAAAGCCCAGACCCCACTCGGGTAGGGAATGGTGCTGGCTACCTCGGCGCACAGCAGCAAGTCCAACTTTGCACTCCCACCTCTGGCAGTGGGCACTGCAAGGGAGAAAGCAGCCTCCTTGGGGAGGTGTTTGGACATGTGTCTGGTTTAGATAGGGATTTAACTGCTGTATTTTAAATGTCAGCTAAGGCATGTGTTACAGTTTTGCTGGGGAAGAGTGTCTCTTTAGGACCTCTCCCTCCAAATTGAGCCTGGTACTGATGAAACATTTGCCTGTCCTGTGTCCAAGCATGGTGCTTGTTTTTTGGAATCAGTCCCTGCTCCCTCAGAGATGCCGGAGAAAGGCCATGGGGTTTGTCACTCTTTAGGGTAGTAACTGGGTTTTCTCAGAGTCCTGGGATTTCCCTGTTGTGGTACCACTCTAACAAGTGACGTTTCTTATGGAGCAAACAGTGCCGAAGTTCACAGGGACTTCACTGAATGGCTTGTTGTCATTTTTAGTCTCTCAGCCACTTAATAGCCCTAAAGTTTTGAACCTGGCCTTCCCATGTCATACAGGGAGCCTATACGGGTTAAACTGCAAAGGAAAATGTGCATAGCTCACACATTTTTTTCATTAAAAGCAATTTACTAATCGAAAATTGCCATGGGGAGAAAAAAAGTTCTATATTCATTTTAGAGAATTTCATGGGATTCTTCTTATTTTTATTGTAGGGGAGGGGAAAGCCCTGTAGCATTTGCAATGTGACATAAATGTCAGTTTTCTTCTAATGAAGAGTCTTACAGGATGATTGCTTTCTGCTTTTGAAACCATGGCAGAAATAAGCCTGAGGAAAAAGAATAGTGTGTCTTGTCACTATCCTATACTGTCTCACAGCCACCCACAGAGAAACTGGTAGGAAGTGTCTCTTGATCATGGAAGATGGATGGGCCCATGGCAAGAGCTTAGCTACCAGATTTTAAATTTAGTATCAGTTTTTCCCTCTGGGTTTGAGCTGTTTACAACAGGTTTTAGCTTGAAGTGCAAAATTATGGTTGTAGGGAAATATGGCATTTTTGCTGCTGAAAAGAAATATATAAGGAGGTGTGTGAAATAGATGTGCTTTTCTCAACACCTAAGCAAGTCGACTGAAAAGTCCAGTTGCTGGGTATTCAAACGTCAGGACTTTTAGCACAGTCTGAATGCCAAAATACTTTCAGGGAAAGTTGTGTTCTGTTGTATTTTAACTTCAGCAGAAAATGAGAGGCAAGTTCCAAGTCTTGCTACCCTACCCTGAGTATTTTTGTTCAAACTGAAAAAGTGAATCTATTTTAATCTCATTATCTCCCTCAGCCCTACTAATTCAAGTAGTTTGTGTGCATCCTCTAAAGGAAAAAAGAGATACTTAGTGGAAGGAATTTTTTTGCATTTCTAGATATTTTAATTTTTGATAGTCATTGTATCACTAGCTGCTTATCTTGCTTTGTTGCCATAGAAAATACCTACAGCACCCAAAATCTCTGCAAAGTGCTTTAGTATATCACCAATAACCTAAAAATTTTCATTTTTAAGTCTAAATCTTGTTCCTAGCTCCATGTTGATGAATACCTAGTGTTTGACAGCATTCTGCCCTGTGGTTTCTGAAGTTATTGTAGGACTGATACAGCTGTCAGAAATGTGGTCTGTGTTCTTGTTCTTTTGAAATGAAGTTGCACAAGCAAAAGTCACAACAGAAATAAGTCTGCTCTGTAGCCTGCAAAGAGGCCGGTACTCTGCTCAGGCTGAAAATTGTATGAGACATGGCCTTATTATGTTAGGGATAAATCTGAACTCTTTGTTCTGCTCTTGTGATGCTTTACATCTACAAGGAGTAAAGGAGTCCTCCTCAAGATGAACCTAGTTCATCTTGTAAAATCCTGTTTCTGCCACTGATCGGTACTTTATGATCTGGGGAAAGATTCAAGCAACTTAGTGATGACTGGTGTGATGGGAAGGACAGTGGTTTTCATTTCCCATGTGGTTAGTGGGTAATTCATTCTCTGGTTTGTGACTGACTTCAGTAAGAAGTGATGTAAGTAGGGATGTTGGCATTTCAAATCTTATGAATAGGTGACTTTCTTAATGCAGTGTTTCTGGAAATTAATATTCTACAGGAGCAAAGAGATGATGGGAAAGTGACCATCTGTATGAAGGCGGATTCCATCCAGAAATCTGTGGTATCTGTGGAGGCAAAAGTTTAGAGGAAGAAGCTAAATCATCTGCTTTGTAATGTGCTTCCTTCCCTGTATTTGCTGCCTTTCAGTTTTAACAGATCATGTCACAGTTGTGTGCTTTAGACCCTACTACAAGCACTCTGTAAGTTTTCCTGAGTGCCTGTGTCTTGTGTGAATGACCAAGCAGCACATTCTGTCTCCACAGGGCATATTTTTAGTGTGGTGTTTGGGGAAAGAAGGTGCAATTAGAACTAACCCATTAACAGTAATAGCTCTTTATGTACCACACTGACTGCAGACCCCTGTGAGGGTCAAGGCATTGCCAATTAGCCTACATCTGTCCAGCAACAAGGTTTTCTTTGATCTCTTAAGTCTAATCTAATTTTATTTGTAAGTAAAGTTGGAAAGCGCAGTCTGAAAGAGATAAATGAAAACATTGCAAAATGGCCCTGAATTTGGTATTGTAATTGTTGGAGGATATGTTTTGGTTTATAGTGCATTTTCTGTAGTAAAGTGACTTAAGCCTTGTCAGCCAAGCTGGCATAACTCAAGAGCTGTTGGGTGCTAACAATTCTTCCAGGTAATAAAAGAGACGTGTTCTGAAAGAGTGCATGTGCTATGACTTGGGGACAGGCATTTTATATGGTAATATCACAGTCTTTTATTTGTGGCCAGTCTAGTTAAGGATGTTGATGGAATAAAATGAAGGCTGCTTCAGACTGAGCTGGAAAAAATGCTGTGGATTCTGTTGAAGGTAGTAGGGAAACTCAGCATGCCCTAGTCTTGGTCACTCAGCAGTCAGATAATTTCTGTCTACAAGTTAATTCCTCTTCTAGAGGAAGTTTTGCATTGTCAAAATCATAGGGCAACTAAATAATAATATTTAAAGCTTACCTGCAGAGATAGTTTTCCTTTCCTTCCTTTTTCCCCTGAGCAGAAGGCAATCTGAAGTTAATGTAGCATGTCTGTTAGGGATATTATACTTCATGGATACATGGAGGGTGAACTGTTCAGCAGGCTCAAAAAGCAGTAAAACAAAGCAAATACTCCAAAACTTGTCATCACTAGGGACTTATGTAAAAGTAAATTCACTTTTTCTGCAGCTCTTGTGCAAGAGACTATTGAGGAAGAACTATTGTTCAGTAAGTGCCACACCAAGAAATAGGTCAAAAATATTTTTTAAAAATCTTTAGAGTATGGGAATGGTCATATTATGTTACAACCTTACTGAATTGGTTTCTGTTGATGAAAACTATACCTCTCTAATCAAACAATTTTGAAACACATCATAAAGAACTGGTTGACATAGTTTAATTTTAAGACATCAGAACCATAAGGTGTTCATTCTTTCCTACTTGCCTACTGTGAGGCTTCTACAACATTCCCCTGCAGAATTTGGGATACAGCATGGTTTAAACCATAGGTCTCAATAGGCTGAGAGAGTTGGGGTTGTTCAGCCTGGAGAAGAGAAGGCTCTGGGGAGGCCTTATTGCAGCCTTCCAATTCCTGAAGGGGGCCTACAGGAAAGCTGGAGAGGGACTGTTTACAAGGGCATGTAGTCACAGGACAAGGGGTAATGGCTTTAAACTGAAAGAAGGTAGATTTAGATGAGATAGAGGGGAAAAAATTCTTCACTGTGAGGGTGGTGAGACACTGGAACAGGTTGCCCAGAGAGGTTGTGGAGGCCCCATCCCTGGAAGTGTTTAAGACCAGGTTGGATGAGGCTTTGGGCAACCTGGTCTAGTGGAGGGTGTCCCTGCCCAAGGCAGGGGGGTGGGAACTTGATGATCTTTGAGGTCCCTTCCAACCCAAACCATTCCATATGTTCATTCCCATGTTCCTTCCTAAATGCAGATTGCCTGCTTGACAGTAACCCTTGCTTTCAAGGTACAAAAAGAACCGTTATGCAGCACATTCCAGTGCACCAGGAAAAAGAAAGTTAACTTTGTTTTATTGTATAATTAAATATAATAACTTGGTATTTTTCAGTGGTGTTGCTAAAAAGTACAAATATGAGGGACAATCCTACTCCCACTGACTTGAAGCTGGATTTTGTTCCAGTTGAATAACGAAGCTGCACTAGCACTGCCGTGGCAGAACAGGCAGCAGGTTCTAACAGCATGGTACCACACAAACCAGAAATGATATGGAAATTACACCGTGCATGAAACAGTCTTGCAGTATCTTCTTTACATATTCCTGGCAGGTGTATTTTTCATGGATTGGTAATAGTCCTAATGGAGTCCACACTAAAGCCCTGGTCCAGCAAAAAAAGCTGAGATTGTCTTAACAGAGAGGAGGAGCAACCCTGCTGAGCTAAAATTCAAGCTTGCTGATGTCCCATTGCATCAGAGCTTGTTGGTGTGTATGGGTGTGGGGGTGTTTTTCTATCAACAAGTGTCTGTGATTTTTTTGTTTGCTCGCTCTTTTGTTGTTCTGTACAACAAAATAGACTATAGGGAGTGGTTTCTCTCTGACCTTTATTGGAATCTATGCATATGAATTCCTGCATTTTTCTGCCTAATGTTATTATGGTCCTTCCACTGACTGGAATTGTGAGCACGGCGAGACTATATGAAGCACTAGGGTAATAGGACAAATACAGTCCTGGATTAGTTTCACCTACTTTCTTCTTTTTGCTTGTCCTTTTTACTCATTTTATCCACTTTGGCTGGTATTATAGTCATGTCTTCCACTCCAAAACCTTCATTTCAGTTAACAGCCTCTCCACTGTTACCATAGAGTCCCATTACCTTTGTTTCTATTTACAGTGTAAATAGATGTCCATCATTACATTGTTGATCATGACATGCATCAGTAACACAATAAATGTCTGGGGAAATAGTTAGCTTCTAAGAAGAAATGTGCTGTGGCTGCTAATGCCTCTAAGGAAAAGGAATTTCATGTGGGGTAAAAACTTTAGTGAAGGATGTGGCAGCCAGCACAGTGCCTTTGGAAGACAGAAAGCCTGTGAGGGACAAGAAAACCAACAGCAATGGGAGACTTTGGTTTCCCTCTTGTCGATTGGGTGAAAGCAACAAGATGTAATGTAGCAACCAAGTGTTGAGGTACTCATCGATGGCTGGTTCATGGAGCAATTGATTAGCAAGCACGCAAGGGGTGCAGGTATGCTTGGCTTTGTGCAGGGATGTGTAGGTCCTGAACCCTACAAACTCTGAAATGAGGGCTATAATGTACTTTGGCTCAGCATCCTTGTTAGAGCAAGGGAGACCAAAAATATCCATCAAAGCTGTCCTCAGTGTGAAGAAAGGTAAATCTGTAAAAATGAGGGAGTGTGTTACCACTAAGCTGGCATGAAGACTGCTTAAGGACACTCCACCTATTAGAAGAGATTGCAGGAAGTCATGATGATTTCTTTTGCCACAAACAGAGATTATCAGAAGTAAGAAGAATGTGTCAAGAAGCTGAAGTCATGTTTGAAGAAAGAAAAAAAATTCTACTCTGACAGATTATATATAAAGCTCAGTAAGATACTCAAATTTTTTGTTTTGTCCTATCAAGTACCTAGAGGGATAAAAACTTTCATAATAATTAATATATTTCTTCAAATGCATTAGGAGCATTCCTACAGAACATGTGTAGGAGTAATAGATGATTGATGTATGAGAGGAATACTTAAATTCGTTAAGACCAATGCAAGGACATTTCATTAATTCTTTGCATTGCTGTTCTCTATGGAATAACTTGGGGAGATTTCCCGTGCCAGAACCCTTCCTATGTGGTACCCTCGAGAACGTCTTTCTGAAACTGAAGTGACTGTAGAAGGTTATAGAACAAACTGTCAAAATGAACAGCAACAAATCACCAAGACTAGATTGTGCTCATTCAAAAACTCCAGAGGAACTCAAGCTTACAGCACTGTGTGACCGCTGGCTTAGAGCTGCCTTGGTACCTGAGAAGCAGGAGGTGATACATGTGATGCCCAACTTCAAGTGGTTTGCAGGGTGGTTTGGGGAATTCTAGGCCTGTAAGTCTGATATAAGTACTTGGTACTGTGTAGAAACTATAACAAAAAGTAGAATTAGAGGATGTCTGGATAAGTATTGTGTACTGGAGATGAGTTAGAATGCATGTCTGCCTTGCAAATGTATTACTGTCCTCTGTAGGAGTCAACAACCTTGTAGATAAAGATGATCTGTGTGGTATAGTCTACTTTCTCAGAAACCTTTGTAAAAACCGGCTTCCCCATTAGAGAATTTTAGGGAAGCTAAGCAACTGTGACAGCAGGAGGACAGTTCTGGTGTGGATAGATAATTTGGCTAAAAGTTGGAAAACAAAGTCAATGGTCAGTTTTTGCAGTGGCAGGAGATCACACAGGAATGTGTGTTGGGACCTGTGTGCTCATAGCTCTGCTCACAAATGACTTGGAGAGAAACTGCTGGTGATACTAAGTTGTCATAATAAGGGTAGCAAGGATGAAGCCTGGCTGGAAAACTGCAGAAGGACCTCATGAGACTGAATGACTGGTTGATAAAATGTCAGATGAAACTCAGTGTAGGTAATCATAAAGTGATCCATGTGGGGAACAAACAATCCAGTTCTCATAAAAGATGAGTAGTGAACTGAGCTCATACTGGGAAGTGGGATCTCTGGAGTGAGAACCTAGGCTTTAGTGAATAATTCTGTGAAAAGGTCAATTTACTCACTAGTGGTCAAAAAAGCAAATCAAATGTTAGGGCTTATAAGGAAAGGAATACAGAACAAAACATGACATTACGTGTAAGTATGTTGTTTCCCTGCATCTGAAATAATGTGTGAAGTTCTGATCTCTGTATTTAAAAAATAATGCTGGAAAGGTTTGGAGAAGGACAGCAAGGATGATCAAAGGCACAAAAATCTTTTGTAGGAGGCTATGACAAAGTGAGCTGGGACTCCAGTTTGGAAAGAGACAGCTGAGGAGTCTCTGATACAAGTCTATCGGAAGTGGCATGTAGAGGGTTGCATTCACTTTGTTGAATATTTACTGGGTGTTCCAATTCAAGAACTGTTGGACATCAAATGGGGCTAATAGGAGAAAGGCTTAAAGACAAAAAAACGTTGATTCCTCATGCAAAGTGTAGCAGACATGTGGAACTTTTTGTTAAAGGACGTTATGAACACATTTATGTTGCTTTGAGGGAAACTGGAAAAGTTCAGGAAAGAGAAAGTTGGGGATGGAGGTTACTAACTCTACAGAAACCACAGTAGCTCACATCCTTGAGCTAAAACCCTGGAGGTTGGAACAATGTCAAGGATGACCTGTTTATTTGGTACTTGATCTTCTCTAATTACAGCTCCTGCTGAACACGGGTTATGGCAGGGGGAGCTGGACTTCTAGTCTGATCTAGTATAGCCACTCTGGAGCAGATCAGGGCCTCAGCTTTGAGCAGGACCATGACCTGGCTTCCAGACCAGGCAGCTGCAGCAGTTCTGGTGGCCACTGTATGAAGTGCAGAAGATGAACAGGTTCTGTAGTGCCCACTCCCTTTGCTGGCCTTTCACCCCAGCGCAGGGTGAATAACCAATAGTTAGCAGTTACTTTTCCAGCATTTTGCAAGTGCTTCTCACGGATGTTCAGGGTGAGGTGTAAGTGCAACTACTGAAAAAGCAGCTTATGTGGATTTGGCTGGTGGGTTTTTGAGACTGTTGCTCTATACTGAGTCTATTGTGACCCTGGGGTTGCCCTGCAACTTGTTTTCCAGTCTCAAATTAGAATAACAATATTCAGTGTGCTGCATAATGCTTTTGCAAGATTTCTTTTTCTTTCAGAGTTACTGAGACTAGATTTTTTTTTTCCTTGCCATTTATTTTTAAACACATTTTCCAGAGCCTTGTCCAATCTCCCTGAAGTCAGGGAGAATCTTTCCCTTGACCTCCCCAGCTTTGGAGTCAGTCTAGAGTGTGTTCCTTGCTGCGCTGTACTCTGCTTTCTGTTAGCTGTAGGGAGGCGCTCCTGGAGAACCAATTCACTACAGCCTGCACCTGAAAGTTTTGATAGCTGAATGTGGTGGAGACACAAGAAGCTGCACAGAGGGAAAATATGGGTTTATATATTTTCCTGTAAATTATTGGAACTGGTGTGTATTTCCATTTCTGATTTCTGTGCATGGATCCAGGAAAAGAACAGAGTAAAGCATATGTTCATCTTTGTTTTTCTTTTTTTTTTTCCCCCACTTGTACAAAGAAAAAGAAATACAGAGCTTGTACCTATTGGAAATGAAATAGCAGCATGGTCCTTTAACCACTTTCTCTTAGAAGTGAGTGAGCTGCAAAGGTATATGTGGGGTGTTCAGCCTGGAGCTGAATCTGCGCTGTCATGTCACAGACTGGGAGTGTCACAGAGTTTGATGTCCAGTTTCTAAAATCTTGGACAAAATGGCATCCTGAAGGAGAACATCGAGACAAGGTCCTGTGTTTTACCATCACTCTGACCACCATAGAATCACAGAATGGTTTGGGTTGGAAGGGACTTTAAAGATCCTCTAGTTCCAACCCCCCTGCCATGGGCAGGGACACCCTCCACCAGACCAGGTTGCCCAAAGCCCCATCCAGCCTGGCCTTGAACACTTCCAGGGAGGGGGCATCCACAGCCTCTCTGGGCAACCTGTTCCAGTGCATCACCACTATAACAGTAAAGAATTTCTAACACCTACTCTAAATCTATCCTCTGTCAGTTTAAAGCCATTACCCCTTGTCCTGTCACTACACTCCCTGATAAACAGTCCCTCACCATCTTTCCCGTAGGCTGCCTTCAGGTACTGGAGGGGTATCCTGGGCAACATCTGATAACTGTACTTCATGACTTGTTGAGGTCAGGCTGCTGCTGCGTAGGTGTGAGCTACTGCATTAATGTGGCTAAAGCCTGTAGCCAGTCTGTGTTACTGTGTTTGCTCTATTTTGTGTTGGCCCATGCTTGTCCAGCAGCAGCTCCAGCGTGGGTGAGTGGGGTTGTTCAGATGCTCAGCAGTGGTGGCCGACTGCCTTGTTTTTGTGGACAGCGTGGATCTGCCAGTCTCGTGGCTCTTTCTGCTCTAAGCCTAGGATGCTGGATTGGGACTACAATGTGAGTGATACGGAGGGATTTTTGTGAGCTCTCTGGCCCCAAGAACACACATACTTTTCTGTCTTTTAGTTGGGCATCTCTTTTTTTTTTATTATTTTTTAAATATTTGTCTGACCTGCTCTCATTGTCCCTTGAATACTGGTGCTCTAACACCCAGCAGAACTGCTACAGTTAGTCTGCTTGATCATGACTGTTGTCTGCACTTTCTGCAAGAGGCCACTGAAGCCCAGCTGTCGTGAGAGGCTCCTCAGAGCCATGTTTATTCCTGTATCTTCTGTTATCAGCCAGATAGTCAGTTCTTCATCCTGGAAAGCTGCGGCTGGATCTGTGAAATGCAGTCACTGGGGGCTTGCCTGTGTATCATTCATTCAAAAGCAGATGCTGGCAGCCTTTGGTAACAAATCCACATCTGTATTCCTGGTCTTGAGCAGAGCTGCAGGTGTGACTTAACTGCAGGGAAACTGAGAGGAAGCTACCTCGTGGAAAAAAAGATGCTTGCCAACGAAAATGAGAAAAACCTAGGAAAGCATTTCATGTTACCAGCACAGAAATACAGGGCACAAGTGAGGGGACCCCCAAAAATGGGTAAAATGGCAAATAAAACAATTATAGCAGGAAGAGGGGAAGTAATAAGGTTTGGCAGGAAAACCAAATGTGTGGATGAAGTTACTTGCAAGGTAGATTTTAAAGGCTGGGAGTAGGCACCCATTTTTGAAAGTCTTGTCTTTGGGCTTCATCTCTCTTCAGACTTCTCTGGTGGCTGTATGTTTTCCATGGCTTTAGCTGAAGAATGAGTTTTTTGATCTGCCAGCTAGTGTACCTTCCTGTCTGGACTGCTCTATCTGGAATCTGCAGACAGTTTTCCTGCCCACATGGGAGGCTCTGACTAATGAGAGGGCTGCGTACAGCCCTCTGTTCATTCTTTTGGAGTGGACTAAAATGTTAATTAGGCAGCACTTTGCAATGGAAAGCAAGCAAAACACGTCTGCCTCTCAAGACCTTGATATTAGCCAGCTTGCTTTTTACTGGTACATCCTGCTGCTGAATATGGACCTGACTGGTGTTTGCCAATTCACATCCTCATGAGTGAATATTCCTTTCATACACTGAGCTGAAATAGCGTGCTTCAGCATGACAGAGCCTGTTTTGTTGAACCGTTTAATGGGAACTAAATGTTACCAGATTCCTGTGTTAATGAACGCTTTCTAAGTCTTAGTACTGGCAATAAAGAGAATGAAATTAATAAGGGCCTTTCCTGTTAAAGGAGCTCTGCACTAGGCTCGGTGGCTGTTCCTACACTGTATTTTAATGTGGCCTTCGGTGGCCAGATTCACTAACTAGACTGTTGACCTGTTGGAGAATGCTTTTAGGACAGCTGGGGTAGTATTTTGCAGATGAAAAGCTGATGTCTGTCTATGCATTGAAGGGCACTCAAATGTAAGCTTGCTGTTCACATTAGTGCTTTATTGCTCTGCCTAGCTCACAGATCACTGCAAGAGTAGAGAGAGCATCTCACTGTTAACGTTGACCTGTCCCTCTCTGCAATTGTCCTGAGATTGTGTACCTTGGGGGAGGTGGGGCTTTTAGGCAGTTTTTGTGCGCAGCTTCAGTGTGGACACTGCCTGTGTCTGACTTATTGAAGCCTCAGGTTTTCTCCAGGAGCTGGGCATGAAGGAAGGCTGCATGTCAAGGCAGGGGCTTGCTGGTATGTCCTTCCTTCCATGCTTTCCCAGGGCACTGGAGAAGTAAAACCAGCATGTGCTTGCTCTCTCTTTCCCTGCAAGGGTGCAAGGCATGGTCTGGGGAAAAGACAGGTACAGGATAATTATTTAACTTTGCATTTTCTGCCAGTGTATGAACCAGCACAATTGATGCTTACTGGACTTGAGCATCAGAATAGTTATTTACTGCTAGCTTACATCTATGCTTACAGTAAATAACCACCAGCCTACAGTGTAATTCCCTCCTGTGGTGCCTCTGGAGCAGTTCAGAATGTACTAACTTTTGCTGAGGATGCAACACAGCCCTAAACCAAGTAAATATAAATTGTTTTAGTCAGCTTTTCTATGGCTTTGTACAGTAAATCATAGAATGGTTTGGGTTGGAAGGGACCTCAAAGACCATCTAGTTCCAACCCCCCTGCAATGGGCAGGGACACCCTCCACCAGACCAGGCTGCTTAAAGCCCCATCCAACCTGGCCTTGAACACTGCCAGGGATGGGGCATCCACAACTTCTCTGAGCAACCTGTTCCAGTGCCTTGCCACCCTCACAGTGAAGAATTTTTTCCCTCTATCTAATCTAAATCTACTTTCTTTCAGTTTAAATCCATTACCCCTTGTCCTATGACTACATGCCCTTGTAAACAGTCCCTCTCCAGCTTTCTTGTAGGTCCTCTTTAGGTACTGGAAGGCTGCTATAAGGCCTGCTCAGATCCTTCTCTTCTCCAGGCTGAACAACCCCAACTCTCTCAGCCTGTCTTCACAGGAGAGGTGCTCCAGCCCTCTGATCGTCTTCGTGGCCCTCCTCTGGACTCGCTCCAACAGCTCCATGTCCTTATGTTGAGGGCTCCAGAGCTGGACACAGTCCTCCAGGTGGGGTGTCAGAAGAGTGGAGTAGAGGGGCAGAATCACGTCCCTCGACCTGCTGGTCATGCTTCTTTTGATGCAGCCTGGGATGCTGGTTGGCTTTCTGGGCTGCAAGTGCATGTTACTGGGTCATGTTGAACTTTTCATCAACCAACACCCCCGAGTCCTTCTCCTCAGGGCTGCTCTCAATCCATTCTCCACCCAGCCTGTAGTTGTGCTTAGCATTGTCCTGACCCATGTGCAGGACCTTGTACTTGGCCTTGTTGAACTTCATCAGGTTTGCATGTGGCCACCTCTCAAGCCTGTGAGGGTTTGTGTGGAATATGTGTGTTCTATACTAGTGTCTGTGGAGTCAGTTATGAGAAGGTTTTGGAAAAAACAGACATAATAGCTCAGAAACAGTACCAGCTGATAACTAAGCAGAATTAAATATGTTATGCGATATAACATAGGAAATATGTCTGAGAAATATTTTCGAAAGTGTTCTAAAGTATTCATTATGTTTCCCAAGATAGACTGAGAAGAAATAGAATTATTTTTGATGAAACAAATTGATCTCTCATCGCTAGACATTTTCTTTCTCTAAAAACTGATGAATTTAACATCATGTTAGCTTTTGCAAATGTCATATGAAATAGATGAGAACAACTTGGGAGAAAAGCTGTAATCAATCACAAGGTGCCACATTTCTCTCTCCTCTCTTGATCATCTTCCCAGAAAGCAATCTAAGGAGGGGAAGATTACCAGTATAAAGAAAATAAAAACAAATCTCCCTGAAGGCGGATTAAGTGGGTCAACAACCATCTTTTTCCTGGAAAAGAAAACCCAGAGGCTGCAGGGTGGACTAGGCTTTACTAAAAACTTCTTACTTTCTTACTTATTTGAATAAATGGAAACAATAATGGTGTGTAAATGGCCCATTCTGCGAGCTGCTAGTTAAACTTCTAAAGTGGAAATGAAGTCATTAGGAAAGGAGCAAAATGGGAGGGTGCTGTGAAAAGAAACCAGAATTTAAGATGACACCTTGAGGTCAGACCAGAGGATCATAATAGTCAATGGAAATCTTTTATAGCACCAAACCGTGTTCACACTTTTTCCAGGAATGGCTCCATTGACTCTCAGGATTTCTACCTTAGTTATGTGTAACTCTTCAGGTTTTTTTATTCTCCAGTCATTTCTATTAAATGGTTACTGCCTTTTCATATCATTCGTGTAGGTGGTCCCTATCTTTCCCTGGCTCACAGCTGCCTGCTGAGGGCTGGAGCTTTCAAAGTGTTTGCACAAATAAGTGTACCACAGATGTGCCACCTATATGCCCTTTTGCAGGCTGTGTGCTCTGCTCTAGGGGCATACTGGAGGAGAAGCAATGCTAATGTGCTATGGATGGCTGTATTTTAGGTGGAGCCTATGGTGAGCTTTTCAGCTTGACGTTACAAGAATGAAACAACAAACTTCTGCTTAAAGATTTGGGAAGGTATTATATGTGGACTTGCACTTTGTAGAGGTTAATGTGACTACCACAACTTGCCTTCACTTGCTTGGGTGTGAAGTGGGTCGGTATTAGTGAAAGTCGAGCAGCTCCTCTGTTAATTGCTGTCCCAGGATCACTGACTTCCAGTGAGGCAGTTCACCTTCTCACACAAGAAAAGCATTTTGGGCAGCCACTGTACAAAACTGCTTAGCATGGAAACTTCAGTGACAAGTGCATTTTGCAGTCAGAAACCATGTGCCATATGTTATGAAAATGAAGGGAATATATTTAAAATGTTGCCTTTAAGAGAAAGAGGAAAGACTTCTTATCCATTTGGTGGCTAAAATTTCAAATTTTTAGGTGGTAAGTTTCAGAGACTCTCTTTAAAAAAAGAAGAGAAAATCATTCACATATGAGCCTGTGAAAGTCAGAGCTGGGGGTTTTAAAGAAAGAAACAAACAGCACGAGGTTTGTTGTGCTTGCTGCTGTGTACCCTTAGCAAGTAAACTGCTGCCACTCAGCTGACCTGCGCAGCATGCCGACGGCGTGCCTGTGGGACCGCTGCCTCTGAGCTGGCCATTTTCCTCATTACGGTGCAACTGTGCTTGCAGCTAGCCTCAGAGCCTCGAGCTTTAACAGTTCCTATTTCTATGGGGGAAATGCAATATGCGCTTTTTTCTGTTTCCCATCTTTTCTTTCACTGCAGACCTCTGAGCCTACAGAAGCCTCCTCCTGAATGGAGGGATTGGAAAAGTGCTGCTGTTAAGATAGGTGGCATCTACATCTGTATGCAGACTGACTTGTTGACCTGATCATCAATGTGGTTCCTTGGATTATATTTTCCTTGTGTTTCTGCATCAAACACTAGGGCTGATGTAATATGTCTCTGACTGCATTAAACATACAACAGTGTTGGGTCAATAAAAAAGTCAGAAAACATCTTTAAGTAAGGAAAATTCCAGTGAATGTTATTTTCTTAACTCTGGCTGCTGACAGTGTTGTTGAGGGCTCACTCTATGTTCTGCTGTCACTTGCAATATGCTCAGATGTGTAAGGATCTTCATGTTCTGTAATGATCCAAGACCTTCTGTATCACTCTCCACTGATCTGAAAAATAAGCAATTTCAGAGGAGTTGTCATCAAAGCTAGAAAAAGCTTCTGAACAGTGGAGTGTGTTGTGTTTTTTTTTTTTTTTTTAAATCCTACATAACCCCTGTGTCTGAAGCACTGGGAACATGTGAGTTCAGTAGGCAACTTCAAACGATATCACACCACAACTTTGAGCTCTTCTACAATGACCTTTCTTTTGAAAAAAGTTTTTATTTTATTTTCTGGTTCAGATCACAATGTGGACATATGGAAGTGCGAAGGATAATGGCCAGCAAGGTTTCTAAATTTTAGATACATAGAGAGATTTGGAGTGAAGGAATTTTGCTAAAGCTGGAAGACAGGAAATGAAATGGAGATGTGGCTAAACCATTTTCACTAGAAACTATGGAACAATCTCAGTTTGCATGACAAGTCTTCAAATTATTTTATTAAGCCTGCTGACAAAGATGACCAGAAAGCACATACCAGAGATCACGGATTTGATTTTTGTCCTCACATGTTCTTCACTAAATACAAGAAACAAACAATATCAAGGAGAACCTAAAATTTCTTTTTTGTTTGATGTCAAAATAACATTTCATCTGTAGGCTTTGTATGTGGATCAGCATTGCTCTGTGAAAATGTCCTGGGTCAGTATGGTCTCAGAAACATCAGGTGTGTTGTATAATGTGGATCTGTGTAAAGGTAGACAAGTTCTGACTACAAATTAAAATCACAAAGGATATTTTTCAGGCATAAGGAGCAGTGACTACTGTTCATGTGCAATTACTCTGTGTGTGTGCAATAGCCAGATGTGTGGGACTGCCTGTGTATAACCGGTTAGCTTTTGTCGTGAGTCTGATGCATTGGACTTGCTGCACACTGATTCTTCTAGCTGGAAGTGTAGGATACAGCATGCCCTCTACAGCTGTCTCTGCATGGAGATTGGTGGAAAGATTGTTGAGGCAAGGCTGCTGCAGCTCCAACTTCTCATTTCTGGACCGTAGCAAGGCTGGGTGTGCATTCCCATGTGTACATATGTACCTGTGCACAGGACTGGTCACACAGATCAATGCATACAGAAAACACAGCACAGATGTAAACAGCACTAATGGCCTCATCTTGTTACTGTGGTTGATCAAGATGAAAACCTCTTAGTGGAAAACTTATGTATGTATATACACATGTATACAATATGGATCCTTCCAGTAGCTGATTTTAGACACTCAGTTTGCCTCTGGCTTACAGGTCTCCCCAGTTGTTGGCACCTGGGCATGCCAGCCCCAGCCCCACTCCAGTTGCTGGTACTCAGACCCCTTTGCACACAGAGGCATGTGTACAGACACACACTATGGATGGCCTTGGATACTTGTCTCTTGAGTAGCTGGCCCTCGGACCCTTTAGCTTTTAGTTGCCTCATGCACAGACACACATATGTGAGTGGGTTTCAGCTGATCCCAGACCTCATGGTCTCATCAGTAATTTGCTTGGACTTGTTGGTACCCCCAGTAGCCAGCACTCAGACCCTCTGGTCTTTCCTGTGTGCAGCCCAGACTTGTGGCTGTTTTGATATCTGGCTCCCAAGCCTCTTTCCCTACTTGCTGGCTGATTCAGCTTGATACTTACTAGCAGTTTGATACTGATATACGTACCACAGAATACACATGCTCTCCATCCAGTCTCTTCAGTTGCTGGTATTACGAACACGTTGGTGTCTATGGCTTGTGGTCTCCACTCCAGTTGCTGGCACTTAGACCACTCGTGCACTCCAGCCTCTCAGTTACTGGTGCTGCAGGTGCACTTGGACTTCTATACACATACGTGCACACAGAGTAGAGTCTTCTCACCCAGGAAAATGAAAAGGAGTTTCATAAGGACAGGCTGCAGGGATCAGATGCAGGGCATGGCTGGATAAGCATACTGACGAGCAACCTGTTTATAGGTGATCAGCCCCTTTTATCCCTGTATCTCTCTGCTCTCCTATGTGTGTTCCTCCCCAGACTACCCTGATACATGCCTTCCCCTACCTTTGGTTTCTCCTTTAAAGTTCCTATAATAAATCTTGCGCACTCCCAAGGTGCTCTTCCCCTGCATCCCATAACAAATCCCATACCCCTTTAGGCAGTAACTCCACCTCCTCAGTCTCTAAGGTAATCGGAGGATCTGCTCCATTTGACTCATATTGATGATTTTCACATCTGGACAGCAGGGCTGATCACTCCTCCTGGGAGGAGCCAGGGCAGGGGGCTCCCTTTCTCTTATCAAGTTATTGGTGTTCCCCTGCTTGGCATTGTACTCCCGTGCTCCTTCGTGTCTGTGAAGATGAGCCTTCAAACACACAACCTAACACCTAGGTTTTCTACAAAGTCTAAATCAAGCCTTCTGTTATGTGAAGGGAGGAGAAAATGGCAGCTGAGTCTCCTTCTGGCACTCAGAGGAAGACATGGCAGTACAGTAAAAAATGGGAAAGCACAGTGTGAAGTGAAGGAAGTAATTTAGGGGAAGGGGAAAGTACAATGGAGGAATCACTCATGGGTTTTTGTCCTGCATTGAGAAGGAGGATAAAGATGAGGAGAGAGGAGGAGGGTAACAGCTCAGTACTATACTGAGATTGCAGTGAATATGATGCATCATGCATAGTGAGAAATAGGACTGGGCAGATTGAGATCTTTTCCTTTTGATGTACGTGCCTGTGTGGTTACTGTCATGAAGTGTCAGTGTAACTGTCATTTCTCTGTTGGAATATCTTCACTCTCTGGTTTAGCCTCTTGGTAGCAGGATACATCTGCCTAGTGCTCCTGAGACACTCTTCCTACTAACGTTCCCCCAAAAGATAGCACATGTTGAAGCTTGTCCCTGAAAGTGAGGAGCAGTATTCTCCTAAACATATAAATTATTTGTATGAGCTTGACCTCAGGACTGAAGGCATGTTGACATGGAAAAACTGTCATCATGTCTTTGGGACATTTTACATCCAGCAGCTTTCTGGTGGTGCTATGGGATATTAATCTCACTGTAGTAACTCATTAAAACCTAGCTAAAATGATACATAAGAATAACACAGAAGTATAGCTAGGGGTCACTTAGTCAGTGATGTGGAATATGAATATAAAATATCTCGGGGAAAAAAAATCCCCAGAGTTCTATTTCTATAAATAGGAGTCACAAATATGTAGCAGGAGCAAATGTATTTTCAGCCAGACTCCAGATAGGTTACAGGAAAAGAAACAAGCTTCAGAGATTGTTGCTCCACCCTGCCACTGGAGAACACTAACCATTGGTAAGGATTAGGTATGTGGCTACCTAGTACCCAGACAAAAAATATATTGGTAAATAAAAGAATATATCATTTTTATGAGGTTTGAAAGCAATAGATACCTTTTAAAACTCAGAAGACTGGGCTGCTAGAGCAGATGCTGAGAAAAGCAGAATCATGACTGACTTCTCTCAGACACAGAAACAATTAACAAGCTATACCATAAACCTTTTTCCAGCTGGCACAGCTTCCTCCTAGCTTATATTCCTGTTTGGAGTAACTTGTGCAATTACAGGTGAGAATTTCTTTCAACACTTTAGAAAGATGATATTTCTCTACAGAGTAATTTATCTGTACAAATATTCTTCCTGACTGATGTTTAGAGGAACATTCATGTGCTTCCACTCAACTACTGAGTTTAGTTGCTCTGTTTCTTGACTCTTTTCCTCCTCATTATCTGGCTTTCTTTGCTGTACGTTCCAGTATTCATTTACCTCTTTGTGGAGTGTGAGACACAAACAGGACTTTTTCTTAGGAAGCTTATTTCCAAGATTCCTTTTATTCATATCTATGCCTCTCCTTTTGATTAAGTTCTATCACATCCAAATCTCTCAGCATCTCCAAATCTCTGTTACCCATATTCCCCTCTGTTAAGTAACAGCTTACTGCTTCAACAAAGGCCCTTGAGCTATGACTTTTCCTGCCACTATCATACTACTCTAATTACTTTCTCTACAGACTTCTTTCTTTCACCTGGGAAGTCTCCCTCTCTTGTTCTCTGTGTCATTGTGATCTGCTTGCCTGCTGGACCATTCTCTGATTGCACTAGAAAGGTAGTGTTATGTACTCAGAAACAGGTTACATACTCATATATACATACGTGTGTAGCATTACATATGCAGAACTGCTTCCTATGTGCTGTTCATCTCTGAGCATCTGCTATACATCTCTTTCCTCTGAAGTCCCTCAAGTTCCTTTGCAGTTTCTCTGATTTTGATTTTCCCCTCCTTTCCTTTAAAAAACCTTCTAATATTCCTGCTTTTTGCTTTCAAATCTTCATTCTAAATTCCTGAGCGTCTCATAGAATCATATAATCATAGAATCTTTAAGATTGGAAAAGACCTCTAAGATCATCAAGTCCAACCGTCAGACGTCTCGACTATCATGTTCTTATCTCTTGCTGTCCAATCTAGGTTCTGGAGATCCTGTTATTTTTCCAATTCCTGCCTAGTGCTCTACATATTTTTTTTAATTGATGATACTTTCATACTGTACTCATGATTTCACCTGCAAAGACTTTGATGGTTACGTTTGCCTGCTTTCCTTTTGTTGCACATACTGCCAATAAAATGACTCTAGATCTTTCTGTTCTTTAACACATCGACTGCTATTATGAAATAATCTCAGTAGTGCAGCGTCAAGAATCTCTCTTATTTGGAGCTTCAGCTAGTGGGTGCTGCCTTTCCATAACTAGCTCATCTGTTTGTGCCTCATCTCGATTATCTTTTCCTTCTCATCTCCTTTCTTCCTATCTTAACCTATGATTGTATCTTAACTTATGATTTTACCTCTCTAACTAGCTTTTGCTCTGGTAAATCCATCTGAGATAAAACCTGTTAGATTGTATTTAAAACTCTCTTCAGATACATTGCTATATAACATCTATAACATCTTTATTCCTGCAAAACAGCACAGCACAGCATGCAGACACGCACTCATTCCAAGCATACCTTGAGCGCAGTCACCTCTAGAGTGAAATACTATGACTATTAAATACCCTGCACAAAATAACAGTACACATGAATGCAATGGCTCATACCCACTTGACAATGGAGAGGGAGTTTTAGTGCAAAGTATGTATCTACACACAGTGGAGCTGTTAAATTCCCCAAAAGTGCCAAGAGGTACAATAGTGACCCTGTCCATGCCTATTATCTGCTCTGTAGAGATAATATTTCCTGTTATGAGTACTGGGGGGATAAAACCTTTGAACTCTAAAATGATAAAAATTGATCTGATGAAAATTTAAACATAGGTTTATAAGACACTTCTTGGATTAAATTAGATGCAGAACATAAAGCTAGACTTTAACGATGCTTCTTCATGTGCTAATCAGTCCCACATTGGTCGTCTGATGATACTGATGTGAGCTGAAAAACAGAGGAATTAAAGAATAATTTGAAAGAATAAAAGCATTAAAGGAGGAAACCATGTATTATTGAAGGTTTAGGCCCTGGTCCTGCAAAGTGTTACTCATTTGTATAACTGCAGACAGCTAGTTACTTCAGTAACACTGAAGATACTCGTGCTAAAAATTAAGCATATGTGAAAACCTTTGCATGTCCAGCGCTGACTGAAATATGGTGTGAAGATCTAGTTTTAGGATAGAACAAAGAGAAAGTAGACGGTGGTCATAAATCCTAAAATATATTTTGTACATATACATTCTACACTTCTGTCCTCATCAGAAACCGCAGGGGTTTTGATCTCATTAACAAATTTTGAAAGTCTTTCTACAAACACAAAGCGCAACTGGGTCCTTCCCTGATGATTTTTACTTTTTAAATAAACACAATGGATGGAAGGTGGATGATAGAGCATGGTAAATTAACTAAGCTTAAAACCAGCAGAGTATTTACCTCCAAAATGAAGACATGCTGCTGGTTCTGTAATGCTCAGCGGGGACTTCACCTCTTCTGTTGTGAAAGGCGCTTGGATACCATGGCAAGATAACTCAAAAGAGTAGGTAAGAAGCAGAGGCAAGGACACTTAAACAGATCAATACCAAAGCGAGGACACAGGTTCCAATGCTCTCATTAAACTGTGTTTGCTCTCTATATGTATAGGAACATAATTATGGAGGAATGCAGTAATTTTTGGCCTTTGAAAACTGTGGGACTGTCTCATGCCTAAGGAAACGCTTCCATGCAAACTTGTTGCCTCAGGGAAGCTGCCCTTCAGTTTTCTTCTGGGTATTTCTGTTTTGCAGAAGGAAGGACTTCCCATTCAGAAAGGTCCAGTGTGTCCTTTCCACTTGTTTCAAGCAGCTGCCGGTGTACTCTTGCTTAATTAATAGTAAAGTTTTCTTCTTAGAAACAAGTTATTGAGAGTCCAAGGAAATTTTTATATAATCAAAATTTGTGTATTTGGAGAAAAGATACTTGAAAATCTGTACAAGCAAAGAGCACAGCTAAGATAGACAACAGCACAGGGTTGCAAAAAATTCACCAAAAGGGATCTGAACTGTGAGCACTTGATAAACAATGAATGAAGTGAGACACAGTAAATAGAAACAGCACCTGGAGAACTGCATGCTTAAAGAATCACAAAAAGGAAACCAGTGTATGTGATGAATTTTAACACAGCATTCTCAGATTACTGGCTTTTTTTTTAATAACTACCTTTTAGATCATGATGTTTTCATATTGCAAATTATATCTGATCTGAGGATGCTCAGATTTTGTAGGATTATACTCCCCCAGGTATGTGTTTAGGATTCCACTTATAAGGATTTTTTTTAAAGCAATAATAATCTGAAATCCTGAGCTGTTAAACAGGCTCATTTCTTATTGAAGCTAATAGAAATCACAAGTTTTCAGAACCTGTTTGTGCAGCAAATCCTAAGATTATATTTGGCTTCCTTTGGTCTGAACATGGGAAAATCCCCTGAGAAATTGACTGTATGTGAATGCACGGCTGCAACAGGCTGTTACGAAAGAAATGCAGAAGCCAAAACACAAAACACGCAGATGTGTTTGGAAAAGAGAAATGAGGACTGGTGGAGAAGGAATAGAAATTATTCCAAACATGAATAAAAAGAGAGGTTATGAGAACAGAAAAGCATGTGAGGCCATAGTTCAGCCAAGATACCTGTCCTTAGAATTTACAGAGTTTAAAAACCCCAAATAACTCATGCTACACAAGAAGAGAGAGAAAAAAGGATCTTTAATGCAAAAAGTCTGTTTGTATGTGAATAAACTGAGTTTGCTGAATGTGGAGACAACATAACTGGCATCATCATTTACAGTTATGACCAAAGCCAAACTTTTTGAAAAGTTTTGTCTGCTCACCACTGCCTTGAGTTACACCAGGAGAAACCCTTCTGGATGTAAAACATTTCAGTTCAAGATCATGAGCACTTCACAGTGTTCAGTTTTTTGTGGGCTGTGGCTACTGGCTGCTTCTTGCAGGACAACTACTTGTCTGATTAGGGGCACGTTTTCACCCACTTAGCTATCTGCTGACTTTATCCAGTGCTCTGCTGTCCTGATCGCTGGAAGGTTGCAGTTTCATTTGTGTTTTAGGTATGTTTCAGGAATGCATGTTTTTAGGAATGTTTTAAGAATTACTCTTTCTCTAGCAACCAAAAGTCAGCACGGTCTCTCAGGCAGAAAACTGAGGAGCTATGCCAGAAAGGCCTGCTCTCTACAATGTATTGATTTTTATAGTTGAGACAAGGCAACAAGCAAACAGACTGCCTTTCATTGGCAGGCTTGGATTTACAAGCCCTGAAATTGCTGAAAGTGAAGGGAAATCTGGAGAAAACTCTGGCCAATAGCCTTATATTTCTTTTCTAGATAAACAGTTTAATGGAGATGTTTTCATGCTGTGCATCTAAAGGCTGTTTTAATTTTAGCAAGGCAAGAAGTAATCTTCTTGCCCACAATATGACACTCGTATGTGCTGGAGTACAGCCTTGGCTGATAAAAGAAGAAAATACCTTATTAAAAAAAAAAAAGAGAAGATTTGGCTTATAACTAATTGTCTTATTTACATTTACAGGATAGTTATGTCTGAAATGTTTTCTATTTCTCATCAGAAAAAACAAAATCCTCATAGCTTTCATTCTGAGACTGATTTCCCATTCACCCTTTATGGTGGCCTGAGGAAAAATGTTTCGGTTTTGGGCTGCTGGAAACACAAGTAGTTGTGATTTTTGATAACAAGTTGAACTTCTGCATGGAGCAGTTTACGGGCAATAATGTTTCCACCCTTATTGTTGTGGAAGTTTCAGTGCTGAAAAGCATAAAAATATTTTCTGGCCAAAGTTTCTGCCTGAGGAAATAGAGCACATAGTACCTCAGCCTGCACTTCCCTCAGAGGAGGGAGAGGTTCAGGTGATGATGGTGAGTTCCTGCTTTCCTGCAGTCCTAGAGGTCTTTGGCCCAGCTCTTACCAGGTGCAAACTCTTGTAGATTCAGCCTGGTACGTGTCTAACCAAAACAAATAGATTGATGGGATATCATGCTGCTTTAAATCACTGCTGCTTTAAAGAAAATCCTATCATGTTATTCATCCAAAAGCAGCATTTTGACAATTCTAGACCTTTTTTTTGTTTTGTTTTGTTTTTAACTGGAAGTTTCCTTTTTTTTTTCATATGTGCAGAACTTTCCCCATGACTCCTCATTATATTTGCTTGTAGCAGTTCCTACTTGTTAAAGTCTGTCCTTAATCCCTATTGCAGAGTTATGGGAAGCACTCGCCTTCTGGCTAGAAAACACTGTGGGTCTCATATATTTGATCAAACAGGGAATAGTCTGAGGCAGTAATAACTTGCCATCTACACTGTTCTGTTAACAACTGAGGATTCTCCATTTTGTGAATGTACAATTGTCATCACAGCTGACCTACAGTCGTATTAACTCATATGATGCACAACAGTCACACAAAGTAGTTTATGTTGATGTTAGAACAAGATGGCAACATAAGTCTGCTTAGTGGGGTAAAGATTGACCCTTTACGAATTTCCAGGATGACTGTTTAGTAAGGTGCTTTCTCCATATACTCCAAAATGGTTTTGTTTAGAACTGACTTTTTCCTTTTTCTTATTGGTTTTCATGCTGCCATCACTTTATCAGAATGTCTGTCTCCCAAGGGCCTAATCTTTCAAGGTTTTGGAATGGCTTTGAGAGTTGAAAATTGTGAGCCCATCTCAGTGGTACTAAACAGTTTACAGAATTAGATGCTGGATGCATAAAATGGACATCGATGCACCTGTATTCCCCTTTAAGAATGACAGATTTCAGGACTTTTGAAGAATTACATTCTGAAAATTAAGTCCATTGTCAAGAATAACATTTGGAAATACTGTCTGCTTTTAAAAGCAGACACAAAAATCACAAAATTATTTACAGGCATAACAGCTAATTGTTGTAATTGCTGCAAATTTATTCATCAGAACTACACTTGACATGCTTGAGAGCATCAGTGGTTAAAATTATTTGGAGAATGTGGGTAAGCATCTGGGGCGCAACTGTTAGATTCAGAGCCATTTGTGGTGCCATGGGATTGCAAGTGTTTTAAGGGAATATCTATTGAATCTTTCATGAGTATAATATGTGTGTGTGCGTGTAGGACAGGAGGCTTACCTTTTCCCCTTAGTGCACCACTGAATATCCAGTACTGTCATACTCAATACTTAATAAGGGTAAGAAATATAAAAATCTGAGTTGACTGTGAGGAAAACATTTAGTGGCAGTATTGCTCATGGTAGCTTTCTTAGCTTCTCTGTTCGCAGGCATAATAATCCCACATAGCTGATCACGTTTTCACAGGTCATTCTGGAAAAAAACCCCTCATATATTTGAGTGATATATTTTCTACAGGCACCTGGGTAAGATCGAGACCCAGTAAAGCAAACAAAGAAGGGGTAAAAGTGGCCAAATGTGTAGCTGAGAAAGTCCATTCCCTTCCCTCTCAACTAACCACTTCGCAAACTTCCAGGGCAAGGCTGCTCTTGTTTGATGTTTCATATTAAACAATTTTTAGCAACAGAAACACAGCAGCCAGTGCAAAAGACTCAGTGACTGACAGGGAACGACTGTTTACCTAGAAAGCTCAGCCTGACTATGGCAGTGGAAGTGAGCTCTGTAGGCTTTAGACTATGTACTTACATTCTGGAGCTGCTTTTATCTGAGAATGTCATTTTTGATAAATAGTGCCCATTGTATATTGGGAAAAATCATGATAGTTGAAATTGAAGGCAGTGAGCATTGGAGAGGAAAAAAAGAATATTGAAAAGAAACTTTAATTATGTTGGATTCAGTTTTTGAGATGGAAAATAGCGGCATTATCCATCAGATAGTCGACCATCCATCATTCCTGTTCATCCACTCTCGCCATTGGAACATTTGAAATGCATGGTCAAAGTGCCAAAGAGACACAGCTACAAATATCCTTTGGAACATTTAGGAAATGAAGAAAGTGGGTTATATATCTTTAACTCACTGCTAGGAGCAGCTAAAACAAATGGCTTCTTATTAGATCCAGTTAGTATTGTACTACTACTTTCAACTTGCCCAAACTTTGTGTCTCGAAGTAGAGCTTGACTTCTACTTCAGGCAGAGAAATGTTACATAAAAAAAAGTTTAGACCTTTACAGATTTTAGATGTTATTCATTGACCCTGCATTTGAAAACATGCCCAACACTGCTCAGTAATTTAGTGTTAATTACAAATTTTTAAATTGCCATGCTTTAGCTTGAGATTAGTGAGAGTTAAGACAGTTTCCAAATGGAGAATACAGTCCTAGTATTTCCTGTTTAATTATTTTTGTCCAAACCCAAGATGATTCGTAGTCATGAATATATGGGAATGAGATACTTTGCAAACAATCACCTTAGCCAGTGATGAATCCCCTCCCGGAAAGATTTTAGTAGACATTAAGACATAAATTTCGTGCACTGTGCTCTGATGAACACAAGAAATGTCTGTAGATACTATTGAGTATTATAAACTGAGAATACTGATTATCCTAGGAATATTAAGATTTGAATCAGTAATCAGCCCATAGAGGATGTAGGAAGAAAATCCTTTTATTTCAAAATGCAGAATATCCTGGATCTGTGACTAAAATGTTTTATCAAACCATTTGAAATGAAGGAAGCTTGGTAAAAATAGCTGAGTAGTAAGCCCAGTTTAAGCATGGCTCTGGTGAATAATTAAAAACATTGCTCTCAACTGTAGCATTTTTAATAGTAACAATGCTGCTACTGTGGATATGCTGATAATTGCTGTTCTGTAAAACTGTCGGACAGGAGCAGAAATGAAAAACAAGAGAGAGAGACTGAGCAGCAGAAACAAACCACTTAAAAGTCACCTGGTTAATAACCTTGAAAAAGTCAGAAACAAAATTGGGATTAAATCATATTTAATGAGTGAAGAATGACTGTAGGCATTAATTGTTCTTTGGATATAGAGAATGGAGTGATGGAGTGATATGTTGGCTCTGAAAATAAATGAAATAATTCTGTGATTAGAACCGATGCTATCCACAGTAAAATCTGAGCAGTGCAAATGTATTAACACATCTTTCTTTTGTCATTGGACTGGTGCAAGCAGTACCCAAAAGTTTGGCTGTCAGTCCTGGCATTGGCGTTCCAACTCTCAAGTCCAAAGTTGTGTTCTTCTGGTAAAGGTACTGGCAAATACAGAGCTTTGGAGTTTTACTCCAGGTAAACTATTACATTTCAGATTCCGAAACAGAAAACAACTAGTGTTCATTAAATATCAGATATTAAAGAATTCAATTTCATTTTATTGGCAGAGCTGTCTTACAATTACTGATACTTCTTCACACCAGTAAGGGTTAGAGCTTCGTTTTGTTAAATAAAACAGATGGGGAGAGATGAAACAGTTCATACAGGTCATATGAAGGCTGGGTTTTGAGCTCAGGTCTTTACAGGTCACTCGTTGATCTGTCCTGCTTTTGCAGTCTCAGATAAACAAGCTTAGTTTTATCAACAGTATGGGAAATTAGTACTACTGATTGCGCTTTTTCCAAGTTACAGTATTGTTCCTTCATCCCTCTGGAAAAAATCAGAGGGTCTTTTACAACAAGCTTAATCACACAGCCATCATTAAAACATCCTCATGAGAAAGAAACTGCTTTCTTTTGCATCGTTATTTTCTGTGAAGTAACTTGCTACCTTGCTTCCTTATGAGAGTCAGTACATATTTAGAAGTTTTGATGCTGCTGTTTGAGTTAAATGACCTCTGCACTTCATCACTGAATTTCTCAAAGAGGTCAGAACTGGAGACAAAGCATTTTGTTGTAAGTGCTTTGCAGCAGTAGTGGAAGGGCAAGAAAAAACAAATGGGTTCATTGACAGCATTAGTGCCTCCACTTCAAGTACAAATTGCTTATAATCCATCTGTGCCTGTAGTGTCAAGGAATTATTTGTTCCAGAAGCCGTAGTTTAAGTACCTGATATTGGGAGGTACCTGAGTGTAAAGACAGAAGATAAAAATTTAATGGAAATGTAAACATGACTGAAGTCTTGGTGAACCTTCTTTTTTTTTTCTTTCCCGCAGTGGTATTGGAAGAATGGGATAGTTTGACGTTATGGTACAATTTTTCTGACATCTGGACAAGTTTTTTCCCCATTGGAAAGGGGAAAAAAATATTATGTGTCATTAAGCAGAAGAGCAAAATTCTGCTCTGTTGCCCCAGTGTAAATATGGAACGAGAACCTCTCCTGATGTGCTGGAGGAAAATATCAACCAAACTGTAGGTACTGTATATAATGTAATGATGATTAAAACCTCATGACTTCTTACATGAAATGGTAGAGGAGGGCTTTCTCCAGTAATTTTGGAAAGTACAGTTAGTGCTCCTGGATCCCTTGAGAACAGGGCAAAGAAGTGATCAAAGAGAGTTTGAGAGCCCTGTGAGGTTTGGCAGAGCACTGAGAACTGGCTGAGGAGGAGAGAAAATTTGAACAGAGAGGTCAGACAGGATGGATAAAGAGTCCAAAGCTGAACAGCGAACAGTAACCAAAAGTGCCCAGTGAAGGTGTGCTGGGATCCGGCTTACCACCCAGCTGAGAGTTGCAGTGCTGATTTTTCTATCGTAATCACAGAGACTTCTGGTTACAACCACTGCTTCCCTCCAGCTCTGAGAATGGCTCCAGCCTCACTAGACATATGTGATTATTGACTGAGCACATTGGTTCGGGGACCTGCATTTCTCCTCATTCATCTCATGATGCATAGAGTGATAGGACGCTGGAAAACAGATCTTTTATTTCTTGCATGAAATCTTTCTTTTTGATGGGGCATTAGGCAAAAATGAGCAAAAATTGAGATGAGAAGTGTAATGTGCTGTTCTGGGAGGGCAGAAATTTTCTAGCTTGTTTGTCACGGTGAGCTGAGACAGAGGTAGCCCAGCAGACTACAATACCGATGGGCCCTTACACCAGCATGGGACCTTGCTGGTCCCACCTGTTGAGTGGGAGAGAGCTTGAATGAAAACATTCTCCTAGAGTCCCTTCATGTTATGTGACTGAGGGCTGTTTCCAGTCTGTACTCCAGATAAATGGGTCTTCACGTGTTCTACTACTTAGTGCATTTAAGGACAGTGTGTCCCTGATCCTCTACTTGTGTTGAACAGACCAGTGAGCACCTCATCACCAGTAATACCTGACAGATGTCTGAACTTTGCTAGTGCAATAAAACCAGAAACATGCATAATGGACTTCTGGACTGCCCCCTCGCAATTGCAGCTATGCGTTACTCTATAAAAGGACCAGCTGCCAGTCTGCCAGAGGAGAAAAGCTATACATTGGAGCTACCACAATTAATTCCCTTGCTAGCCTATAACTAGATTCCAGATGTACTGCAAGAAAACCCAGACTAGAATTGCTACCGGAAGAGTGGATTATTGGGAAGGAAGCCAGTGTGTGCATAGCCAGGGACAGGAAAGTCTGTTTTCTGTGCTTTACAGTCCTATATACCACAGCATGAAAAAAAGGAAGGAAGACTCATCTGACTGGCTGGCAAAATGCAAATCTCCCAGTGAGGAAGCAAACCTGACTTTTTTAATGACATAAAGCCCTACCTTAACCAAGTTTAAAAAACCTGCAATTTTCTTTTTAAAGTAAGCGTTCACAATTGCCTTGTACCAAAGCAAAGGAAAGAATGACAAGGTTCATTTTTTTCTCTTTCCAGTTCATCATTAAGATAAAGGCAGTTTCTGTAAAGATTGAAATGAAGGGCATTGACAATATTCAGCAAAGGGGCAGGCTTGAATCAAAACTTAAGTCCTAAAACCTGAAAGTGTGGAAGAATTTTACTTCAAAATCTAGCCTTTTAGTTTGGATTAATAGCTGATTAAATTGATAGTTAAACATGTCCTTGGGATGCTGTGCAAGAGAAAGAGCTGATACTAAAGCCACTAGAATAAATTGTTGAGAAAACCTGTCTGAATCTCACCGTATGTAACCTTAACCTTCAGAATGTTAGCACAGCTTTTATTGCACAGGCAGACATTTTAATTTTTAAAATGGCCCCAGCTGAAAGATTAAAAGCTGGGGAAAGCTTCTCCCCAACTCAAAGAAACACTTGTCCCCACACAATAGAGTTTAGTGCATTGCTGAAAGAGATTTGACATTTCTGGGAACCAGTAAGCCAGCTCAAAGAGAGGAGGGGAAACAATCATCTGAACAGACTGAAGTTTTGTATGACTTTCCTCAGTGGTGTGCCCCTGTAGGAAGAGCAGAGGAAAAAACATTTCCTTAGAGCTTCATCACTGTTAGAAGGTATACTTAGCTGAGACTGTTCCTTCTGCGGGGGCGGGGGCTTGATACTATTTACATCCCTTCTGCAGGAATAAGATGACACAATCTTGGATTTAGGGAAACTGGATTACCACTGAGTATTTTACTTGATTGAAGTAACGAGCTAATTTGGTCAAACATTAGAAAACACTTGGATAAACCAGCAAAGACTCAAAAGAAAAACTTCTGATAGAAATCTGTTCTTCTAAATATGACCGAAGTATTATTTACAGTGGTGACCGTTCACTTTGGTTCACAGTGCTGTGGCATGTCTTGTCAGTGTTTAGAAGGGGTTTAGTACCTTAGCACTACAGCACTCAAAAATGAATGAGGAGTGAAATCCTAAGAGGATGAAAAGTCAGACAAGCTATGATTTGGGTCAAAATAATGATGACCAAAGCCTAATTTCCCTCCCAGTACTTACATACATGGTTTCTAACCAAAAGAGGTGGGAGCTGAGATCTAGTATGAACTGAACAGGCTACAATTTCTGTTTAATGTCGGCTGAGCCACTGAGGATGCGGTGGAGTAATCTATGGGTTGAGAGTTGTTATGCTGGAAGGACACCGTAGTGGGTTTTTTTCTTTAAACTTGAGTTTTATGCTCAGACTCTGTACCATTCAAGTCATTTGAGCATCTGCATGCCTTTCTGACCTGGATGAGGCATATGTTTGGTGATTGCTGTAATAGCATACCTCTTTTTCAGTGAAAATGTTTCCTTTGATTTGTGGTACAGTAAATAGCTTATCAATGCCTGGCACAGAATTGTAATCTTTGTCTCTTTGTAGATGTGTGTCCCCTTTAAGCGTAATGGATATTTCAAATCAGTAAGTACTAACATAGTTTGACAAAATAAACTGAATATAATAATAAAAAAATGATTGCTACTAGTCAGGATATTATAGCATTAGTCACCTACTTTCTGATGTTTTAATGACACTTTCAATGATAGATGATGAGGAATGGCAGAAAGTAACGCATTGCTGCCAACAGAGTTCAGTGGTTATCTGATCCCAATATTAACAACTGTGCTCAGACCATTAATACCGGTGTTTGTCCACAGCTCCATGGTGGTAAGGCAGCCAAGGCATTGCCCATTCTTTTTTTACAGTGACAAATGCAGCCAAATGCAGCTTCTCAAATCCTTCTGTGGAACATTGACTTGTTCGAGATGACCGCCGTACCCGAGAACAGCACACTGTACTCTTTACAATAGTTTTTTCTTTTCAGCAATAATGTGTTAAAGGAAACTAAAGTTGGAATTTCTCTGGATTTGCACCTCATGACTGATTATAAGCTTTGTTTGAAAGGTCATATATGAGCTTTCTCATGTGTTGATCTGTTGGAATCTAATTTAAAATGTTACCTAATGATTCATTTTTTTCCATCTGGACATTTATCAGTCTCCTGTGTATCAAGTTACCTGTTTTCATAAACTTGCAAGAGTTTATGAATCTTTGATATGTCTCTGCTGATCTCAAATCTACTTGAAAAGTGTTGTGGGGAAGAGACCAGGCAAAAACGCAACAGATGCCTATAATTCTTGGAAACCAGGCATAAAAGCCCACAAACTTATAAGGCCTCCCCCCATGTGTCTCTGGCTTCTGTATCTTCTCTTTCACTGAGAATATTGCAAATGTTTATCTAAGTTTGGTGGGGTTTTTTGTTTGGTTTAGTTTTTTTTTTTTTTTTTTTTTTTTTTTGAGAAAGAGAGTTATAGGAATTTTGCTGCTCATTAATCCTTGGTAATTATAACTCAGGATGAATTTCTCCATGTAGTTAAGAGTGTAGCCAAGATAAAGTGTGAAGGACAGGCTTCAGGATGTATACTCTCATAGGGGATAGCCATGGCAGCAGCAAGACAGAAAGTTTCCTTTCCGGGCTATCTGCAGAGAGAGGACAGCCCACCAAACACGTAAGCAGCACCTACCAAGCACCTACTGTGAGGCTACATATGCTCCAATTCTTGAAAGATGTTGCATGTTTGTAATGCCAAAGGAATAATGAAATAGTAACTTTATTATCCTACTGTCTCAGCAGTTATATAACAACTTAGTAGGCAGTCATATGCTTAGGGACCAAACAGACAAACTGATTTGGGACAAAATTATTAAAATCAAAATCTAAACTTTTACTTTTATTTACTTAATGGTCTCCAGTGCCTGGAGGTGGTCATTCAGGATTTGGCAGAATGTCGAATAGTCTTGATTTCCTCCTGTTTCTTGTTTGGGGACTGTTATGTATGCCCTGTATCACCAGATAAGCTAAGTTTCCTTTGTTAGTCAGGGAGAAGCACTTTGACGTGTTTTGTCAGGTAGTTTGGAGGCATAAGATTTTTTGCTTTTGCTTTTCTGGCAGTCTTGAGAAGCAACATGGACTTTGATCCTCCTCCTTAAAAGAATTAGTTTTCATATTCTCACAAGTGAGATTCCTGCAGATTCTTAGCACCGTGACGGTAACTTCTGTTTTGTGATTTTACTGTGTCTATTGGGCTACTTTATCTTATATCCAGTTATACTTCTGTTTCAGAGTAGGTGATCTATAATATAGTAACATTTAGCTTTTCACTATTTTTTCATATATAGTAATTTGGGAAGTGTCTGCCATGTTACACTTTTGGAAGTAGTGCTGTGTAAATTTGAAGGAAGCCTTCTGCCCAGCAGTTGGTATACCTTTCTTCCAAAGTTTAATTAAAGTGTTTGATCTTCTGTGTATGATGTTTCACTTCCCAGAAAAGTTTCAGACTCTACGAGGGTGAATTGTGATCCATTATTGGATACTAATTCTTCTGGGCTCCACTCTGCAGGAAACTGTGGACAGGAAAGTAATTACAGTAGCAGGTGTGACTTGTGACGTAAATGCTGTTTCTGGCCATTTATTGAAGCAATCTCTCAGGATGATGGCAAAGCAGAAGTCAGTGGTGCATGAACAAATAAGTCTTTGATATCAGTAGCAAACCTTCCCCACAATGAATCACGTAAAGGGACAGGCTGCAATGGTGATGCATAAGTCTCTGCTGCCTTGCCAGGAGACCGACAATACAGGTTCTATAGTTGCTCTTTTGTTCTGACAATCCTTTGACATGAATCATAATCCAGATGTATAAATTATCACAGTATATTTGTAAATTCTCTAGAATAATAAATCGCTGACCAACTTGCATCACAGCTTTCTGATGGGGAAGGGTTCCACTGTAGTTGAAACAGTAGGTAGAGCTGGACAATGGGGTTTGGAATTAGCAGATCTTGTGGGCAAGATGCCGTGTTGTTTTTGTTGGACTGGACATATTAAGCAAGGAATACTGAATGGCTCTTTTGTAGATGCCGAAGAATATGTTTGTTATTTGTGCAACTATGCCTGTATCTCTGGATACACAGTGAAGGAAAAGCACATGTGACAAGCACTGAGTAGTCACATTTCTAGTTCTTGGTCTGTACTCCGTGTTGTACTTACATAGATACAATCTTCTGCACAACTGGATGACTTGCATTAGTGCTGGTTTGAATCCTTCTTGACTGCTGTATAAATTACAGCACTAAGCCGTAAATCTGTAACCCTAAGTTAGGTTCTCTGTTGTAGCTACACAGAAGCATATGCTTTTGCTCTAAACCAGAATGCTTTCCTCAGTTTCTTCAAATGGTCTGGGCACAAATGCAATGGACTTTTCAGCAGTGCCCTGTTCATTTTTGCAAATATGAGATCACATTCATAACTGGAGGCAGCAGCAGTCACGACAGCATGCAACACAGGGTTGAATAAAGCAAATACCTGCTGCTTGCAAATCAGCATTTCTCTGCTTCAAATTTTTGCGGTTCCACAAAATTTTGCTCTGAACAATTGTGCAGCAGATGCACAGTTAAGGAGAAACATACCATGTTGTACAAATTAAGCCAGAACATATTTGTTGAAACTTTTGTAATCGTATTTGCTTTTTCTGAATTTTTGCTCCTGTTGGAGACATTATGGACCAAAACAAGACAATTCTGCCAGCATGAAATGGCAACTGGCAAAGTTTAGTTTCCAGCTTACTCTGCCAAGGTGCTGTAGTACAGCATGAAGGCCAAGCTAAGGTTGTACTACAGGTCTTGAGAAATCTTTCCCAATGAAATGCCATTATTTTGATATCAGGCTTTAGACTGATTATCGAGAAACATGGCTGTCATTCTTTAAAGAGCATAGGGCATGGAAGAAAGTCTGCAGCATGACTATTTAAAATGGAGAAATCCATCAAGTGAGCTAAATGCTGTGTAGTTCTGGCAGCCCTTGCACGACATTATGTAGCAATACACAGTCTACCCGGGGGTAAATGACATCTTTGTGTATTTTACAAATATGACATCTGATTTTTTATAGAAGTACATGAAGAGCAGTTGCTTGGCTTTGCTTGAGTTCCTTGAATACATGCAAAGATGAAAAAGATTTTGTCTGTTCACTTTTATTGGTGAGACATTCTGAAACTTCAGTTTCATCAATAATGACATTCTGGATTATTTTTAAAGGGTTGTGATGCAAACAGTGGGTTGCAATACAGATGGTGGGTTGTGTCTTTTCTATTGTATGAATAACATGGAAGATTGGACTTTGTTTCTGTGAACAAACCCTTTACATAGCAGTGTTTTTTCAGTACTGTCTCTTATAGTCACTGACATTACAGTCCGCTACAGTGCTGCTGGAATATTACAGACAAGTAGGTATTTGCATATTTCCCATAACAAACAGGTGTCTGTGTTGCATGTACATACAGTGTATTGTGCACAGCATTCCTTTATGCACAATATGAAATTCAGCAAGTGTACTATCTGGGTCAAAAATCATGTTCATGTACAGTAAGCCAAGCATAGATATTGGTTCCCCAGATCACTCACTGCATGTAATGGAGGGTCAGCAAGTGACAAACCTCTAAAGCATTGCGCGTAAATGAATTCAGGTAATAGAGAGCCTGCAGAGCCAATATCTGACATTAATTAATCACCCGTGTCTGTCCTCCTGATGTAGCAGAAATATTAGTGAGTTACTAATACAATGTACATTGGAAGATTTATGTACAAAGTTAAGAGGCATGGCTGGAATAGTGATTTTATTTACCTGTTTTTACAGGAAGCAACATGCCATAATCTGGCAAAATGTTTAATTTTCCTGCAGTGTTTGTACCCAAATTTCTTCACACGATATCCAGGATCATATGCAATGTGTTGTGCAGACCAGAGCAGTAGACTGGTTTTCCTTGTGGGTGTAGCAGTTTGCAGAACCTGTGGCTTAATTTTTGCAGTGTTGGAATTTTCCATAGACTGTGCTTTACATCCCGGCTTCTGTCTGGCTGTCTAGCTTGAGTGATGCCTCATATTCCATAACTTATCATTCTTCCTTCTGCTATTGCTGACTCAATCTGACTAGCAATGATTTTAGTCTTCTGTGACTAAACAATTTTCAATACAAATTGTGATTTGAAGCTAAATTTTGAAGCATTTCATCTTCCGTGCCTCCAAGCTTCTATGTGACAGTGATATTGGCAAAGCAGCAGTCTTGTTTTGCTAATTTACTCACTTTCTCTTTATGCTGATGTAATTTATAGTACCCAGCTGTAATATGTGCCCTGCAAATGAAATGTCCTTAAATGTATATGTATGTACCATGGACATGCATGTACATGTACGTATCATCAGCGAGAGGAAATGCATACAACATATATTGAGCTTTGGCTTCAAAACAGAGTCTAAGCAGAGCATGTTTTATTTTCTTAGAAAGATGATTGTCATTAAATTTAATTACATAGCTTTGCACAGATTCCATCTCAAACAGTAGAAAGAAATTGCAGGTTCTCTGAATTTGCGGAAATGACCCAGGCAAGTGCACAGGCAGATCAAACCAGGTAATCCTGAGCCTTACACAGAAAGATGGTCTACACAGGTCTCTATTTCCATCTTCTTTCTCACGTCTGAGCAGTGTCACTTACTGCTTCACCAGGTCTGAAGTATCCCAGAATAACTGGAATTACCTAGAGGTAATCCGAGGTTCCTCCTTCCTGCTTCAAGGCAAAGATAAACTGAAAGCTCTGTTGGAAATAAACTACACTGACAACAGTTTACTCTGATCTCTAAAATCAGTGAGGGGGAGAGAAGGTGCCAATGCAAAGAAATATGTTCATATTAAAATAAATAGGGATTTCTACTTGATTAATAGGCTTTTAGTTTGGAAAAAGATTGCTGCTTCCTAAGTTAGTTTATCAAAGACAGTCAACAACCTGCGTCTAAAATGCCTCATGAATGCGCTAGTAGATCCATTTCAATTTTGTAAGCAACTTTTCATTGCATGAAGATGATGGATACCTTCATTTTAGTTACAGAGCATATACAAAGAGAGATTCTTATGGATGTCTTGCTTGAACATTGCTTCTTATAATCAATGTTAATTTACTAAGATTGAAAGACAAACCCCACTATAAACCTATTCTGAAGAAAAATAAACTTGCCAGGTTGCAGAACTGTATCAATCACAATTCTTTATTCTTTTACTTTGTAGAAAACAAAATATGAAAGCCCAGCAGAATTTCTTGGATCACATTACCTTGTTAAAATATGTTGATGTTGACATTAAATCTCTTTGAAAGCTTACCACTTACCTCCCTGCACCCAAAAAACACTTTTAAAATTTGGGATTGCTGACTTGTATTTTCCAGCAGCACTATTGAACTTTCTGATTTTTATTTGTGCTGTGAAGCAGCAGTACAAAGAAGTAAAATAGCTGTGTTGACAGCTATGCATACACCACAGACCTAACTATTTACCCCTCTCATCTGTGGGATTCTGATCTCTTCTAAAATGTGAGAGACCTTCACATTTTCTGGCAAATAAATTTCTGATACAATAAATTGTTCTAATTGATAGGATTCCAGTAAAAATAATAATCAGGAAATTATCAATTCAAGTACTGTAATTTCCAAGTGCATTTATAAATTTCTCAGTTTCGCAGCAAATTCTGACTTTCAACGTGCAACTGTGGTGTTGAAAGACAGTACAACTGTAGGATTTAAAGCTAAGGTCTATTTTGTGTGAAGAACATAACATGAAGAATTGTGTAGAAATAAATACTACATTCATAAGACACAGCAGCTTACTGTAAAATTATCACCATTCAATAAATATTTAGGGGTAGAATCATGATTCTTTTGAACTTGATGACAAAACTGTCATAGTTCAAACCAAGGCAGTGACTCCAGGTGTTAAAAAGCCAATAAAGCAGAAAACATTCAGAAAGGGTAGGTAATGGTCTTTTCTTCTAAAGTGCATATTACTATTAATGCAAAATCCTGTTCACACTTAGTTAATCATTGTTTATTTTCACATTTGTGCCTCACGGCATTATAGTATGCAAGGGTTATTGTTCATTGCCTCATAATCTAGGAATGTACCTTCCCGCCTCCTCCTTTTCTCCAGAAGTACTTTGCCTAAGGAATAATTATGTTAAAATCAGTAGGATTTCTCACTGACTAAGGTAGCACTCAACATGAACGGTGTTGGCAGAGCTGAACTTGAAATTAAATCGACGTGCTCGTTCTTCTGCCCGTTCCTCTCCCAGTGTTGTTCCACTGACACAAGAATAGTATCAAACCTCCATGACTGCTACAAATTTGAGTTTTGATACTGCTGGAGGGATGATGAAATATTTTAAAATCTCACAGTCTTTTCCCCATTCCTTTAGAAGCAATAATTAAACACAGAGATTTGCATATAGGAAAAATCTATTGCAGGGTTGTAAAAAAATGGAGATATGAGATGTAGGACTGGAATTTATCTATTGGAATACCAGTTATTTCATTATTCTGTGATTTCTTCATCCTTTCTAGTCCCATCTCTACTAGTGTGCTAATATGCACACTTCCCTGCACAGCAGTACTGACAAACCACATGAAATTTCTATTCAGTTCCAAGGTAATTTTGGTTGTGAGTATGTGTTGATTGTCGCCTTGGACAGGAAGATGACTTAGGAAGAAAAGAGTCTGATCCTGAAAACACTCCCTATGGGGCCGCATAATGCTGGCTAGCTAGTAATCCCTCCCGTGGGCCAGACAGTAACTGAATGTGCTAGCAGAACTGAGTGCTATTGTAAAAAACAAAACGCTAATTAACGCTTATTGCCAACATCGAAATAAACACCTTGAAAAAGCAAAGTCTGTTAGCACTTTGTTATCTTTTGCAAACTCAACCTCCTTTTTGTAGCTGGACGGAATGATCCACATAGAAAAGGCAGCTCCAGAGACAGTGCCCTTTTATTTTACTTTAAGTAAAATATTTTACATATTCCTATAAACCATATATGGTGGTTTGTTTCGTATTGCATTGGGGGGTTTATTCTGTTGATTAAACATTGACTCATTTACATTTATATCATATCTGCAGTAACAGCTTTATCATGGTTACTTTATTACTATTACAATTTAACATCAGGTAAAAAAAAAAATCTTATAACTCTATACATTTTTCTACCTAATAAATCTGATGATCATTGCTTTATATTCTTTACCTCAGTTAATGCAAAGTCAGTTCCTATTTTCCAGTTAACAAAGTGGGACAATGCATTTTGAGCCAAAAGCAAACTACACCATGGATCCTCCTGCCCATATATCATTTTTCAATGCCAAGTAGCAAAGCTCCTAATTAAGTGCACCACTTAGCATTCAGATTTTTCTGCCTGCAGTATACAGAGCATTAATGAAGTCAACACTTCCTACCATGAATAGTCTGGCCCTGCTGTGGTACCTGAAAAGGGGCAGTTCTTGTTCAGAGATGGATGAGGGGCTGAAGACAGAACAGAAGGGTGCAGCGTGCTGAATGACACAGTGTGGCCAGGCTGCTTTCCAGTTAATCCTGTCAGAGTGACCAGTGGTTACTGGCTCCTTTGTCAGGCTCTGGGTGTTCTCAGTGCATACAACTGGTTTTCTTTTCATAAGTAAGCCTTATCAAATAAGAAAACTCTAGTCCTACAGCAATGCAATGCTTTGGAACACGAGGTCTAAGAAAACTTCAGTCAAAACTGCTCCTTGAGACCTGCACAGAGTTTGTGGTGAAGAACTTGTCTCCCTTCTTCATTCTGGCTTTTAAGATTGCTAGTTAAGTACCTACTCAACAAATTCAAGCCTGAACATTGGGCTCTCTCTTTCATTAAATTGTCAAATCAACAAGGAAAAGGTTTAGTATTCACATGGTAATTCACCTCAGTATTTTACCAAAAAGCAGTGAAAAGTGAATGAGTGGGTCTAAAAAATAAAAAAAAAAAGGCAGGATAACTGCTAAATGTAGCTAATCTGAAAAAGTGTCTGAAACAGGTGAAAGCAATTACCAAATAATAGTTTCTTTTAGAAGCTTATTAACTAACATTAAATTAATTTGGAACTCCTTAATAAAGCAAGGTAGGCAAGTCATGTAATTAGTAAGGTTTCATTCTGAGCTTATTTGCATCTTTGAAAATAACAGCACTTGCTCTACTGAAACCAATCAAATTTTAATAGCCAAATCAGGATCATCCCCCTTGCATGTAAAAGCCTCCTCTAACAGCCTCTGAATGTCAATGGACTTACTTCTGTTGATAGAATGAATGCTGAATTTATCCAGGGGTCAGTGACCTTGGTCAATAAGACTGTATGCTTTTTGCTTGCACAGAATCTTTTTTACAGCACGGCATTCACAGGTATGTAGGAACCCATTGGGCTTCTGCTGGTGGGAAGACAATATTGAGTCTGATCCACCCATGAATTCCAAACAGAGAGGGAGAATGCTGGGCACATGCAGCTGGTTAGAGGAAATTTGCCTTACTGAATATTATGGGGTCAGAGACTGCAAAATTTACGAAGCTCCAGTTAATTTCACAGCTAGAAAACAGCAAGGATGCAGTAATTATTTTGTATAAAATGCTACAAGTAGGTAATGGAGTTAGGTCTAGCTTATGTCACCTGAGTACCTAGTCCAAAAGCTTCATAGTTAATATGATGTTGACCATCTCAGAATTGATGAAACATTGATCATTGAAGGAGTACAATTTAGAATCATCTGACAGGTGATTCTGTTAAACCATTCCTGATGTTTTGATGCAGGGATTTACCCTTAAGACTCTGATAAGAACACAAACTAGGTAAGTTTAGAAGTAGATGAAGTGGTATGAATTGGTTAGATCTATTTTGTTACTGCCTCTTCATTACCACCTTACCATTCTATACCACTTCAGATGGAAGGTATCTTCAGGGAATTTTTACCTTGCTTTGAAGAACAATATTGTACTATCAAAAAATGGAAAACATCAGGAAATGAACTGCAGCAATGTTTAATTTAGAACACAGATGACGATCAAAATACCTCTAGATTTTGTTTATCAAGGTCATTGAGAAAAAACCCATCCAAACAGCTGTTCTTGAGTAACTCAGTGGTGTTAGAAAACATGGTTGGTAGAACTCAAGGTCTCAGAAAGGTAAGAAACATATCTATTTTCTAAGAAGCAGCTTTCTCTGAGCCAAATTTACGGTATTCTGCCAGCGAGCATTTTCTCACTTGGGTCCGCTGCCTCTGAAGTTCCCGTGCAAGCCCTGTGCTGGCCCTCTGTGATGGCAGACTCCAGAGCACACCTCGTTACAGGCTTGCTCTTGCTTAGCATATTTCTGAAGTAGTGGATCCATTAAACATAAGGACTGAAGTAATCTCCAGAGCATTTATTGACAGAGGTAATCCAGAAAGATTATGTTACTTGCTCTGATGGCTGCTTATTTTTTGCCCAGACAATGGTCTCTGAGGGTAGTGCATGGCATTCAGAGAGACTAGCTGTATCTATCTGTTGCTTGACATCAGCGGCAGGATAGTTGAAGTCTGTGAATTTGTAATGTTCCCCAGTTTTTCTCTCTTTCCAGAGAAATACTGTATTGTCACAGGCTGTCTTTCTCTAGCAATTATCTATCTTCTACTCCCCTCATTCTTACTTCATTTTACCCTGTCCTTGAGCAGAACTAAACCAATAAACAGAGCTGAAGTTTATTAATTCACTGCTGTATAATTCTCTCTCCCACGCGTATCTGTGGTATCCTACTATTTCTTAGCCATGATTTTTCAATGCACTACTGTGAAAGTTCTTATACTGTTGAGACCTTATTAGGTTTTGAAATCAACTTTAGAAACCTCTATACTATAAAATACAATAAAAAATAGTTAAAGCTGAAATACAGTAAAAATCAATAAGCAAAATACGTATTCATCAATCTCTAAATAAAAAATAGTGGAGCTCTGGGTGGTTGGTTTTTTTTGGTTTTTTTTTTTTTTTAATTTTTTGAGTCAATTAACTTCCTTTTTAGCTTACAAGATCCAGTTACTTTTTCATGGTATCTTGTAATGAAACTTGTTCAAACACAGCTGTATACATTGCTCTTTTTTGTTACACTAAAACCAAGCAAGAAGTTCTGAGGTGGAAGTTTAACTAGCTACATGTATAATATTATCACACACATGTTGGTACTACTGGAGAAATGAAAAATAATAGTGGTAGCTCTCATTAATAATTGATTTATAGGAAGCTATAGTGTTATAACCATGAAGTTGTGATAGGAAGCAGAAGCACGTTGGTGGTCCATTAATATTAAAGTTCAAAATTATTCCTTATTCATGTGTAATGTCTTCAAGTTTTATGAGATGTCATACATTTGTTCTCATCCAGAAATTGCAACAGATCCATACATTTAAAAAAAAGAGTCTGAGCATCTGACAGAGAAAAACGTGTTTCTGCAGTTTAAAAATGGGTCTAATGGTTTACATGGAATTGACTGCAGGCTTTCATTTTTTACAATGTTAATTTCTTATTTAAAAAAAAATAAAAAGAAGAAGATGAGCCTGTTTTAGCATTAGAACAATTCAGTATGACCACAAGGACCTTGTGCAGCTAAAATGTTACACGCTAGTCTATTACTTCTCACTCAGTAGTGTTGTTACGCAAGGCACTTTTGGTACGTGGCACGGTGCATCTTCTTCCACAGCAGTGCACTATTTTGTCATTTAGTGTAATTTGCACATTCCGGGAAACAATTCTCTAACACCCAGCACTGATTGACATTGCCCAGTGAAATTTGTTCCCAGACACTTATAAAGGTCACTTGATTTCAGGATTGGTATGGACATGTTGCATTATAACATAGTTCTAACTATATCTGCAAAGATTTTGTGTGCTTGTGATGCCTATATTATCATAGAACTAAACAACAAAAAAAATTAAACAAAGTCTTATGGTGAGTTTAATAGCTTTTTCTGTGAAGAGAAACAGAGACTGTAATTTTGAATTAACATATGTTTAAAGGGTTCCATGTGTTAAATAGTGAGTTATAACTATGTTGGTTCACTGAAGCATTGTTTCCAAGGTCACAGCTTGTTTTTAATGAAACACCTGCAAGAAAGATATGTTTCATCTTTCTTTTTTTCTCTTCTGTAAAGATAAGAAGGAAGCTTTAATTTTCCAAATTATACATTTCAAAGTATACAGAATGCAAGAGAATACTATATTTTCCTTCTTTTTAATCATCTAAAACTGAGTGATGTACAAGTTAAGTGTTTGGAAGAAAAATTCCTTGTTTAATGTGGAGTAATATATTACACTAAAATGAGATTATTTTTTCTTCCAGTATATTTATAGAACAGAAAAAAGCCCCTAGCTATCCTCCATTTCAGGCTTTTTAAATGTTAATGTAAAAGATATGTATGACATTACTCTTATAATCTTAAAAAGAGGAGTTATTAAAATGAAATTAGAAATGCTGATGAATAGTATTTGGAGAAAATGAGAAAGTCTTCTAATGGATTTTTTCAAAATTTTAATGAGTGAAACAGTTTATAAAGAGCTAGTTCTTTTATAAAAGTCAAAAGTTGAAATAAGACAGAATTACCTTCATGTGCTTGATTTTAAATACAGAACAATGTAATGCATACATATTGTATTTGATATGTTAAAAGAAGCATCATTATCAACAGAGAATGTGATTTCATAAGTCATTAAAAGGCTAAAAGGGAAATTGCTTAAACTTTGATTTTAAACATGTGGATAAAATGATACTGTGATGCTGTGGAGACTCAAACTCACTCCAGAAAAACAAAGCAATGAATGAATGCCTTGACCAAGAAATTAATGCATGTTACTGGAAAATTAAGACATGAACTTTAAATTATTTAGATCAACAATTATAAAATGTAATGGAGTTTTACTGACAAAAATTATTTATTTCTTCAATATTCTCTAGCAATTTATAGATTTTTTTTTTTTTAACATTAAAAAGACTTATCAAAGTCTTGATGTATTTGAAAATATAATACTTCAGGAATATTAAGAGCCAAAGAATTGATAGATGCCTCAGAGCACTCATTTCAGCAGCCAGGTCATCCAGTTTTACTAGAATGGCAAACTGATCTACCATTATAGCCTACTAGAAGTGTCTGGCTATTAACGGAGGAGGGAACGCACTACTCAAAATCTCCAGAAGGAAAGGCAGCTGCATAGTGTCTCCTTATTGCCACAGGTAAAGATCCTGAATAAGATGTATCTTAAAACTGAGGGTGTTTGAATTGCTGAAGAAGAGTTAAGATACTACCTGAACAATGTCTTAGATGCAATCTTGGACAGAACACAAGTGAGAGATGATTTTCCCCTTTCTTAATGATGTTATCCCACAAGTGCTACTACCATTGCTGATGAGCTTGGCCTTGGCCAGCGGCAGGTCCGTCTTGGAGCCAGTTGGCATTGGCTCTATCGGACATGGGGGAAGCTTCTGGCAGCTTCTCACAAAAGCCAATCCGGTAGCCCCTCCAATACCAAAACCTCTCCCTGCAGACCCAATACACCAGTGTACGTGTAACTGGCCATTAAGTTTTAAATTGTGAGCCTTAATGTCTTAATTTACATTTTATATACATTAAACTGATGCATTTTTTGTAGGCTAAATACATCTAAATATACCATTCCAGCAGTACACTTAATGGTATATTCTGACAGGTACCTCAACATCATCTTGAGAGTCATACTTTAATAAGTGCAGAGCTAAAAGGCAATACTGACTTAGGTTCATGCTGTGATGAAAAGTAATCATATTGCTAGTGTTGCTGTCGTGGTTTAAGCCATCATCATCATCATAGGAGATAATCTGTTGTAATAAGACTTAGCATGACCCATATGTGAGCTGAAGCTAGGATGAAATTCAATTGAAGATCTATATTGTGTCTGGTACCAACTGTGCATGTGAAGGAACCTGTTGTACAAAAAAGACTTAGTAAGGGGCTTTTGGTTGTGTTAGAAAATATCTTGTATACATGACTGAAGAGAGGGACTTTGCCATTCTTGTCTGCTTAAATACTCTGCACTTCAGAGCTGGAGCACACTAGCTAGACACTCAGTATTTTGTCTAAAAGATTTGGATGAGTATTGAATGCACTCTGTACTTCTGAGAAGGTGATGCTGTATCACCCTCCACATACAAATTGTTATCTTTTGATTTGTCTTCAGTTTTTAGATGAAATAAACCTCTTCTAACTGAAAGTCTCCAGTACAAATCACAATCAGTTCATTTTGAATAAGAAACAGGAGCTCCTCAATTGTTTTTTTTTTTTCCTCTTGGATGTTTGTTCTCTCTCATAAGGTCCGAATATAAACACTCTTGTGAGAAGTGTGTTGCTTAAAACATCTTCCCTGTGAGGGCATTACCGCTGTGCCAGTGTGTGCAGTAGGGATCCTCTCCAGTACTTACTGTGTGTGCTATGGGAAAAGAGCCTTGGTGACTGGGAACAGGAATGTCTGAAGAGCCATCTTTTGTTACCAGCTCATTATTAGTTTCCTGCTTGGTCCCTGCCTGGCTTCCATGTCACTCTGTGCCTCCTGATGAGTGATATAGGATTACACTTCGTTGCTGCCACTCTTCTTCTTTCTACTTAAATTGTAAGCTTTTTTTTGTCTCTTACAATATGACAGTCCAGTGTGCAGGATATTGAGCTGTTGGAGGAGCAGCTTGATAGTATTTCAACTGAGATCATTGCAACTGTGCTGTTAAGTATGTATTTATTTGCTGTGCTGGATTGGGACTTTATAACATTTTTCCTTATAAGGAGGCTTCTCTTTTTCCCACTGAATCAGTAACTTTACTCTTAGTTTTGAAGGCTAGAAAGGACCATTGGGAAAATCTAATCTGATGTCCTGTACAGTGCAGGGCATGTTGTTTCATCAATACAATCAACAGCATATTTTGGAATGGCGTGCAACCTTTCCAGAGGCATCCAAGCCTTTCATGCACTGAGCTGCATAAGATTTTCCCAGTGTGGACTTTATGCCATTGTTATCTGTCAATGTTGATAATATCTTCTTTTTACCATATTACATTTTTTATAATTTTTGCTGATCATTTGTGGAGCTTCTAGAGCTTTCCAGCATCTGCCTTGCTTGACAAATATAGCTGCTTGTATGTAGTTTAACAGTTAAAAATATCAAATAGCTTAGCAAGTCTACTGGAGAACTGATTTTTTAGTGAAATGGGAGAAGGAAAGAAAGAGTTACCAGGAGGACAAACATATTTGGGAAAAGGGGTGAGGAGATAAGCTGAAGCATGTAGAGAGGAGCTGATCCCTTCTTTTGCTACACTTTTTCCTCTACCCTCCCGTCATATTTTCCCACTTGTCCAATTTATGTTCATTTCTCTTCTACCCTGGCACCCTTATTTTTTCCACATTCCCTTATCAGTTGGAATTCTCAGTGCAGAAACATTAAATCTTTCTAGTGTTTAAGAAAAAAATTAATGCTATTTTAAAACCGTGCACCTAAATTACTTATCTTCCCCTATACTTCTAGCTAACTGGGTTTCTGTCTTTCTTTCTCAAAGATAATTCCTTTTGGGAAGTATTAAGGAGCAATGAATAACTGGAGGAGGTGCTGGCAAATTGCTGTTTAACTTAGTAGGAAACAAAGTGAGGAAAGATACTAGAAACAGTATCAGGAAGAATGTTTAAGAAAGGCTAAACCTTAGACATCAGCCTGCAGAGCAGCAGATCACTCCCGCACAAGAATTGTGCGCTAATAGGCAGTAAGTAGCTAGTTGTGTTGGGGAAGGAGTTTTCACAAGAATTTAATGTTCAGTGCTTTTGGAGACAAACAGAAATGTATAGATCCATTCCAGGATAACAATTCCTCTTCCTTTTGGAAAGTGTGCTATGAAAAGACATACTCCCTTTGTTTCATCTGTTGGCTGCTGTCTGTTTAGAATCATGCATTAGTTTCAAGCTGTGCCTGAATGCTGAGCAGGACATGAACCCAGACCAGCAGGGCTCTAATCCTGTCTTCCCTACCAGTGCAAGGAAAAACATAAGTTTTACCTGAAACTATGCTGCTAGATTTGATCCCAAATTTGTGACCATAACCACAATGTGTACTGATAAGTTATTAAACAAATCCTTTCTGTACCCTTTAATGATCTGCCTCAGGATTGCAAACCACAACATTTAACTAGCCATCTGTTAAAAGTGCACATCTTAGTGAAACAGGTAGGTACAGATCAGTAAATGCTGATTGCAGAATATACTGTCTAAAGACTGTGTTCTGCTAGCTTTATTTATGTTAATGTAAGAGGGGGTTTTTTTCCTCTACTGGGAACACCAATGAAACCAGCAGGTTTACTCAAGAAGTAAGGCACTATTTGAAGTTAGTTATCCAAAACCAGATCTTGTGAACAATTTAGTTTTCTCTCAATGGTTGGTTTTACACTAGCATAACGCTGTTATTTCCACTGACCTACCGGTATAAGCGAGGTACAAACAAACTCTGCTACTTCCTGATTGCATTTTAAAATTTATTTCCTTTAATATCTTAACAAATGAAAAGAAAACTCCACAAGTTTTAACTACATTGTATTCCACTGTTTTGTAAGGCATGAATATGCCTGAAATTAGAAGTCAGCAAGAAGAACAATATTTCACAGTGATCAGCCAAATCTATTTGTGTCCTGAGAGCCTTTGTCAATGTAAATCAGAAACATGAACAGTGAAAAAATACTATCTGACTACTTTTCTGTTTAAAAAAAAATAAATTACTACTCTGCATGAATTTTTATATACTTTTATATATTAGGCACTGCTATGGAAGTACTGCTTTGGTAACTGCCGCGCTCTAATAGGATTTGGAAGATAGAAAACCTCTTCTCAAAGAGGATTTATGGCTCTTTCCACCGAGTTAGTAGATACAGATTTTGAATGCTCACCATAAGAAACAATTTGATTTCTTCCCTAAACCAATGCACTAAATTATCACAAAACACTTGGCTACACTGATTTTTGAACTTAAAGAAGCATTTAGTTGTACTTTGACTATGGAGTTTCTGAGAGGACAGCAGTGAGGGGATCCAAAGGATATCTCATGAGCACATGAAACTAACTTTGTGATAGCAGCTGAAACAACATACAGCAACCAGGGATAACATAGAGAAATAGAGATAAGCAGAAATGAATATCAGGAACTAGCACGAATCATGCAGAAGTTGTCCTCTCTGTGAAGTGTTTTTCACCCGACTGCCATTATAAAACCAGTCCGCTCAAGCTCAGGTTTATTTCTTTGCTCTATATAGATTTCTATATATTTGAGGGAGGTGATCCTGCCCCTCTGCTCCACTCTCGTGAGACCTCACCTGGACTACTATGTCCAGGTCTGGAGTCCTCAGCACAGAAAAGGCATGGACCTGTTGGAGTGGATCCCGAGGAGGGCCATGAAGCTGATCGGAGGGCTGGAGCACCTCTCCTAGGAGGACAGGCTGAGAGAGTTGGGGTTGTTCAGCCTGGAGAAGAGAAGGCTCCGGGGAGACCTTATTGCAGCATTTCAGTACCTAAAGGGGTCTTATAAGAAAGATGGGGACAAACTTTTTAGCCTGTTGCGATAGGACAAGGTGTAGTGGTTTTAAACTAAAGGGGGGTAGATTTAGACTAGATATAAGGAAGAAATTTTTTTATGAAGACCGCAGTGAAACATGAACAGGTTTCCCAGAGAGGTGGTAGATGCCCCATCCCTGGAAACATTCAAGGTCAGCTTGGAATGGGCTCTGAGCAATCTGATCTAGTTGAAGATGTCCCTGGTCATTTCAGGGGCCTTGAACTAGATGATCTTTAAAGGTCCCTTCCAACCCAAACTATTCTATGACACTATGATTCTACTTCTGATGGTTTCCTGCTTTTTCCCCACCAGCCCTTCCTACCTGTTTAAAACTTTTTTTTTCCTTACTATTTTCTTGTGTGCTTCTGCATCAGAGCTGGTTCTCAGGAGGGAAAACCATGTCAGTTGCCAGGAATAGAGGAATTGACTAAGACAAAGTAAGAAATGGTACCAGTCATCTCCTCCATCAACACATCTCCTCCTGGATACAGGTAATCTTCCAGTCAGGAATTGTGCACAGGTGGATTGTGAGGACTTTTTATATTGATATAATATTTGAGAATGTCTTCTAGCCTGGCCAAGCCCAGTACAGCTCCTGTGTGCTGAACTTCCAGAAATGACCAGAGCGTGCGTGTTGTATACTGCAGCCACTCAGTGCTCACATGTTTGTGCACAGACGGGTTGGTGTGCTGCCGTTGTGCTGGGGCTGTGCAGGAAACACTGTGCTTACTGTATATGTGCTGCCCACGTGTTCTTACCTTTGCAGTAAATTCATTGCTTCTGTTCATATCCCTTTTCCTTTCTCCATTGGACTTACTGCACAAATGCAGAACATGTTCGGTGTCTGAAATGCCCTGGCAACGTTGGATTTGCTATGCTCAAATCCCGCAGCAAACACATGCATACTTCTGACTGGGAACTATGGACAGAAGTGTGCAAGTCCAGCCAGGGTCCTTTCCAACTGCTGTGGTGTCTTGTAAATCTGGCACTTACTTGCTCACTACGTTGCCTGAAACTGACCCCTTCATCTTTCAAGTTTTCCAATAAGTTCAGTTCTTTGGTTTTGCTTTTAGCAATTCAGGCTGCTAAGTGATGGCAATGCACTTATTCCTTTCCCAGGAAGACCCCAGATAGCTGACACCCTAGTAAATAAGATCAAAGAAGTTGATATTCCCTGCTTAAAATGTTTAGGAGTAGAAATAATGCCCTGTGACGGAAATTTCTTTTCACGAACAGTTATGAGAACAATTTGATAAAGGCTACAAATACGTTGGATATTCACAGGTAACAGTTCTTTCTCAGAAATGAGCTTTGATTTCTGAATACAAGGCAGAGAGAAAAAGCAATAAATGGAAGAGATAATTTTGTTTGCTGTTAATAATTTATCAGCTCTAATCAGGGTGAAACCTATCCATTAAAATGTATGCGGAAATGTGATGATAGTATTAGGAGAGCCTCATTACTGTTAATTCATTTAGTACTCAGTGTAATAGCACTAATCATAATTAACTCCTCTGGTATTAATAGGGTTGTCATACAATACATACAGTATTTGCATGAGAATTCCACTCTAGATTCTCATTAATTAAAACACCATAAAAATGTCAGCACTTTAATTTGCCTTTGTTAAATACTGTGAGGAGGCTTCCAATTTTTTCCTATTAGAATTTATCAAAATACTGCTGCTACATTAATTTTAGCCAGAAATAATAGTTTGTAACCACCTATTTATCAGCTAATTACTTTACTGTTTAAAAGTCTTTCATTTTTCAGGGGATTACTGTTGCTAATGGACAGAGGAGGAACAGTAGCTTAATATACCAATGTTGGAGGTTTTATTAGGCTAAATACTCTGTATTTTCTGAATAGGTTTCTCCGCCAGTCTTCTCAAAATGCTCCGTGTCAGAACATAGACAGGGTTAGAGAGCTGGGTTAAAAGCAGCTCCAGTGGGAAGGGGGTCTCCCCGCAGCACTGTCCGGAGCCTCTCCAGAGGCGCCAGGAGGAAGGGGCAGCCCAGCTGCACTGTCTCCAGGTTGGCTCTGAGCACAGGCGGCCAAGCCTCCAGGAGGGGAGTGATCTCAGGACCCTTACCAAGGTGTTTCTCTTTGGAAAAAAAGAACAAAGGCAATGTAGTCATGGCTGCTGTATCAGTGGCTTTAGAGCTCTGTAAACTATCCCTCTGCAGAAAGTTATTTTGAGCTCTCTGGCGGCCTTTTCACTCCTCCTGTTTTCTCCTAAGCCCATGCCTTGCTGTGCTGCTTTAATGAATCCTGTTGCTTGGTTTATGGAAATCTTTCTTCAGAGCACAGGCACTGAGAAATTCTTGATTTCCTCGACCTCTGGTAGTAGGCTTCAGCCCTTTACATGTGAAAACTGATGGCCGCAAGATGGAAATGATGCTCTTCACAAGTTGATGTGTGCTCTAGATGTGAGCACTAGCAATGCAGAAAGGGAGCAACTGTGTGCTTTTTGTGTCCTGATCGGTCGGTACACCAGGCCTCTGACCAGCTTTGGGCAGCCCATGTGGCGGGCACAAGGTGCTTCTCAGGAAATCTGCTGGGCTCAGAATGAAACCCTGATCCTGGATCCTGCTCTCATCCATGGGAGTTTTGCTGTTGAACTGAAGGAAGCAGGTATCACCTGCTGCCTTTGGCTATGAGAAAATGAGCCGGGGACATGTGGGGTGAAGAGGACTAAGAGCTGTAGCCGTTTGGTATCTAAAGAATAAATCCATATTGTGCATTGAGCCTTGGCCAAGTGGAGGTTTGTCCCATTACAGGAATCATGTGGCTCGTGATAAGGGGTGATGTTCACACTGCATGCTCTCAGGCAGCCCACTGGAGGAGATGATGTGATAAGAGGCAATGCTAATGTTCCTACGGCTCAAGCTCTTGTGTGGTCTTCAGTAAATTCATTGATGTTATTAGCATTCAAGGTATTAAAAAATCATTACTTAGATTCTACTTCCTCAGCCCAAATACAAGTGTTTCTTAAAAAATCCCAAGGGTTTTCTTTATTGTTTCTCTTTCTCTTCACCTTTTGGTTCTTCAGAATATGCTATCTCTGCCACCCTAGGATATGAGGGCTGGAGGTCCTCAAGTTATCAGATAAATCATGGAGCTGAAAGTAAAACACCAAATAGCCTGTGGCCACACACCAAACTACTTAATTGCAGGATTATATATATAGGGTTCAGAGCAGGAGATTTAAACCTGATGTGGTAAAGAAGCAGCTGGAGTTGTACCTTGAGTGATGGCTTGAGGGACTGGCATGCGGTACCTGGTTTGAGCTAGTATTATTGATCAGCGAGTTTGTAGCTCTATACAGTACCAGAAGAGTTTCTTCTCTATACTTCCCTAATCTAGAAATGTCCTGTGATGTTGTTTTAAGAGATTCGATACTTTATGTTACACTTAATTTGAATATAAGTTTTAGAAGATCTTTGTTTTCGGACTGAGCGCTTCAGGATCTGCAAGCCATCACAGGGTTAATTAAAAGTCATGTTTTCCTTTTTTATTTTCATGCTGCCTCATTTGTATTCAGGGCATGTCCCGAGCAGGTTTATTTTGATAGATTGTTATCCACAATAAATTGAAATACCTTTCACAGTACTCTCTGTAAGATAAGAAAAAATTACTCGAGTTATATTCCTAAATCCTAGGTGACTATGCCAGTAGATTGATTTGTGCTGTAGGTTTCCACCTTCATTTAAACATTGCTGAAATGAGCCTGAAGATTAATATTTTTTATCAGCTCTCTAAGAAAATATTGGAAATTATTAATTGATTATGCATATTAAAATATTTATACAGCAGTAAAATCATAATTCTTGTCACTGATACACACTATGGCCCCAAATCCATCCATCAGTTCAGCCATTTTCTATTCTGTTTTGTTTTCTTCTCTCACAGGGCAGTTTGTGACATGATTGCGTTATGTCTGTGGTACAGAATAATAGAATGAATACACTTTTGATGCCAGCGTTATTAAGATAGCTGTTTATTTGTGTTGAAATAGTACCAAAGAGCTGAATAGATGGCAGGTCTCACAACTAGGCCCCAAGCTTCATACAATGAAAGGTAAAAAAGAGGGTCTACGGACCTTGTCCAAGTAATAATGATTTTTCTGAATGTAAAGGAATATACGAGGATTTTTCTGAATATAAAGGAATGTACAGGAATAAAGGAATCTTGATCTCACTCGATGTGTCCATAGTAGATCCATGCAATCAGGATTTAATTTGTAGTATTTTTCCTTAGTAAGTTGCAGTTTGCAAAGGCAAACAACATTGAGGTAAGCAAAGGAGAAAAGTATAGCCAAAATTTACATATATGTTTAATTATATAAAATCTCCTCTCTTGCTTTCTCTCTATATATACCTATATATAAGATGTGTTTTTGCATACATCAGGGTATTTATTTGGGGGGGGGGCATTTTCTAATAATGGAAAATACGTGGATCAGCTGTGTCTCACTGCCCTTACCCTGTCCTATGGTTACTTGGTGTTAACATGGCAGAAATATAATTATTACTTGAATCTGAATTCTTAGCTAAAGATGGTAAAACTTGTCTTCCAGTGGTGGGAAAAGCTCTATAGGGATTGATAGTCTGATTTGATTCAGGTCATATAAGATATGTCTCCCTTCTCCCTCTGTAGGCTATTGGAGTGCCTAAACAGTTGCCTTAATATGGAAGTATTTAAGAGTCTGAGTAAGGGGAGATAGGACTGAGCCTACATTTCCAAAACTACTGCTACTACTGCTACTAGTACTACTATCGTCACCTTATAATGGTAATTTTTAAAGACTTGTAAAAATTTTTAAAGCTTGTGAGGGACAGGTCATTCTAGTGGATGGTGAGCTAGATATGGAGTCAGATCTGGAGTCGGCCCTGTTACTGCCTTGCTGGGTGAACCTTGAAGAGCTCTTCCTCAAGGGAATGTCTCTTACCGTCTTCGTACATCACCCAGCACATGGGATTCTAAGCACAGTGAGAACTTTTGTACACTGTCATAAAAAATATGAATAGTTTCAACTTTAGATTTCCCTTTCTTTGGAAAAGTGTTGTGTTTTGAAGGTGTCTTGGCAGTGTGTGATCTTGTCTGTCTTCTCACCGCATTGGGGGAGGCAAAGCAATGCACTTTTTATGCAGTTCCTTGTCAAAGGAGAAACTTGTAACACGTCAGCAGGAGAAAGCTGAAATGCTGGACCAGTTTGCAAGAATTCTAACAGCAAACCGATATATTTTGATATTCTTCCTATTGTTTTTCCTGGCTGCCAATTCATGTTCATTTGTCCAAATCTGTTTTCTAACTTGTCATAATGCTGTTGATTGGCAGAGATGAAGAGGGCTGCTTGCTTATTATTTGTGTCAATGAGGAAGAGACCCTTTGATATCCTGTGTTGATCAGAAATTTTCTTATTTTGAGAGATGGAAATGGGAAGTGGGAAAGCATGGCTGCATTCAGAAAAGTGACTCTCTGAGTGTGATGGATTATTACATTCTATGCTCTAGTGTGTTTTCTGAGTTCCTATTTGCTTGGAACAATTGCTGAGAAAATGAGGTTTTGCTGCTGCAGACCTCAAGCAATGGTGGAAAGGCGAAAGACGTTGTACTTTGCCTCTTGTAGTGTCAGTACAATTGCAGCCAAGCCCAGAGCCTTTCCCTATTAGTGTTGAGGTGCAAAAACTGAAAAGTTACCAAAAATTGTTTTCTGTTCTTTTTTTCCCTTGTCCCAGTCATGAAATAAACTTGGCTGCCTGGCAGGTCCCTAAATTTCTTTTTGAATTCCACAGGGACCAGATCTGTTGAGGAAGACCCTTACAGGGAATTGCATATCAAACTGAGATCCTATTTTGGAATTTCTTTTGTGATACTACTTGCACTTTTGAAGAGGTGCTGCCAAGATTGCTAGGCCTGGTTGTCTTTATGTATTTTTCCCACTTATAAACTTTATACAGACTTTATATACTTTTTAAAATTGTGTTTTCAGACCCACATAAGGGTTTATGTATCTGATGTTTTTTTAATTTCTGCCTTATCAACTGACCTACATCTGAAGATGTAACCTCTGCCCATCAGCCTTGCTTATATCCTTATGCTGCCATGGGCACATGAATAAATCTTACAAGAGTTTTTTGCTCTTAAAAACTGCTTTGCTCATGTAGTATGTCCCATTTATCTATGCACCATTATCAAAACTGTACGTGACTTTTTTTCCCCTTATTGATTAAAACTGTGATATTGAACTTGTTTTTTGTGCATAATCTAGCAGATGACTGGTTACTTACAGACTTCATACAGTTTACTGGTTGAAAGTCTGTCTCATGTGTTTTGTGAAATTTCAAACTACATGAACATATTGGTTTTCCCTGACAGTCTTTTCAGACAAAAATTTAATGATATGATCTAAGTCTTATGTGCTGCTCTTATTGTCAGATTTAAAAGGTATTTGTGTGTTTATCTGCCTGGACACCTCTAAATGCATTTGCTTTGCTGAAAATCTGTATCACCAACTCTTAGTAAAAGTGCAATGATGTTGGGAGGTACCACTTGAATCTTTCATAATACAAATGTCAAAAGAAATATAATGATGCTATCGAGTATTATGAGTCTGTTATCTATTTGACTACTTTAGAGAATTAAAACCCAGGGCTGGGTTCTGTCTTCTCACTACCCTTTCTTTTCTGAGATAATCTGATCTTAAGGGGGGGGGGGGGAGGGGCAGGACATGTTTCTGATATACTTCACTCATGAGGCAGGCTGCAATAGATTTGCACCACTGTGAGAGGCACTAGTGAGATTCTCTCGTAATGTTGTCTATAGAGTTGGCCACCCACATCCAACTGTATGAACAGAACAAGAGATTTTAAGAGGAGCAGAGGAGTGGAGTAATGTTTTACAAGCAGGGGTTCCAAAATCTTGGCTTGTCCAGAAAATGCAAGCTGGGAAGCGACATGGTAACAATCCATAACTATGTTAGCAGATGTTATGGCTTTTCTCTCTCTCCCTCTATGTAATCTCAAAGACACTGTTGGTGCCAACAGAAAGACAGAATGTTTCAAACCTTCAAAGCAGTGAGTTTCTGGGACATTTTCCTACTGTGTGTGGGAGAAAAAAAGGAAAACACTTTGAGATGGATGTTAATAAATTTAGTAGTAGAAGGTAAACAATAGCAGGTGACTAGACTTAGTAACTCTGGAGGTCCTTCCGGTGTTGTATTTCTGTGAAGAGCTTAATCCTCTTCTGTATAAATCATTCCATACTTGCTACCCCAGGAAGTAGATTACACTGCACTATCTCCTCCTGAGCTCTGAATTTCTTAATCCTCTCCTCAGCCTTGTACAGGAGGGGCCATTTGCCTAATACTTTGCTCACTTTTGTGAGCAAATTGGCTGGGAAGAGAAAGGGAAGGAAAGGAGCAGGAGGAATCTGATCTGGCCCCATTTACTTCTCACTACAACTGCGGAAACTGTTTTGACTTACCATAATGAAATATTATTTTAAAATCCATCTTTACAGATAAAATTGATTTTCACTTACATTTTTTAGTTCTTGGTAAAATCTGGAATGATTTTCTTTTTAATGCTGCTGTCGCTGCCCTCTCTCCAGTTCTGAATACCAAAGTACAAAAACCCAGAATGCCCTCACTCCTTAAACTGCACATTGCTGACACAAGTAAAAGCTAACCTGATAATTTGGGGATGTTTTGGGAAAAGAATTTGAGAAGAAGAGATGATCTATTTCTTCTCAAAACTTGCAGAACATAAATCTTGTTTCTGAAGACTTATAAAATCTGTACTATACTGAGACAGGTTGCATCCTTTAGACAATCACTGGCATTGGCTGCACAGGGAAGTAAATTATATTGTATAGAAAAGGAGATAAATCACTATTTTTCCAGAGCAAGAAGACAAAAGGAAGGTGTAAGAATTCTGAGCAGTTTATCACATGGAAATAATAAGAAGAGTGTCCTCTGCACAGACCTGGCTCTGTGGCCTGGGGACCACAACCTTCACCTGCAAACACTCTCATGGGAAAATTTGAGAACCTAGATGAAATCCTGATCATACTGAAATCAGCAAGAAGTTTTGGCACTCACATCAATGAGGCTAAAATTTTATCCCTTTTATCTTACAGTTGTTCCGTGTTCATAAAGTGCAAGGTATGTACTTTTTGCTATGGCTGCACATGAAAGCAGGCCTAGAGAGTTATGTATGTACCTATTGAAAAAAAGGTGTACGGTTTCTCAGTTAATATGCCACAGGATTTTTTGATGGGATATGAGCTAAAGGAATAAATTATTAAGAGACTACTGGCACTGGGATACTGCAAATGGAAAAATGTGTATAGTTAGGACCAGATGTTAAACTGGAGTTTTGAAATGAATATTCTGTATGTAGGATAGCTATGGAAGCTGAAAGGCTTAAGCAAAATGCAAACCTTCCACAGGAGAGGAAAAACTCAGGCCTCACCACTGAAAACTGGAAACTCTTCTCTCAGGGAAGGTTTTCTACCTGTAAAATGGAGGTAACAACATTCCTCTTCTTTCTTTTCTTTGTTAGACTCTTCTGGCCAGAGACTATTAGTAATAATATATTTATATAGTCTGTGTTATAATGATCTGTTTGTGTGAACTTATAATATCAACAAAAATTCACTGATATCAATCAAGGCAGAAGTTCTCTTTAATGTATTTCCCAAAGAAAAATTAAAGTAACTGTTTTTGAAGTACAGTAAATTGATCAGATGTTTCTCAGTATCTTACTGTGCTTCATCCAGTATTTAATGAAAGAATAGGGTATTTCTCATCACAGTGCCAAAACCACAGAATTGAGAGAAGTGAATTGCTGTTGTTATGGGAACAAAGGTCCAGCAAACTGCTTCAATTCAATTGTTTTGAAACAGAACTGGTTTCTTTCATGGATGCTGCACATATGGGAAACCAGTCTGGCCCCAGGATGGCTTATTGACTGCAACACCGGCTTCCCCAATGATGATGCTTGTGCCTTTGTCACGCTCTTTGTCATCTGTGCTCTTTCAGTGTTCCTTATACAAACTTGTGTGCCAACCTTGTTCTGCCCTAAAGTCAGCCAATTAAATTTTGTTCTGATGATGTAATTCTTAATAACTTAATATCTTTGCCCGAGATTGTGATTTTGATTTAAGAACTAGTTTCTCTATCCACGCAGAGTACTTCAGCTCCTTAGCTTCATCATGCTCGTGAATTAATCTATCATATTAAAAGTGCTTGGTTTCTGATTATATGAAAGTTTGAAAAGTGGGAATGTTGTCTTTTCTGTTCCCCATTCACGGCACCTACAAGAAGTGTCTAGAATGCCAAAATTGTGTAGCAGTCAGAAGCTCCCAATGGACAATTTTTTTTTTTTTTTGAAAGAGGCAGTTTCTCTTTAATTGGGACAGCAATGCTCTTTTCCTCAAATGTCAACACCTAACATTGTGAGGAGACCAAAAATAATGGGGTTACCATATAGTAAATAACCGTGTGTGATATTATAGTTTTACAGAGCAAGAAATACTTTGCTTGTGCTTCACTTGGCTTTTGCTTTATGAGACAATAAAGTCCTCTGGCAAATAAATGCCAGGACCTCAGCCCAAGGGAGTGGTGATGCTTCTCAGAAGACTTTTGCAGGGCTTGTTTATTGCCTCATAAATTCAAAGCCAAATGAAGTTGCTATAATGTTACATTTTGCATATGAATTATGCCTCCCCGTCCACCTGCAGTTATGCATACCTGTTATTGCCTGGATTTCTTTCCCTTCTGTCTGTTTTCCTTTACATTTCTGCCTGCAGATGTTGTGCTAGGCGGGACTAATAGCCCAACATGTATGGGAAATGTCATTACTGCTAACCCTACATATTTACAAGTCAGACACCAAAATCATAAGATGCAAACCGAAATCAGTGCATGCTGGATATCTCTTCTGGGACCTGAGCTGATACGTTATATCTGGGACATGTTTTTACATTTTTCTCTCAACCTATATGGAGTTACAAACATGCTGTGTGGAAAAAAAAGAAAAGAAAATGGAGATTCTTACTTAATCAAGTACCTTTAGGGGTTCAGGCTTCAAACATACTGTCAGAGTTGGTAACATTGAACATGTCTTCATTTGTGACAGGGAAAAAATTCAGCCATGGATGACTACTGAAATGAACGTGTCAGCCTTACTACAAAGTTGTCTGTAGGGAAGCTAGAAACCAGGCTGGTGAGCAAGTGAAACAGGCTGTCCTGTAACAGGTGGATTCTCCTGCATCCATCTCGCAAATGCAGACAGAGCACTCTCCCTATCACTGCCTACAGGATACTTAACAAATGCAAGAAACAAGAAAGTAGACACATTTATTTCAGGTGGTCCACAAGTGTAACAAGATATAATGAGATCATAGGATAATTCAGGCTGGGAGGGATCTTAGAGAGGTCTATAGTCCTCTCCCCCACTCAAGGCAGGGTCAGACCAGGGTGCTCAGCTGGGTCTTGAAACCCTCCAAGGATGCAGGCTGCATAGCCTTGCTGGGCAGCCTGTTCCATTGCTTGGCGGTCAGCAGGGTGAAAAACTTTTCCTTATATCTACTCTGAACCTTCTTTCTATATATGTCCTTTGTCTGCCCATCTCCTTGCCATATATTTCTGGAAGGAGTCTTGGCTTCATCTTCTTGATAACTGCCTTATAGATATTGAAAGGCTGCTATTAGGAGATGAAACTGAGCAAAGGGAAATTTAAGCCCACTTCTGTTATTTTTCTTTTTATCAGTGAAGGCTGTGAAGCTCTGGATCCCATTGCCAGATTAATTTAAAACTACTGAGAATATGCTGTAAGAAATAATTCTGCATTGACACCAGAGGGGAGGAGACAATTTCTTGTTATGTCCTTGATATCCTATGATCCAATTAACTTTTTAGGGAGTGTGACCTGATGCAATTACATCCTGTGAAGATTAGAAGCACTTCTTTATCCACCCATGCCAGATTAATCCTAAACTTCTTCTGGTCAATAGTCTGCAATTATGTTAATGCTATTTATGAAGATTTCATTATGGGGAGTGTTACGAACTGTGGAGTATAGACCTTCATATTCTATTTTGTTAACAAACTCATTGAGAGGAGACGAAATACAAAGGCTTTCATTCCCTCCGTTACTCAGCTCTCCCCGGTCTGCTTCAATCTACTGCACAGTTACAGTTAAGATTCAATGCTTATTTTTTTCATAGATGATGATAAGTTAAATGTGGGAAAAGTAGGTGATCCATGTGTTATTTTATGAATATTGCATAAGTTCATTGGTTTTTTTTATTGCATTTGTGTTGAGGTGCTGGTATGGTAGCAAAGAGGCTCAGTGGCCAGTGAGTTGCCCTGCCTTCTACTATTGTTTGCATCAGCTGAGCCTGATTGAGCATTAGGTAAAACAGGTGTATGTGCACTGCTTGATGAGTGATAACCTGTATCCTATTCCTCCTTGATTCCCTTTGTTGAGATTAAACAAGGCTGTGTTTGAAGAAAAGGGTAGAAAGGAAGTTTGTCAGGGCTGGAGCCTGAGTGGGGACTTGCTTGTCTATGGGGGCTGTAGATCTTTGGAGAGCTGAAGGCTTAGGCCTTGCTGAGGTGCTTTTGGAGAGCATGTGATGGGGTTGTGGGCTGCTGAACTTTAATGTCTGCATTTTGCCTGTGAAAAGAGGGACTCTGCTGCTGTGAAGGTGGAGAGCGTAGAGCGGAAGCCTCCTGCTACTGCAACTAATGGCAGAACTCCCACTGATGGCAGAAGCAACCTTTGGTGTTATGCTGGGTAAGTGCCTAAAGTGTTGTGCGACTGCTGGTGAAGTTTAGCAGGAGTAATGGCAATTGGCAATTGTATGCTTGCTTGGCTCTTTAAAAGTGCCAAGATGGAAGCCAGTGAGATGGCCACTGGGAATGTAAATTTGATCATACTTATGGGAGCCTTAATTTAAGAAAAAGGCCCAAGCCCAGTCCCACTAGAACAATGCAAAAGTACTCATTCTAGTGAAGAATAGGGGATCCTAGGCTTTATTCACAAACTGTATTTCTAGGAGTGAAACCTTAAAAACTCAATCTTTAAGGCCTTCTGTGCCATTGTACCATGAAAAGTATCTTAAACTGTTCAGGTTGAAAAGTCTCATGAGTTTAAAGCTAATCTGGTTGTTTTGTGGGGCCTACTCATGATTTTGTGAATGCCTGAAATCATCTTTCTTTATACTATTATTTTTGGCATGCTTCTATTTAATGTGGATTAATGTTCAGATTCTCATATGTGAATATCATAAAGTAGTAGCTTCTCTTACTGTAAATGTAATTTATGTTATTCTTAATTGACTAGAAATTTAAAACATTCTGTGGCTGTTTTGCAAGACTGCTATGATCAATCATATTTCAATTCCCATTCTTATTCCATATCAATTAGTAGTTTAGCAATGAAAAACCTAATTAATTTGCTACCTCTACAGTATGTTGCCTTTGTAACACAGATCCATGTTTAAATGTTCCTTGGAGATTGGCCTTGTCAAAGAGAATAATTAAAGAATAATGTTTACAGTATTCTTTCCTGAAAGCAGGCTAATTTATATACTACATAAAGATTGCTTCCTATGCTTTAAGTATTTTTCTGTGAAGTAGTGTAAAAAGATCTGCCTTATCAAATCAGGGGTTTTTTTTGGTTGGGTTTTTTAATAATGAGAGCTCCTAGTCCACATGGGACTGACCTGTGCTAAAGTCCCAGCTCGGTTTATGGGGATTCAAAGGTTTATGTTCTGCAATAGCTTGTTCAGAAGCATGTGGGGTGTTTCCTCCTCTCCCCTTCCTCCACTGAGCCCAAAGCAGAGTTTCAGAACAAATGCAGTTCTCCCTGCAGTATTTCGGGGCCTTTGGGTTGGTTGAGAGGGACTGTTATTTTTAAATGATGGGTTTTATTATAAAATATGCAAGCATAAAATACAGAGATCCACTGGTTATGCTTCTCATGTGTTTTAACCTTTACCTATTAAAAACCACAACCCAAACCCCTTTGGCCCTTGTTCTTACCAATTAAACCTTTCAGTTATTGCAGCTGAATGACTGATCATGATCAAGTGTAATGAGGGGAGGCTGTAGCTGGGATCAGTATGTTAGCACAGCTGCTATTAAGTATATTTAACTTGTAGATGCAGGGGAGTCAGAAATCCATGGCTGATCCCTTTGTTTTCACCTCAGTGAATCCTAAAGATCAGTTTTAGCTGTGAATATGTGTTAATCCATTGCTGCCAGCTGGTAAAGCATCCATGAATAATGGGAGATTATAAGCAACTCGCCGTTTTCCCAAGAGCGTTTATCTATATTCACTCAGAGGCAGTGCCAGTTAGGGCTGGCACAGTTGTCCTTTGTAATGAAACTCTTGACCTAGGAAAACTATCCAGACAGCTTTAGAAAGATGATCTTTGATAATACGCACGTCACTGTAGCTCTCCGCAGTTTGTGTGTGCCTGCTGTGCAGCTCTGACTTCCCAGTTTTAAATTCATGCAAGTGGGTGTATGGCCGAAAAGATTATCTGACGTCTGCCTAATGCCCTGTGTACTTAGTGTTTTGTACAGCAGGGCTCTAGGAATCAGAGTGAATCAGCTTCAGAGGTTGCTCAGCCTCTGATGTCTGCTTACTTTCTGTCCATCGTGCTAACGCTGTACTGTAATTAGTCATACTGTATGCACACCTATCCAGCTCATGGGAGACTGCCACACTGTCACAGGAGATTGGCAGTTGGTTAACAGGCTGTTTAGTTAACTAATGCACAAAGGGGAAAAAAAGAACTCTGTGTTCTAAGGAAGGGGAATTTTTGGGTCCCTTTCCTCTTCAATATAGTAAAATGTATATTGATAATGACATAATGTGAGGCTTAATATGAAAGGAATAATAAGAAATAAACCCATGTTTTTATCATGTGAGCAAATATGTGGACTCTTAATACGTGGTAAAAGCCTACCAGAGAAAAGGCAGTGCTTAGTTTAACATGACTTAGCTAACAAAAACTTCTCTAAAGAGCCTGAAAAGCAATTGTTATATGTATATATCTTAATGAGGACAGTATGTAGTTGGGGATAGTAGTTACTGCATCAAAGCTCAGCTGAGTAGTAATTTCTGTGCCATAAGTAGTATTTAAAGAAATAAGAACTGATGTACATCCTCAACTTCTTTTACAATTATCTGCAAATATTTCCGTTACCTTTGAACATTGTTTGCCTTTATTTGCAGCAAGGATCATAGACTTTGTTTTTAAATATGAGCATAAAGAAGGACCATTAAGAGTAACGACAATGTGACTATAGTGTCTTAAACATTAGTTTCTAAATATGCATATAAGGTAGGTACTTAATTTAATAGGCTTTTGTAATTTTTCTTTGAACACCACTACCCGCCCCCCCCGGTAACTTAATAAAATCCTGGGCTAGAAAGGATAAGCGCACATACAGATAGTGAGAATAAATTATATGAAAATATTTTTTGCTAAATATTGTGCCGTTTCAATGAAGTGTAACTGTTGGCTGTTGGCTGCAGAAATGGGAATTTGAGTATTTAATTGTTAATAAATTGCAAAGTTGGAACAGTGTGTTGCATCAGGATGGAATCTGGCATTATAAAAAAAAGCTGACAGTTTTCTAAAAACAAGAAATAAATACTTCTCTGCTGTAGTTGGTAAGGGTCCGCTATTGATTTTAATAGGATCTTCTCAAAGGAGATCAATCCCAACATTGTAATCCTGAAATGCAGGCTGAGTAATGGCTACATAGATCTTGTCATGAGGTGAATGGGTACAAAAGCATTAGTTTGTGCTGAAACATGTGCTCTATAGAATCATAGAACGGTTTGGGTTGGAAGGGACCTCAAAGACCATCTAGTTCCAACCCTCCACTAGACCAGGTTGCCCAAAGCCCCATCCAACCTGGCCTTGAACACTTTCAGGGATGGGACCTCCACAACTTCTCTGGGCAACCAGTTCCAGTGCCTCACCACCCTCACAGTAAAGAATTTCTTCCTAATATCTAATCTAAATTTCTGTTTGAAGCCATTATGCCTTGTCCTATCACTACAAGCCCTTGTAAACAGTTCCTCTCCAGCTTTCCTGTAGGCTATAGGAATAATGTAATGAAACATTACCATCTCACTAACAGGAACACTTTAATGATAAATTCTGTGGCAGCGTTTCCTATTTGGTGGTGGGCTTTGTGGTTCCACTCATTTTTTGTAAATTTATGGGAAAGAGTTTTTTTTTGGGGGGGTGTGTGTCAGTTTCTTAATGAGAAACTCAGACTTTGCTTTCAGTTAAGCCAGTCTAGTAGTCTTCAGCTGTTGCTTTCATTATACTTTCCAACTACCAAAACAAAGAGGGAAAAGATGGTAGTGCAATGCAGGTATTTTGGGAAAAGAAAAAAGTTAGAGAAGTACAGTTGGTATAATTTCCCAGGCATTTCCAAAACTACTCAAGCCAAAAGTTTATCAGGATTTCATGCTGACTTTTTTCATTAGCATTGCTATTCCTGTTCACTTGTCTACAAAAATTAAGCTTTTCGGAGAAAAAGAGTTGTGTGGCTGAAATACTTTGGTGCTTAGAACATTGTCCTGGTTTTGGCTGAGAGTTAATGTTCTTTCTAGTAGCTGGTATAGTGCTGTGTTTTGGATTTAGGATGAGAACAATGTTGATAACACACTGATGTTAGTTGTTGCCAGGTAGTTGTAGTGTCTACACCAAGCCAAGGACTTTTCAGCTTCCCACACCCTGCCAGGTGCACAAGAAGCTGGGAAAGCACAGCCAGGACAGCTGGCCCAGACTGGCCAAAGGGATGCTCTATACCATATAATGTCATGCTCGGTACAAAAATTGTTCATTTAATTACCATCAGTTTTGGACTACCTAATTTATGATTACAAGACTGTAAATGTATTTGAATTCTCAGGAAGCTATTGGCAAATTTTTCCCCTTAAATGAGAAATTATTTCAGACACAAGGCTGTTGATTTCTGTATTGTCCTGCTTTCAGGAAGCAGTATGAGAGGTTTTTTTTTTTTGCAACAGAAATATTGTTTATTGTAATACAGCAGTAGTCCTGTTTATACTGTTCAGGACATGCTGTCATTGATATACAAATGCAGTTGCACTCTGATATACTTGAGGTACTTTTTTTCTCCTTTATCAAAATGGTTTGACAGAATTTTGATGAGATTGTTTGCCTGACAGGATAGTGCTGTTCTCTTGATGTATGGTGCTTTATTAAGATTATGGCTGTGTTTATATTCTGATATATTTATCTTTGAAAGAAATTTGAAAGACATTCTTGAGCAAGAAAGTGCTGATAAGATCACAACAGTGAAGCATTGTGATAAACTGATGGTATTTTTACAATTAAGCTTAATAATGGTCCATCAGAGTCCTTTGAACTAAGAACAGGTATGAACTGGGAAGGAGTACATAAAAAGGAAACTGAAAAAGATATAGATCTCAACTGTATTTAAGCACTTTTCCAGAGCTAAACACATTAGTAACTCCAGGAAACCATCTGAGGACCTCATACAACTAACAGGCCTAAGTGTCAGCTAACCGGTAGCAGCTTTATGATCATAGTTATAGATGGACGTGTGCTTTGTATTTCACTGAGAGGTCACTGTAGTGGAGAACTAGGCTATGAAAGCTGGTAATGCAACTAAACAAAACCTGATGGCTCTACGGAAGTCGTATTTGTTCCTTGTCAGTCACCAGCTGTCATTTGCGGGGGGGGGGGGGTGTGGTGTGAGGAATAAATATGTGTATTTTTATGTAAACAACAGGCTGACTTTTGTGATGATGGAAGCACATGTCCAGTTTGTCCTTGGGAGTAACTTCTGGAGGTTGAAGTGCTTAACAGTTATCTTTGCCTCAACATTCATTTTAGAAATGAACACAGTAGGAGCTTTGAAGCTGACAAGAAGGAAGGAAAAGTCACAGATCAGGAAAATGCTTGTTAAAGAATTTCCAGAGAATCTGAGCATATTCAAATCACAGACAAATGAAATTTAACATGGTGTGCTCAGTGAACTGGTTAATTTGATACATTTTCAGTTAATTTGGAGAACTCGGAGGACAGGTGAGGTTTCAAAAGGACAAATATACTTACTCGCAGGAAAGACAAAAAGGACATGAAAATCATGGCCCAGTGAGTTTAATTACAAGACCTTAATTGTTCTAGAAGATCTACTATATAGGGAAGTGAGGTTTGCCAGTATTTGGAGAGAAGAAAATAGGTTATGGAAAGCTGTAAAAACTTTAGATTTGAGGCAGAAGTATGCCACCTTTAGATGCTTGTTGGAGGCTTCTACTGGCATTTGAATTTTGGACTAAAAATCCTTCTAGTCTCCTTGTCCCCAAAGTCATACATGGGGATCTTCAGTCCCTAGGGCCAGATGCTATTCCCTGTGAGTAAATAGCATTAGTATCTTATCGCATAGCTTTTCAAATTATGGCATCTGCTTGAGTAGCTGAGTGAACCATGTCTGCATGTACTGAGAAACTACTGGATTACCTGAACTATGGAAACAAATTGGATCATGGCAGTCTTTGGGGGCCACCTACTCAAATACAGCTACTGAAAGACCAAGAACTAGCAGTTATCAGTGTTATTACTTGGCACTAACCAAGCAGAAGAGTGATTTAGTCTGCACTGAAGGTCAGGGAGATAGTGGTTTGGTGACTTTTTTTTTATAACATGAAAATTGCAGAGAATCCTAAATAGCACAGGATAAGAGTCCAGAGGCAGAAAAGAGAAACATCTGAAACTCAGCAATGTGTATTGTGGCAAATGAGACCAGGCAAGACAATAACATGGAAAACAGCACCAAATGCTATTGCATTGTCATAGCTTCTGAGCACTAGGCTAGAGTGCATAGCAAGGACAAAGGGGATGATGTTCTTGGTGCCAGAGCATTTCTACGTTCTCATCTGTCGCTCTGGTGAAGATGATAGACTGCTAGCCTGAATGCAATTAATCTGAATGCATGATTATTCCTTTTAATTTGGGCCCAAGCCCCTGTGCTAGAAACAGTGATGTCAGCACAGAGAGAAGAGCCCTAGGCACTGGAACAGATAGGTAAATGAGCAATACACTTTTTGCCCCCAACACAGCACAAAAAATCTTTTAGAAAAGGCCGGGACAGATCTGAGTTTGAAGAGGCAAGGTTGGCAAAAGAGTATGTAAAATGAACATATGGATAAACAACAGATTGGAAGAGATGCAGGTTGCGATTATAGCAGCAGAAAGAAGTATTTAGCCGTTATTAGGTTTTAAAATAGAAAAGTTAAGCACTTTGCCTTGTGAAAACAAGGGAACTGTGGAGGAGTTGGAGCATAAAAGGGTAATGGTGAAGGCTTCAACTGACAGCACTGTGATGAAAGAATCCAGCCATCCTATAATTTATGCCCCTAGGAAAGTTCTTGTGCCTTCAGGCAGATAAAAAGAGGAACTTGGCTCTGTCTGTGTTGTTATTATGAAGGCGGTGAATTTGACTTCTTATACTACTAATGTAAAAAAAAAACCAACCCACCGCAATGCCAAACTTCCTCTGAAAATGAGAAAGCTGACTCAGGCAAAAAGTTATAGTTTTTCTTTTATCTGCTTTTGAGCAAGTGCATTTATATATTTATAAAATTATTGCAGTACTGCTGTTTGTTATCAAATATTATCAATATACAAAAGTAGTAATTTCTAAAGTGTATATACTTTATTTTCCATTAGATGGGCCATTCCTGATGTAAAGACCATGTCTTTCAAAAACTTAGCCAGAATTATCAGCAAATACTATGTACTTCAAGGGGTTATTTGGGTGTTATGTTGCTTAATTATCTTATTGACCATAAATTTAGGAGTAATTATTTAAATAACTTCCAATTGTTCCTTCTAGCCTACTGACAGACCATGGACCCTGTGTTGCGTGGGGCTGTTGCAAAGTAAGATAGTATTTGCAATGGACCAGAGTGTCGATTTCCTCCTTCATTGCTCCCTTGTTGTAGTTTAGTGATAGCTCAGATGTTGGAGGAGGGGGGAGCTAATGCTTTGCAAAGTGATTTGAGTGCAAAAGTTCCTGAATGCTTTATCTAGCATAGTACCTGCAATAGCACAGTTGAGAGGAGATTCAAAGCTGGGGAGCTCAAATGTAAGTCTTTACTGAAGTTCACGCCATTCTTCATTGAAGTTCTCAAACAGTTTCATTTTGTTTGGGGTCTAAATAAACCTGTGCTCACAACTCTATATATGGGTGTCCCTGTGTGATCAGAAATGAAGATACAACGTATCGCACATCCCTATAGTAGGAGAGATTGCCATTTAGGTCTTTGTAGAAGCAGCTAGACAGCGTGATGCTGGGAAATATACTACATGTAAAGTAGTACAAATAGTCCCTTTCAATCATTAAGCTTAGTCATGAGCTATGGTCTTGTAATTTGACAAATAATTGAAAGAGATGAATGTTCAGTGCTGCAAGAATGTGTTCTTATTACAAATAATAGCAGGTACTTCCTGAATTTGCTGTGCATAATTTGAAATTTGTCTTTGAGTAACCTTGTGAACTGAGGTACGTATCTTGTAATACGTACACAAACAGCAGTGCCTATGAAGGTCACCACGTGCCCAGGGATGTAAGATGGTACAGTGATGCCAACTAAAATCTTAAACATATCGGCACCCTGATGTTATTCCATAAGAGCAGTTTTTTGCTGCTCTGAAGGAATAGTTTCCTTACCCACAGTGCCTGTGCATGGTCCTTCTCTACACCTCCTGACATTCTGGGCGCTCTGCCCCTCTGAATGACACACAGCGCTTTAGAGCGAGGCTTGATTAATTGGGGCTGAAGTGGCATTTCTGGAAGTCCTTCTTCAGATGTTATTTAATTGCTGAATAAAATGACTTGGGTTGAAGAGCAGCTAGCAAGCATTTTATGACCTGTGTACCTCTAATAAATAAGATTAGATTATCTGCTTCCTATCTGTAATATGTAGTACGATACCTAGAAGTGATCTGGATGCCATTCAATTACATTTTTCATTTAGAGGAATTTTTTTGTGAATAAAATGCAAATGAAATTCTGTAGGCGAACGATCTGATGGTTCTTAGCCAAAATGTTTGTCACTAAGGTTCCTCATTTTAAGATTTATTCAGGAAGCCTTAAACTTTCCATTCTGGAAACACTGAAGGGTGTCTTGAAAGGAAAAGTTTTGGTGTAACCTAGCTTAGACAAATATATTACCTCACTTAGAACTGGCAAACTCTTGAGGATGGCAGGATCTGCATGAATCTGCATTGTAGATGAGTAAATTTGCAGAGGAGAATACTGCTGAAGGAATTTTGAAAGTTTAAATAGTTAAATAGAACTAAGGCATTATCGCTTGTTTCTGTATGCTGGGGGGGGGTGGGGTGGGTGGAAAACACAACAACCAACCAAAAAAACTCCAAACACTTGAAAGGACTACAAATAACACCTCTGATTATCTTATACTGTACTGAAATGTCCTGTTTCTTAATGTGTACTATCAATAAATTGACAATACTGTTATGACAGGCAAGATTTCTCAACAGTTATAGTCAAAGATGTATTCTGAGCTGATGGTCATATGCCAGAAAATCCGTTACTACTTTGAACAACCTATGAAAGCAGACAGAATTGGTTTTAAGTCTGTTTCATAATTTATGATGTTTTCTGAGAAGGGAAGACAAAATCTCTTTTTTTTGGGGGGGGGGGGGGAGAGCGGAGTTAAAAAGTACTTTTAAAAGTATGAAAATCGTGGTGTATTAAGTCACCTTTAATGACTGCAAAAATGTTCATGATTTACATTCTGTTTCTTGACAAGCTTTATCTCCTACACACGTAAGCTCCTCTTGAGGTTCTACACTCCCAGTTGCTTATGGAACGTAACACTTGGAGGCCACCAGACAGACCAAGTAGCTGTCTGTCAGGTAGAGCTATGCTGAAAAACTAGGTGATGCAGAAGATGAAGTATGTTTGCTATGTTTGTAGTAAAAGCTGTAACCAAGCTCGTGATCTTGAATTTTATAGGAAGATAAGGAAGTGGGGAATTGCCTCTGGCCAAGTAACTTGAGTCTCTGTGCTGGTTGTGGTGTCACATGTAGTCTCCCTAAAAATCAGCTAGCACTTCAGAAATCATGAGATTGACAATATATTTGTATATCTTTTGTGTAATGTTTTTATATGACTATATTGGGAGCCACAACTCCATGTGAGTAACGTAGGCAGCTACTGGTGGGACAGCCAGGAGCAAAAAGAAAATCCTTCTAAACTGTCAACTGTGACTGATTTCCAAAAGAGCTATTGACGGCTGACTCTTCCAGTACCCAGAGGCCGGGTGAGACTTAGGAAGTCAGCTTTGGGTGTCTATGGTGTGTGGTTCCAGAAGACTAGACATTTGGGTTGAATGCAAAATCTACCCCGCTCCTCCTCCCAAGTTTTCCTGAGGGGCTGTACAGTGAAGCTGAGTGCACAGCCTGGTGGGATGTGGTGGTCTGAGCTCTCGCTTCAGAGGAGCTAGAGGAAGGGCAATTAAAGTTGGGAAGGATTCCTGCTGATAAGTCTAGCTTAAAGTTGTGTTTTACATTTGTTTTGCTTGTGGTCTTCTATTTACTTGCAACTAGCAGCGGTAAGTCTAATTTTTGTCTTGCAGAATAAACTTTTACTCCTTCACCATTAAGTATGCTTTGTGTTGTATGGACCTAATGAGTCAGTTTGAAATGGAAAATATTAGGGTTTTCTGTTCCCATGGATGCATTGTGTCAGAAAAAAGCAGATGTGTCCAGTCTCTGTGAAGCAGACTGTACAAAGGGACAGTAACTGTTGGGCAGGTGTCTTTTCTAGATGGGAATTCCCTCTAGCTGGCTCAAGTCAGCACTCTCTCATCAAAGAGCAGATGGTAGCGGGGCATCCCATGGTGTGGATACAACCAGAGGAATCACAGTCCCTTTTTACAAGATAACTAAGTTGCTAGATAGAAAAAATACACAAAAACTTTTAAGTTGCTTTTTGGTCATAGGAGATGTACGTGTGAGATACCTGTCTTACTCTCAAAATGCAAGGAATTGAAAAGTGAGTGTCCTAACGCTACATCTTCTTCCATTCAGGAGAATGTTTCCCTTCCCATAGTAATTAGAAATCAGTGTACATTGCAACAATAACTGCTGTTCCCTTGGCTTCTGCTTCTCTTTGTCCCCCTTTACAAAGGCACTTCATCTAACTCTAATTGCAGGTGTTTAGTGTAATGCTGCTCTGCACTGGGAGGAGAGTTTGGTTAAGCCTGTTGACGTGCTGACTTGTTGCAGCAGGGCCCTAAATTGCAGGCACTGTGTTTTTTTTTTTTTGTGCAATCCAGTTTGCTTGGGATGTGTTCCTTATGTCCCAGTGTGGTGGCACCTAGAATCAGAGGAGCAGAAGTGCAATTCAGACTTGTATCCAGGATCTTCACCGAGGCAAATGCCTCGGCTGCTCTGAGAAGGCAGCTGAAGCTTGAGGCACTGTAAGAGAATGTCACGTAAATAACTCGCTTGGAAAAACAAACTGAATCCCCTCTGAGCTGTTATGTGCCTATTCAGAAAGGAGGTGCCTCAGTGCCTGCTAATTGGTACAAACCTTGCAAAGTGAGGTGAAATCACATCCTGGAACTTGGACAAGTTAGAGTGAAATAGTTCACTGCTGGTGTTCCCGTATTCCCCTCAAGGTAAACATACAAGTTAAATTCTTAGTGTTGTAAAATTGTAGGGCATTCCACATCAGGACACAGCTATATGAGTCCTGGCAGGACAATCATAGCAGCTGAATTTCTAAAGGAAAGCCCCCTATGTGATTCCTGGCAGGACAATCACAGTGTTTGAAATCTCCAGCCGTGAAAACTGCATAATACAAAGCTATCAAAACATACGATATTCCCAGCATGAAAAATGTAAAGGGGGCATGGAGGCTTAAATTGTATTAGTAAAACCTTGCTGTAATTGGTCTTTGGCAAGAAAGAAAAAACCTGCCGTTCAGTTCTCTGGCAAGAGCAAAACTTTAAGTTGAATTACTGAGAATAATAACCTTCCTTAGCAGGATTAAACTGCAGCTTAGAGCTTTGCACGTTTAGAATTTTACTTTAAAATGTGATTTTATTTTTTGTAGTATGTCTAAACTCTGACAAAAACAAGGAGGTGGGAGGAGAGGATATGGGAAAATGGAACAAAAAGAACTTGTGTGGGATCCATTTTCTAGGGCACTTGCTGGGAGATACTGAAGTGGCCTCAGAAATAGCCAACATGACATTTTGGTTGTGTGTGAGGTCTGCCTCTGTCAGGATGATGCTTATGGCCAGAAAAAAGAGATTGTATAAGAACAGAACTGTTGAAGTGCCAAACTTGGAGCTCAAATAAAAGGCTTGTGCAGCAGATGACCTGACCGTTGATCACTTTTTTTATAAAAAAAGTTTTCTGTTCCTTCTTTCCATAAGTGAGGTGCCAGCAAAATTGCAGGGATTCACCTCCTTGCTGGTGACGAGTATCAGCATTATGCAGGTGTAATCTGTGTCCATCCCTGTTTTAATAACTGTGATGGAACTTGGTGGTTGGGTGAGGTCTTGTCCTTGTACATCTTGTCCTCATCCACGCTTGTGGCTCATCTCTATGCTGTAATTCACCTTCAACACAGACTCGGAGTTTGTAGTCATTTTTGCAGTGGTTAGTAGTACTGCATCTATAAACACGTTAATTTTCTGTCAGTAAAGGTTTAGTGCTGGAAGAAACATATGAGAGGAATTATTTACAATGTGAACAAGGGGGCAACAGGGTTAGGCAGGCTTGTATGAGAATGTTGCCTGCGCACTTAATAGCATTTAGCCACGTGGGCCCGCTGTTCTGAGCGAGTACTGTATGTGCAACAACAGCTTACAGATGAGTCTGCTTGGTACTAGCACAGGTTGATTCTGACCAGATGCTTTCCCAGTCACTTGTGCTTCCCTGCCTGCTTATTGTATCTCTGACGTGTGGCTCTAGAGCTTATTTATGTTCAGGACTCATCAGTGCTGGGCCCAGACTTGATTGCCCTCAAATGCAACATAAGTAGGGAGCAATGGGAAAGAACTGTTCCCATTTCATGAAACACTGAATTCCTTATGAGTATGAAAATCATACTGCGGCAAATGAGGATTGTAAGTGCTTTCGTTTAGCCTAGAAGCCAGCATCCTTACTGTTTTTTTTTTTTCCTGAAGGTAGACAAGTCAGTAAAATGAGCAGAGACATTGTCTGATGACCTTCTGCCTTCAACTCAAGAGCATCAGGTCTTCCAAACCAGATCTTTTTCTTTCCACTACACAGCTAAGACGTGTGTAGGTTTGTGTGTGGGCTTCGAGGATAGAAGGCTAATTGGTGGAGGAGTTCTGAACTTCTTTTGGTACAAGAGCTACTTGTAGCTTAATGACAGTTAAATTTGTATTGCTCCCTGATGCCCTTAAGGGTCACAGGCAATAATCCTGTTACCCTTTCATATGTAGTGGGTGAATGCATAACGAATGCTGGCATTTTATGAGAAAGCATAGAAGGATGTTGCCTTACAGCAAAATCAAGACTGCTTTGCACCTGCCTCAGGCTCCCTAGGCTGAGGGGGAGACTGCTGGGCTTTAAAACTCTAGAGATTAGGAAGAAGTACCATTTTAGAATGTGCTGGGAGGCCTGGAGCCATCTAACAGTTTTGAGTGAAACTTCCACGTGCTGCCAGATGAAGGAAAGAGGGAATCAATTCAGAAGTTTCTGCTTTTATAACTTCAGAATCACAGCAGCTGCCTGGGATTAAATCCTCCTATGTGTTTACTACAGGGCTGACTATTTTTGCATCATGAACCCTGTTACACTGGGGAGAAAGGTTTGCACTATACATTAGAGAGTTTTCTCCTGGAAGAAGTTCTTGCTGCATTTGGGGCATTTTACTGGGAATATTTTCAAAGATGCTTAGAATTTTTTTTATCCTAAAGAGAATAAACTAGATGGATAAGCATAACGATGAAGGATAATAATCTGTAGTCCTTCTCCAAGATGCTATTGCTGCCCAATTTCCAATCCTCTGTGTGTTTCAATGTAACAAGCAGTTCAGTTTCTGAAGTAAGAGCCAACTCCTCTATCTTGATTTCTCCCAGCAAAGGGTCTGAGTGTCTTTATGCTCTGGTGCAGGGAAAGGCAGACCTCTCTGCCATCAAATGCCCCCTCATGTCATAGTGAATGAAGCCCATAGCATCATTAAAGAGGCAGTATATATTCTTACAAAGACTGCTTGTGGTTGCCCCACTTCAGCCGTCTCCACCCTGACTGTGAAGCTGCTGGCTCACAGGGGAAAAGCATTTTTCTTGCATTCTGCCGTGTCCCCCAGAAGTGGCATTTGTTTATGATGGAGAAACTTCCTACTACAAGTAAACAACACCAATGTGTAAGATTCAGCAACTTAGTAGAAACATAGATGCATCTAAAAATCTTCAGTGTAGCTTTATTTTGCTGTTGCAAAAGATGCAATAAGCAGAAAAATATTGAGAAATTAACTGAGAGGGAATGGAGAGAAAGGCAAAGAGAAGATGAGGGAAATGGGGTAAAGGAGAGACCTTAATTGTCTCCTCCTCATTCCTTTTCCTGTTAATTATGTAAAGTTAGTGATACTGAGCCACGAAAGAGGTTCCCATCTACCTTATGCTTTTCTTTCCTAGTACCTGTGGTCAGCTGGCTCACCCTCTGGAATGATTGTTTTGTAAACTGAGCAAGGTCAGGAGGAGAGTTAGCTACCTCTCCAGTTTCCTTGATGTAGAGCTCAGCTTGTGCTAGCAATAAAATACATTAGTGGTGATGGAGAGGAGCATCTGATCAGATTCTGTGAACTGTGGTGGTGATCCAACAGGTCCAGTGAGAGGAACTGAACATATTTTTTTCTACAACTTGTTTTGTGGAAAGTTTTTTTCATAGATCTTGCAGCTTGATATGCCACCTAAAGGGACTATGTATTCTGTCATGAAGACAAATGAGTAAAATGCCCTAAAAAAGTAGACAGACAGAAAAGTAACTGAAGAGTGTGTATGGTTGGATGAGCAAATAGCAAACTGGTGGCCTGAAGTGTTGTTAGAGGGAAATCTGGAAGACTTTAGACTGAGAGACAAGCATAGCTTCTATCTTCTAGTGAAGATTTGGCATCTCTTCAGTTCATCCCACCAATTCCATCTTAGCCAGCTGCATGGGAATTTCCTGTGGGTGGCAGAGGGCCACCAGCAGTGCTGTGATACCATGTGCTTGGAGGAGGTGTGGCTCACATTCATCTAAGCTACAGCTGTTCTTCCACTTTGTGTGGGCTCTTTAGGTCCATGTGTGGCTGAAATAAATTGAAATATCTTTTGGCCTGCTCTACTTTGGGCTGGACACTATGCTCTTGTTAATCTCCACATCTAGGAACTATGAAGGTGGCCTAAAGTGTCTCCTCTTCTGATTCTTAACAGTATGAGAAACAACATCTTGCCACAAATACAGGGCCAAGATCCTGTGCCAAGAAATGAGATTAGATGTTTTGCATCATGCCAATGTAAATAGTTAAAGTTGAAATATAGTAAAAGAATTCAAGAAGAACTTTTGGGAAGTACTTGCTTCAGGATAAATTCAAGATAGACCCAAATGTCCTTCCTGACCTAAACCACCCTTTCTTTTGAAAGACTGTAACATCCAATTCTAGATGTGAAGCTAGGTTTGCAGCGAACTTGGTGGGTTTTTTAGTTAAAAATCTGGACAAAATCAAGGAACTTAATACTACTGAGCATTCATGTGTTTGGAAGCCATGAGTGGAAGCTAAAACCAGTTGAAACACTGGTTTTGGAGAGGAGATGTGGTATGCATAATATATTCCAGATTTTAGAAAATCTATTACATGGGAGATTCCCTCTTCGCTGCTGTAGGCAGTTGCCCATTTGTCAGACTGAGATAAATAAAAAACAGTGTAATGAACTGAGTTATAGAACCACAGAAGTTCTGCCTAAACGAAGGGCACTTATTCATTCAGCTCTCGGACTATATTCAGCTGTAATTGTAGCATTGTGCTTCTTGTATGGGAACACTCTCGTGTGGTAGGAGAGATGGCCTGAAACATGGAATGACGTTAATGTAATGTGATTGCTTAGTGGTGACTGTTTTTCACTTGTGAGTATCTTTTGAAGTGTTCCTTGGTGTAAGAGAATGGTTTCCTAGTGTTAGTATAACTATACTGCTTTGTGTTTTGGCTTGAAAGATCTTACTGAAACCTGGAATTGCTCTGCTTGAGTGCAGACTTCTGTGCAGATGGTGGCACTGTGCAACTTTTTTTTTTTCCGGGGGAACCTAGTGTTTTATAAAAGACTTCTCTCAGTAGATGAGCTCTGGGGGAAGGCAATTGTGTGTACCATTGTTGAGATGCAGAGAGGCAATGTGGTCAGCGCTCTGGTTGTGGCAAAGCAGAACTAATTATTCTTAAGCTCTCCAAGATGTATAAGTGTCCAGTCTGTTGCTCATAACTGTGATTCCAGCATTTTCCTTAGTAGCTTTTCTTATTGTCTGCAGTTGTGGTTACGAGATGTTCCTAATACTTAAACTAAACTTTTCCTGATACTTTTAAGGTCTCTGTTTTGTTTTCAAGTCTTGTGAGTAATGGCTAGATTTTCTTTAATCTTCTTTATAACATCATCTGATGTATTTATGCAATGTGCTAGTTTCTTGTGTCTGTCTGGAATTAAGATTTTCTTTGGCTAATTGTAGTTTTCATCCTGTAATATTTTTCCAGGTTCTTTTAAGTACAATATCCTAAAGTAAAACTAGCACTCCTCTGAGAGCTAGCAGATCCAGAAAAGAATAATTGTCTTACTACCATAGATGATTTTATTAAACAAATGACAGCTCAGCTGTTTCCATAATCTTTCCCATTTAGCAACCCTGGAAATAAAAAGGTCTCAGAGATGCATCCTCTTCTTGAAATCCCCTGCCTCCCTCTACTCTGAAGTTGCTTGTGGAGGTTGTTATTTTCTGTGGAAATCCTCTTTTCTCCAAAGAAAGGATACCTAGCAGATTCAGACTCTCAGAGGGAAGGTAAGATGGGTAAATCATTACCAGTTCTGGACCAAGCCTGTACATGGCAGAATTCTTGTGTCTTTTCCAGCCTGTTGTAAGAAAATTGAGAATCGCTGAGGACCCAGAAAATTCCCAGTTTCAAATGTGCTTCATCATTCTATATGTGTAGGAACTCTCTGACAATGTTAACTGGATGGTGGTTGTTGCTTGCTTGTGTATGAATCTCTTTGGAGCAAGTAGCTTGATCTCTTGCATTTTCTGTAATTTTCTGCCTTTAATCTTGTTCTTGCATAGCATTCCTTAAAGACCTCATTGCTTTTGCTTCTATGTTCCCAATAGAAATACAGCTTTTTAGTCAGAATTTAAGGATGAAGAAAATGAATAAAGAGTTTCTGCGGTGTATGCAGTTCCTGCCTCTGCCAGCACTATCCGTTCTCACCAAGCTGGCCCCTATTTGGTCACCAAAATCTTTTTTCTCTGTGTTCAGTTTTAGCAGAAGACTAGCTGTATGGGGAAGAGATAAGGTTCATAAAAGGCTTAGGAAACGTTTGCTGATCCATCCCCATTACATTTTTCACTGGTTACGTGGCTAGTTTGAAATGTAGGGAACCAGGTTCATCTCTGTCGATAGATTCTTCTGTGACCTTGGGCAAGTCAGCTCAGCTTTTCATGTTTTTTTCCCTGTCTGGGGAGATAGGGGGAACAGGACGGATGGACCCAAATAAAACAAACTACCACCCCAATAAGGGCCATTACCAGTCTCAGGGGCTGTAAGTGCATAGACTCTGAAGTATTTACTGTAATAACAGTATCTAAACTAATAGTACTTTTGAAAATCAGCCCTCAAGACAAGAAGTACCCATTTTTCCTTTTTTTTTTTTTAATGTATGACTTATCTACTGTTTTTAGAGAGATGAATGTTACCTTCAAGTGTTTTGAGAAATATTTTTGAAAATCCAAAATCTGAAATTTATGAGCCATGTCGCTATAACAATTAGCTAGGCCAGGGTGTGCATTAGTAGGCTGCTGGTGCTCTTCTCGGATGGATGGAGGCACTCAGCCTTCTGCTTTGGTCCTCAGAATGCCTCCAAAGCCTGTGCCAATAGCCTATTGATGCACAGCCTGTCGTGATTTATTGTTATGTTCAATGCACAGCAGATTACAAAGGTAGGTTATTTGTTAGCATGATTTTCCAGACTGCTGCTTGAAGAATTTTAACAGCGTCCACTGAATTCCCTAATGCATAGTTCGGAATGAATAAAACTCGGCTTGATGATGTTTACAAGAGTCTCTGTGCCCACTGCTGATGAGTCATGGAAAACAGCATATTCCTTTGACTCCTGACTATGTGCGTGACGCGCACAGATTATTAGCTGTGTGGGACTATGATTTACAATTAACAGATTGGTTGCTTTTATTTTAAGCTGTGTCCCAATTCAGATATTTTCACTTTGCAAGGAAAATAAACATGTGCTTCTCTCTGTGTCTCTAGCTGCTCTGTCTTGCAGCTGTAGCACCTGAGAGCTCCTGCCAGCTGAACAAGTTGCCCTCCTGTTTTTCTTGACCTGTTATTGCTTCTCCTCATTATCTTATGAAGCTCTGCAGTGGCTGTTACTACCAAAACCTCATTAGATCCTTTCTCTTCCTTTGTTTAGTAGATTATTTCTAACTGTATCTACCCTTCAGATGACTGGTTCATTTGCTTTTCACTCTTCTCATAATGGCATGCAGAGCTTTCATGATGGCTGAGTATCTCTGGGGGCTTATTCCAGCCTGAACATTAAGTCATAAAAGCAATCTTGCTACTTCAGTGCATGTCTGACAGGCTACGGTGCGGAGTAGATTTGCTGTGGTATCTAACCTTACCTAGCATAGCTGTTCCATTTAAAACAAACAAAAACCCCAAATAACTTTAAATTATAACACCAGAAACTTCAGCTTAATTGGAGGTTCCTTTATCAGTCTTTAAGACTGACTGAATGTTGATTGGCCAAGACATTAGAAATTGGCTTGGCCAAGACTTGTGCTTTTGGGTCACTGGTCAGGAATGCATGTGTGTGTGTGTTTTCAAATTTTTGCTGTCCCATCTCCAGGCATCTGTGCCTGGAATGTAGCTGGAGGATGCAGATTAAAGAGAAAGATTGTGTTCAAATCCCTGAAACCCAAACACTGTGACTTCTCTCTCTCTTCCCCCCGGCTCTGTTCCAGCCTACCTAAATAAACTGTACTTAGTCTTTCTCTGCTGAATCAGCAATTCCTGTTAGCACCTAGAAGACTAATGTATTACGAATGATGTCATGATAGTTGGTTGAAATGTGGTAATGTGCCAGAATCAAGAACATTAACCTCATAGAAAGCTTTATCAATGTTAACTCCCTGAAAATAGGCAATATATTGGATTTGCTAACTTCTAGCTTTAATTAAGGCAATTAAACAAATGTGATCTATTTTTTCCATTTATTTATAGATTTAATTTCTAGTAGTTAATTAGGGTACAGTTGTATAAATATATACTACTGACCTAGTGCTTCCAAGTGGGAATGATATTTTAGTGTAAGACTCATTCTTATTAAGTAATGTTTCAGTGTTGCTTCATAGCTTGTGCTTCACAATACAATAGAAACAGACTCTTAATCTTCATCAACATGGCCTCAATGTGAGTGAATATGGTTGTATTAGGCATTTAAATTCCCCAGTCGGCATATCATCTGAGCCACTATAGACATTACTTATTTATGTAAAATAAGTAAATATTTTTATATGTATGAACGTAGTTTATTGCTTGCTGCTTAGTCATTTGAAAACCCGAGTTGACTTCTGAACTCTCTCCCTTTAATTGCAAGACTATTTTCCTTTCTTCTTTTTTATAATACAGTTCACTTCTGCATGTCCTTTAACTTCATCTCTTTTAGCTATTGGCAATGTTAACTAACAATGAATAACGCTGTTAACTAGAGAAATAGTTCTGATTCCAGACAGAGGAAAATCCTGGTACAGGACTGGCTAGTCATGGCTGTGGCAGGAAGGCTTTGAGCCATGTCACCGAGAACTAAATGAGGAGAGCCCCAGGTATATCCATGCCTATGTGACCTGTGCGATGGATCTAGCTGAGCAGTTGTGGTTACATGTTTGTGCTGTTGCTTCATGGAGGCTGATTGAGGCTTGTCCGTTATTTTAGGATTGCTTCCAACACAACCTGATTGTTAGAACCTCTTCCTAATCTCCTTGTGCTATGCATCAAACATGAAAATTGGAGCGGGTCTTGGATACAGGCCTTTGAAGTCAATTGCAAACTCCTTTGGCTTCAGCAGTTGTGGGATGGAGCTTGCAGGGAGCTATAGATGAGAGAAGCATTGAGGTACTGGAGCATGTCCAAAGAAAAGCAACAAAGCTGGTGAAGGGTCTAGAGAACAAGTCCTGTGAGAAGTGACTGAGGGAACTGGGGTTGTTCAGCCTGGAGAAAAGAAGGCTGAGAGGAGACCTTATTGCTCTCTGCAACTACCTGAGAGGAGGTTGTAGCCAGGTGGGTGTTGGTCTCTTCTCCCAAGTAACCAGTGACAGGACAAGAGGAAATGGCCTCAAGCTGTCCCAGGGGAGGTTTAGACTGGGTACTAGGAAAAATTTCTTCACTGAAAGGATTGTCAATCATTGGAACAGGCTGCCCAGAGAAGTGGTTGAGTCACCATCCCTGGAGGTATTTAAAAGATGTGTAGATGTGGTGCTTAGGGACATGGTTTAGTGGTGGACTTGGCAGTACTAGGTTAACAGTTGGACTCTGATCTTAAAGGTCTTTTCCAACCAAAATGATTCTATGATTTGTGGCTCATTTTTGGACCTGCAAAATCAGTATTAGGAAGGATCAACCAGAGTAATTTCTAAATGAGGCAACAGTACAAGCCGTCACAAGCTTAGGGGAAAAGTGGCAGAACTAGATATTAGGTCAGAGCTCTTGTGAGGGTAATGCTGGCTTTATGAACATTAGAAAGGCTTAAGTGTCCTGTTTTGTGGGTGATGGTATGTTTTTGTGGTTTATTTTCTTCTTAGCAGAAGTCAGACAACAGATTTTAGAATGAATGAGGTTTGTGGTGTCCAGCCTGTGGTATTTGAGCTGTTCAAGTAAAACCCCCATATTGAGACCACAGTATGGGACTGGCACTAGAGTTGTGGGGGATGTTGAGTAGATCAAATCCCAACAAACAAGCTAATTCAGGCTGCTAATACAAAGACTTATGGATTTGGATCAAAATGCGTGCCCAGCTTCTCCTCATGAAAGTGGCCGTGCTGAAAGACATGAAGGTCTCTGTAGCTCATTTGCCTGTCTCAAACAGCAGTCATAACTGAGTACATCAGGAGGGGAAAAAACAGGGCAGGAATATGGTGCTTTTTCTGAATACCAGATATAAAGCATATGATTTAATTTTCTGCTATGTGAAAGCTTTGGTATGTGTCCACCACTAATCCACCTATACAGTTGCAAACCCTTAAGGGTAGATTCTTTTAAACATGCTTTGAGTCTGTAAAACCTGATATGTTAATTCAAATGAACTGAATTGGGCAGGTGCTAAGTTATTGTAAACACATCTGCTTAAAGGATTATACCTATATACTTAAACATCTTTGAGCAGGAAGAGCAGCACTGATGAACATATATCTTGTTGTGAGTGGCTGTGGTAGGTGGAGGACGTATTCATAGACAACTAAATTCTTGGCTGTGGATTGAATGTATTGCAGCCTGCCACCTGTTAAACTCTTTGAGGCTTTGTCCATGAAGACAAGACAGTGTGGTGTGACAACATCATATTTCTAAGGTCTGCTGGAGTTTACACTCTGGACGTAACTGCCCCGAAGGTACTTTCTGGCAGCTCAGAGTAGTTAGAATATAATTTAATTGGGGAAAGAGAAAACAAGGCTTCTGGGGAGCCAGGAGACTTGAGGCACTGTGGTGCTTATGTTGTAGCTCAACCCAGAAAGCTAAAAAAAAAAAAAAAGTGAACAAAAGGATGACATAATATTCCATAGAAAACGTGAAAAACTTTTGCAGATAAGACTTCTGCACAGCTGTGTACTTCACCATAATGCATCTGACTCTCCCAATGATTTGAAATTTTTCATGCATACCTAAAGATGGGTTTTAGAAGCACTTAGAGTTGTTTTAAGTTTTAGTGGGTAAAAAAATTTCTACTGACTTCCACAGGTCCATGAAAAGAATCAATGTTGAATGTTGTTAAACACCTGTCCTGTACTAAATTTACTAAAATAATGTTCACTTTCCCTCTGAGTACACAGATGTACTTATTTAGGCTAATACTCATCTTCTAGTAATATGCTGTGCCTGCTTCCACATAATAAAGATAAGGAGTAATCTATAGCCTTTCTAAACTTCTGTGGGAAACAGTGATTGGAATCTTATGTTATCCTTTACAGTTTGAGTCTTGATTTAACAACTAAGTACAACTTCTAGGAGAATACTAGAGTTTGTGAAAATGTTTTGTGATGAGATGATTATTCTTCTTGTTATTAGGAATTTGATTAAATTGTTTCTCAGAGTTCAATGGCTCCTAAAGCTGGCTATAAAATCTCATTGATCTTAGATTTCATTGCATAAAGACTCAAAAAATGAGACAGAACAGGCAATAGCATTTTGCTTTTCATTCCAACATGGACAGAGCATTCCTTCTGCCTTGTCAAAAGTATTCAGAGGGGGAAAATCAGGAAAAAACATTTATATGAGAAATTACTTTGATTTTGGAGAAAAGCTGGAACCATATTGTTCTGTGGACTGTGCCACACAGAACAAAGATTACCCCTTGCTTGAAAGCTCTTCATCCAAGAGAGTAGAGACAGACTAATGCAATGGGGGAAGGAAGCACAAGGCAACTAGGAGATGGTATTGCTCAAGGTGTAAACCTCTGGTCTGAGAGGGCTAAAACTAAGCTATGCCAGCTTTAAGAAAGTATTGTATGGAAGCAGATGTGTTTTATCTAGCATTGTTATAGCTGGTGCTTACAATAGATGGGACAAATAGTTTTAACACTTTTAATTTTAAAACTGATCACTGAATGATAACGCAGTATTACATTTTTCAACAGAAAACATGAACAGAGGTAAGAGGAGAATTCAAGTATAATCTGGTCTTGTGAGGCATGTAGCTCTTTTTCCTCAACTTCCACTGACTTCAGTGAAAACTGAAGGGAATTCCTGCCTTTCAAAACTGTCTTGCCTAGTGACATAATATTGTTATGGTTCTTTTGGAATAAAAAGTTATACAGTATTTCTACCATTTAGTCTTTCTAAATGACTGAAATAGTTGGAAAAAATCTCTAAAACCCAATATGTTTTAGTAACTGCCCTCAATGATTTAACTTCTTTGTGTTATATTATAGGATTTTAAAAAACAGGAGAGGGCTGTATAATTATTTTAACCAACATACTTTAGTGACATATGACTGTAGGCTACCCAGGTATGAATGCCAGGGCCACGTCCTAAAAAACCTGAACCTACACACTCAGTCCAAGTAGGTAGCAATATACTCTGAAGAGGTGTGTCTTTTTTTTTTTTTTTTTGAGTAGACATTGAGTTAAGGAGGTTTGGAGTAGTGAGCATGTGGAAACTTCCTGCCTTTGAAGGCAGCTGAGAGACAGCCAAGCTTAAAGGAGGAAAGAGAGGAGGCTGACCTAAACAAAAGGTGATTTTTCTGTAAAGTAAGAAAAAGGAATGCTGCCCAAGGCAAAATGGAGGGGACCTGAGCAATTGATTCCAGGGAGCCAGTATTGGTCTCATATTGATACTCTGTGGAAGTCTGTATATGAAGGACTGCCTGATGCAGTTCAAGGATCAGGATACACAAGGATTTCTGCTGTGCAGCTATAGAGAAAGCTGGACTTTGGATGTGGATTTGTAGTGGTTAAGGCAAAGGAAAGAGACGGTCCAAAGCTTTAGCCTAGGCATAATGGGAAAAGCATCATGCTCTTAAGAAAAAAGTTCTCATAATATAAATATCACTCCCGCACCATATTAGCTGGTGTGAAACATGGAAAATAATGATGAGTCTTTTATTGTAGAACTATAAGAGACTATTATAATGACTTAGTATTGTCAACTGTAGATATCTGTCCTGAATTTAATTTGGTAATCTAATAAATAGTCTTTGGTGTCTAAATCACATGTAACATGTCTTCTTGGAAAGATGTCCTTTTAAAAAAAAAAAAAGTGTTCAAGTAAATTCAGAGTTCATGCTACTTTTTTTTTTGTCCTCTTGAGGGAAAACTTATTTCTAGTCTGACTCAGTCTAGCTTCAGCTTCCAGATGTGGTGTTTTGCTGTATGATTCTGGTCTGTGGTAAAGGGCTGTCTATTGTCAGGAATCACTTCATGGTGTAGGTACTGACAGATTTTGATTGATTTGCCTTTTGGTCTCCTTTTTGATACATATTTTGTGTGAAGCTCTCTGGCTGTTTTGCATGATTCTATTTTCCCCTTCTTTAAATGCTTACTTTTGTCAGCATGCCAAAGTAGAGACACCAGAAATGGGCAGACAAGGTGCATGAAATAGTGTCAAAGGAGATTTTTTTTGGTAAGATTCTTAATCTTGCATCTACAAAGGCAAATTTACTACCAATATTTAGTATTTCTGTACTTATGTTCTGCAAATGGATTGCCACTAAATTTCCTTGCTTGGTGCTAGTGTCCCTTTTTTCCTCCTGACTGCAGGCTATGTTTGACCTTTGTGGAAGAAAGCAGAAGTCTGCCTATTAGCTTGATTTACTGTGCATGGTGATTTGCATAGTTTTTCCATGATACTTTGTTTCAGCCCATTACATTTGCCCAGACTCAACAGTAAAAGTTCCTGGGCCTGTAATAATGACATTTGCATTAGCATAAAATTGAACTGTAAAATATTTTTTTAAATAGAGGAAAAAGAAATGCAATCCCTAAATTATGTCCTTCTGCAATCTCCTATGCCACATTGTGACACATAGTACAACATTTGAACTGGACACTTCCCCCAAGTGCAGTCTGTAAGGTAATTTTGAATTGAGGGCTAGTCTTTGGAAAACCCCAAACTACTTACAACTGATGAAAGAGCAAGTACTTCCATGATACTGGCACCTTGTTATACAATGCTAACAGGACATCCCACCTTTAAGTAACTGAAATATATTAAATGATCACTGGTCCAAACTGAAAGATGCTGTGACACTTTCCATTTTTATTGGCAGTCTTGTTCCAAACTGGAACTATTGCATGTTAATATTTCAAGCTGTGGCTATTTTCCACCACTTGAACAGCCCAGGGAGCTAGCGTGTCTGTCATCACCCAAGCACTGACCAACAGATGGGTGCTATACTCTCATCTGTCTTCTCAGAGAGAGGAAAATTGATGGGATGCATGACACCAGTAAGAAGTCTAATTTCTATGTTTTGTATATTACCTTGTGAAGGAGATACTCTTGCTGCCTTCTTCGTGTCCTGGCTTTGAGTCTCCCTGGGCTCACATGGCTAAGTCAAGTCTTCAGAGGCTGTAGCCGAGAAAAGAACATCAGACCATTGCCTCTTCTGTTATTGTGAGTTCTACTTGCCTGCCCTGACGACCTGATTATTAGGCCTTTAGGGCTAGTAGAAGTGGGCTAGAAATCTCTCATATTTAAAAAAAAAAAAAAAAATCAGTGAAGAGGGGAAACTCTGTATTCTTTCCATTCCAGAGAGAAAGTAGGAAGCACGTATCCATTGCCTTTGTTGAAGGGATGATGTAGTACTGCTTCCTACTCTAACAATCTTTTTGCAAAAGGTACAAGAGCTTCTGTAACCTTTGTACAAATAAGTGTGGTCAGAATGTGATTTCTAATACCAGGATGAGATCTCTAATATCTGCCAAAATAAGCACGGCCAGAATGTGGTCTACAATAGCTTATATATTTGAAGCTGGAGGAGATGTTTTTGTCACGTGGCTTTTTCAGGTGTTAGATTTAATAGACACTTGTTCATTGCTTACTTCATTCAAGATATCAGGGCAGTTATCAATCATGCATTTGTCTTCTGTATTTTTCAAGAGCAAAGAACTAGTTAGGATGTGCGGCAGGTGCTGGTTATTCTTGTAGCACTGCTGGTCACTTGGTGATCTTGTTTCCACAGCTAAATTGCCAGTTTAAGTTCCACTGACCTGGCTGCCCCACGCATTCCCACCTTTCAGTCTGTGAGAATATAAAGGCAGTTTCTTTAGCCGAGTTCATCTTGGAGGCTTTGTCAGATGGCTGGTAATTGTTCATGCAGAGAGGAATGATCCACATTTAGCCAATTGGGGGCATAAAAGGGAAAGAACATTTTCTTTGAATTGCTGCGAGTGTTCCTTCATCACAGTGGATATTCATATTTCATGCACTGAATATGTGGAGCTGAATTCTCTGCTAGAGGCACTTAAAAAACTCATTGCTGCCACAAGCAGCTCAGTGACTAAGCTGCTGTCGGTGAAGGCTATTAAACCATATGAAGCCTGGCACTTGGGCTTCCTGGCAATCAAATTAGGAACCATATCTGTGCAGTGCTGAATTGCAGTCTTTACCTCGGTGACCTCAAAATTGTCCCAAGACATTTTTCGTAAGTATTTAGTAAAGTGTATTTTTAAAAGACATCATTAATCTCACCTCAAATTACAGAATTTGCTTATGCACAAGTTCACTGTTTGTTATTCCAGTGGTTAGCAGTTGCCTGGATCCTTTTCAAGAAAGAGAAACATTTGACTTGGGGTGGAGGGGAGGACCATGCTGACAACTGTTGTGAGCTTCCTGGGAGTGTGGTGTCTTTTTTTTTTTTTTTTTTCTGGGAGACAAGATGTCATGACAAGAACCATATCATTGCAAATCACACATTCCTAGAGCCTTTCTGATTCTAATATATTCACCTTAAATCACACTTCTAGTGAGGCTAGTAAATTTGCAAGAAACTGTTTCAAATGGTAATATTTAGAGCTGAATGAATTTTTTCATTAACATTTTTCACCACAAAAAAATGGACAATAGAGGATTGCTTTATGAATTTATGCTTACTTCTCCAGATTGCTTTTTTTTTGGGGGGGGAGGAGAGGAACCTTAAAATAAATTATCTTAATTTTGTTACTTTTAATTGAAACATTTGGATTTTTTCCACTCTTAAGAAGCTTTTAGTTTTCATTTGAGCTTTTCATTCTTTATTGGAAAACTTAAACATATAATGTCTGTCTGAGTATTTTAGCTAGATTTTTCTGTCAAAATGTTGTGCTTTAAACCAAAGGGTTTTCACTAACTTTTTCTGTTTTTCAGTGTTAGTAAAACTCATTAATTCTTGCAACATTTGGGAACAAATTTGAATGTTAAAAATATCTAGTGAACAAAAAAATATTACCATTATATACCTAGATATGCTGAAATCTCTAATATATGCTACCATTACTTGAAGAAATCAGTAGTCACTTCAGGTTCAAATACAAAGAGCTTATAGCTGTCCCATGACTGCTTTGTCTTCTGTTCCAACCTCTTCTCTACCAAGACCACTGAGGGCCTGGGGAAAAGCAGCAGCTAGGTGTACAGCATCTGGATTTCAGTGGAAGACAGACAGAATTACTGATAATATGAAAAGGAAAACATAAAATAAAGTGGCACCAGTAACTAATATGAATAACAACCAGGTGATCAGTGGCTGTTGCAAAGCTTTGATTCCTGTAAGAAACAGAAGTACTTCTCCACAGACATTCAAGAAGGCTTGTGAGCAGATTTTAGCTGGATGTGAAATCCAACACCACCTCAGATAATGAACTGGCCACAGTGACCTACCACACTTTGGCAGAATATAACGCACTATCTTACCTCAGGCCAAGCCATGGCAAAACTGTTGAAATGGCCCATGACATATTGCTGTGTCTCATGGGGAGAAACATTTTTGTTCAAGAACAGGGCAAGTTCTGCTCATCTGCATCTTCAAGCAGAGCAAGTCTCCATCAGGCACTTGGTGGGTCAGGAGCCTGCTGCGTTGGAGTTGGCCTTACTTTCCTTGATTGCCTCTAGGCCTTGGACAGATGCACTTGATAGGCAGGATGAGATGCATTTTCTGTTCATGCAGTCTGTACTGCAATGTCTGTCCTGCTCCATGCTGAAAAGGGGTTTGTGTTGCTCTTAATCATATGACTACAGCTCTCATGGTCTATCTCAAGTGGCTCATGTGGTGATATGGGATGAATAGCCTTCATAGGTACCTCCTGGATGGTCAGGAGGTCACAACTGCAGCGCTCACACACTTAACCCAAGGTTCTCCTTTCTCTTCTGCTCCAAAAGATAGGCTGTATGCACCTGCACCTTAGCCTAAACTGTGGACATCGCCTTTCTGAGCTAAATTTCATTAGATGCATGTATACTCTGCATTCACTTATCTCCTTATCCCAGGCTGGTTTGCAAAGAGCAGTCTAGGTTATGCTCCCAGTTCTATGGACATAAATTAAAGTAACATAAATGTGGCTGTCCTTGAGTAGTTGAGAGGAGAATAGCTGCCTTTGTCTAAGGTAGATGTTAATTTTTTTGTAATAAGGATATTCTCGATATTTGAGTTAAAATTTCTTAACTCAAATTCTTAGTAAATAGTTTCACTGTAGTAATGTGCTCTTTGCTTAGTCTAGCTGTAATCAACGGCTGTTCTGTAAAAAGTGAAAGATTAGATACTTAAGTGGTAGTCTTGAGTTCTTTACTGGTTAGTATTAGGAGTCTGTTAAAGATTACCATGATTTCATAAACATGTCCCATACAGTTTTTTGAAGAACAATGATTCTAAAATATATACTTCTAGGAAACTCACCGAAACTCAGAATGAGTAATGGCAAGGGAGTAGGCTACTAAGACAAGAGGGACCCTGGAGTAAGCTCCTTTTATTATTCCTCTATCTTTATAATTTGTGCTGCTGGAGCATTGTGGGATTTTTTTCTATACTTCTCTCAAAAATTAGACAAACTGTGGCTTATGGAAATGACAATAACAGAGGTGCATGTTGGCATACTACTGTGGATTCCACAAGGTACGTTGTGTTTCAGATAAAAATGTGTTGAATGGTTCTCATCAGAGTCAACCTTGTTGAAGAGCTGCTTCACATCTGAGTGACTGATTCCAAAAGTAGTGAGTAACTGTTATTTTTAGTAGGTATTTGTCTCAAATGTAATGGAAAAGAACATCTATGCAAATAGAAGCGCGCTTCCATCTTCTTGGAAACAGCCAAAATGAATGCAGACAGATAATCACTGAAAGCCTCATCAGATATTGGTATAACTTCTAGCTGGCAGTTCAGGTTGCTTCCTCAAGCCATTACCCTGGTAGTATAAAACAGTGAGTTTTCTAATAGTGCTAACAGCTGTGATGGTCAGGGTTTTTCACGTGCTACTTCTATTAGCTAAACTATAGCTAACTAGGAGAAATAACATTCAGAGTTTGGCTGTGGTATACATAGCACTCGTCTGTGCTACTTCCTCAGCTGCTGCTGAATTTCAGGCATCAGGTACAGCATTTAATCAAGATGACATTTAAGATGGTACATAGAAGTTTTAACAAAATATTATTGAGAAAAGCTGCAGAAAACACTTTAGCTGATTTATTTGAAGCAGTAATGCCCAAAATGCCAGTTCACGGAGTATTTTTTTTAAGCAAATGCCCTCTGTCAGACTATCATTGAATGACTTTGTATTTGCACAGCAACTCTAATCAGTCATACTTGACTCAGCCATCCAAGGAGAAGCATACAGAATAAAAAGCATACAAATGTTCTGAGGGCCTATATGTATGGTTATGTTTATCTGTGCACCTGAATACAGAAAAGCTCCTTCACTAGAGGGGAGATTCTCATGGTGATGACATGTAATATAAAGGTTTTAGCAGGTGGCTGTTTACACATATAGCTCACTTGTGACATGAAGTTTTAGAACAGTGTATGTTGTAAGACACAGTGGCAGCACCTTAACACATAGAAAATCAAGAAGCAACCTTCTTAACTTTTTTAAATTGACTGACTGAGACATAAGGAATCCTACAAAATAAGGAATGCCTGTATAGAATGCTGGATTTTACATGAAAGCTGAGCTTATGATATGATATAATCTTGATTCTAGAAGCTGTATTGTCCAGTACCTGTCTCTTCCCTATGAAAACACCCTATATACTGTAAATAAGGTCTTATGTCATATGAAACAACCCAGCATTTCAAGGCAATGCATTTATGCATGTTAGTGTACATAAGAACTTGCATGCTCGGTTTCTGTGATGGGTGTAACTAAGCCAATTCTGTCTATAGTTGCACAGGTGCTCAGAAAACCTCTTCACTTTCAGTCAGTTGTAGGGTGTCTAGGAGGAAAATTTTTTGCCTTTCAACTCCAGAGACTATTTGTGGTAAAACAGTATTGCAGAAAGAAGAAAAACTTATATCAGAAGCTAAGAGCTTATGGCTTTAACACGGTTGAGGGAACTGGCCTTGCTGGCAAGTAGTGTCAGCTATGGAATTATCTTTGCCTTATTATTCTGCTTGAAAGCTTTCCTCCTTTCCCAGTACCTTTTCTGATCTCTTGCTAGGTTTTCAGAAGTTACATAGTCCTTTCTGTCCCTTGTGTCTCCTTCTGCTTTAGCTGCTCATCAAGCTCTTTGTCTGCTGCCTCTATCTGGAGCTCAATGGTTATTTAGTTGCACTGTCTCAAACTCTCCAATTCTTCATCCCAAATCCTGTCTTGATCCCAAAGCTGACGATTAGTTTCATGCTTGACAGTGTTCAATGCCTCTGGTAGAATTAGTGCAACTCACCTCTGTCATATTTTTAACCTTGGCCAGTTTCCAGTGTTTCAGAGGAAGGTTAACCCTGTTTGTCTCTCCATGGTTGCCAACTTATATTTTGATGGGGAGGAAAAACTCTTCCTGCATCAGCATCCTTAGAGTAAACAATTAATACATGCAATAATAAATGTGATGCAAATGTAAACAGCAGTCAAGGAGAAACCTTTCATATTTCCTGGATAGCAGCAGGACGTAGGGGAAATTGTAAGGAAGTAGCTGAAAAGCTCTTCAAGGTTGTTAATGGACAACACCCAATTTATTAGCTGTAAAGAGACTGTATCAAAGTTTTAGCCAATTTAAAGCTAGTGTTGCTTTTGCAATCTGGGCATCAAAATAACTGTAACAGTTAAGCAAGACCTCTTCATCCACATTGCTTCTCCCTCTTGACAGAGCAGTTACAGGGAAGATGTTCAGACTTACCTGGGGCTTTCTTGGATGGGACTTTGGAAAGTCTACTGGGCTGTCACTGGGAACAGCGGACTGCCAGGTCATGAGGGTATGTGTACCGCTGCTTACCATACATGTTTCCTTTGTACTGTGGCAATATTGGTGTTGCAGGCAGATGGTTTTTTGCTACAAGGGGGAGACATATGAAGACCAGGTAACACACACAGCTCTCTCAGGCATGGCAGGCTTAAACCAGAGGCCGGTGGCTGTAGGGCCAGATGTGGAATCGCAGAGTGAAATCTGTGTAGCCTGTATTATGCCAAACCAGTTTATCATAACAGCCATGCTGCAATAGTTTGCAAATCTAGGTGCACCTCAGATCCTCAAATTGGTTTGTAAACAGATTTCTAAAGGAAAAAATATTGCTGCTCTGAAGTGACCCAGAAAGGAGACTGATGGCATTCGTTATTTGCATAGATACTGCTGGCTTTTACTTTCTTCTGATAGATACTTACATGCAAATTTTATGTTGCATTTGCTTGGAGAAATGTTTATGTTGAGAAACATTACAAGCAGAATGGAACAATTACACATGGACCTAAAATGTTTACAGCTATGTTTTTCTTTGAGTGGGGACTACACTTGCTGTATATTTTGAGAGGATCAGTGAGTGATCTGCAGTGTATAACAATTCTAATTGTGGCTGCCACCTGACCAGCTGCTGCAGTGATCAGGAGGGCACTGGGGAAAGAGAAGGATAAGGGATCACTTTACCTTTGGCCAAAAACTATTTGGAGACTAATTCTTGACTAACAGAGAATGAAACCTCAAGTGCAGGAGAACAATAACATACCTAAATAGTTAAAGATGTCTGTTTTAACTGATTGTATAAAAAAATCCCAAACCAATGGATTTTTAAAAACTTTTTAAAATTTATTCCTTTCTATTTGAAAGAGATATATTTTCAGACTAAGAAAACAAAACCTCACTTTGTGTCTGGGATATTAAGAAATTATATGCTATTATAAGCTGTTTTTCTCCATTCATGTCTCTTTGGGGTGGGGGTGTGTGTGTGTAAAACAGGCTATAAATTAGCTCTAGCTCATTCTTATTTTAAGTCATTGACTGTATTGCTGATTTTCTGCAGCAGACTGCAGACAGACAAAATGCAGTAAAGCTCTGCAGTAGCAGAAGTCAGTGAGGAGGCTACAGCTAGCTGGGCAGGATAGCTTTGAATTGAGAAGTCTTGAACCAGGAGCACCTTCTTAGGGAAACTCTTGGGGGGGATGCAGCAGGGCTTGTTGGCTCTACTGGCAGATATATTTAAAAAAAAACAGAACAAAAACCAACCCACAAACAAAACAAAAAAACCCAAAGCCCCCAAATACACCCCCCAGCCCACACCACAAAGAAATCCAACCCCCCCTCCCCCTGCAGAAACACCCCAAAAAAACCAAAACCCAACATAAACCCCATCCCCAAACAACTCCTTCCGCTTGCAACAAAAAAAAAAAAACAAGGAAGGGGAAAAAGGAGTTTTTCCTAGTTGGCTTCCTTTAGAGGATTATTTTCATGATCTTTTATAGACAGATGCAGGTGAGCTTTAAACAAACTGTGCTGACTCGAGGCTGTGTAGTCATGCTGATGTGGCACTGAGTCCTGCTTAGAATGGCCCTACTTTAAAGCAAGAGTTATCAAATTAAATTGAGTGCTGGGTCTGTCTCACCACTGAGATCTTTGGTTGGCTCAAAGTGGGCAGTGAACATCACTGAACATAGCTAAATGCCACCAGTGCAGCTTAACTGGTGCTGACCTCCATCACCAGGGATGGGGACTGAGACAGGACCTGGCTTCTTTACAATTAAGCAAAACAGCAGAGGTGGTTTTGTTTTCCTGTTTTTTCACTACAGAATCACAGAATGGTTGAGATTGGAAGAGACCTCTGGAGATCATCTAGTCCACCCCCCTTGCTGAAGCAGGATCAGCTACCATGGGTTGCGCAGGACAGTGTCCAATTGACTTTAGGCTATATCTGCAGATGGGGACCTCTCAACCTCTATTGGGCAACCTGTTCAAGGGTTTGACCACCCACACAGTACAAAAAGTGTTTTCTTCTATTCAGATGGAATTTCATGTGTTTCAATCTGTGCCCATTGCCTCTTGCTCTGTCAGTTGACATCACTGACAAAAGTCTGGCTTATTCTTCTTCGTTCCCTTCCATCAGGTGTTTATATGCATTGATAAGATTCTCCTTCTCCCTGATGGTCCAAACATTGGTACCAGACTTTCTGCTTCCATGTGAAGAGTAGGAAACTGCATCCTACGGACCATACTGATATGAAGCAGATCTCAGGGTTCACTTCTGTATACCCTCTTGTCCCCACTTCATGGAAACACAGATTGTGCATCTTTGCCTGGAAAGAGTTTTGAATCTTTTCTGGGAGGATGTTCACAGTTGGAAGCTTGTTTAGCTGGCATTAAAAGATGCTGAGATTTCATGCAAGATACAGCTAGACAGAAATCAGTTTCTATCCTTTCTATCTGCCCTTGATATAACCACGGAGTCCTCTTAGAGCAAAAGAAAAGCTAGCAATCTGTGGATGATCAGCCTTGCTGAATCAGGCTACTGGCTTCTGCCCTCCTCTGTGGGAGGCAGCTTTAAGTCTTTGCATGGTTTATTACAGCAACAAGTTATCCTGAAATGATTCAGAAAAATTGAAATATCCAATGTGTTCTGAATCAATTAATGGAATTTACTGAAACAGCAGATTTTGGGTCCTGACAGACTCAATTCACGTGTGCATGTTCTCAATACAGTTGAATATCTGTCAGCAATTTGGGAAACAGGCAATTACATTTTGCAGGTGTGAGATTTTACACTTATGAAATATATTTGGACATTGGTCCAAAATGGCTTTGAAAACTCATATCAAATTTGTACTTGGATATGTGATTTGAAACAATCAAAATTATTATACCTGTTCACGGGCTATTCCCAGAACACATAAATGAGTGCAAAAAATAACAGCAAGGGAATGTTTGTCCTTTACAAATTAGTGAAATTCTTAGGAAAAAAGGGAAGTCTAATGTGTTAACACTTTTGTGGGACAGCTTAACAGTGTACTAAGCATTTTCCTTTCACTGGGCCATAACATGCTATCAGATATTCTCTGGGTAGGGACTGAAAGCAATGTCCACTTTGGATCGCAGCTTACTGGAAGGAAGCGACCAAAATTTTATTTTATGCTCTTCTTCCTCCTTTACCCCCAGAGGAACTGCTTTCACCACATTTGAAGTTGTTGAGGGGTCATTGCTGTGCTATTAGAAGTTGATGCTGGCATAATCTATCAATTTTAAAACAGAGATGTGTTGTACAAGATTACTTACTCCTTTTCAGATTCCTGCCTGAAGATCGAGCGTGACCAGGAGAGAATGGAAACTGTGCTGCAACACAGTAAGGATGAAAAGGTCTCACAGCACTGGCTGTTTCCATAAATGAATATTCAGCTCCTTATGGACACTCAGATCTATGTGGAAAGGCTTTGCTAAAGGAATGGTTAAATGGAGAAGGTTTCCTTCTGCCTTGAGAAGGAAATTATAGAGATAAGATCAGATAGAATTCTGTTTAATCATGGGAAATATGGAGGAAGTAAGCGCGCTCACTGTCTTTTATAAGAATGAGCATCAGATTAAAACATCAAGTGCCAGATTTAAGTTAAATGCTACTACAGGAAACTCCTTGCCACAAGATGGTGTAGAGGATTTTGTTAATCCTAAATCTCTACATGGGTTCAAATGTAACTACATAAGTATAAGAAAATAATGACAAACCTATAATAAAATGCAACGTTAGCACTTCTGTGATTTGAAAAGTCTACAAACCTCAAGGTTTTTTTTTTTTTTACCATCTTGAATTCAGTGGTTACCCAGGGACGTATTTCTCTATACCTGTCTAGTTTTACAGTGTTTCCTACACATCTACTACTGGCTATTGTTAAAGTACTGTTAGATGGATTTTGGCCAACATCAGTTTGGTTACTCATACATAACTCATGAAGTTGTTCTCCACTCATTTCTCATGGTATACAATTACAAAGATGGAGACTTGAATCCACCCAGTAGAAATAAATGTCTAAGTGAGAATATCCAGGTTAGCAAATTATACTAGAATTTCTCCCAGAAGACACCATAGCTTTGTAAAAAATAGAAGCATGTCAAATTCCAGTCTTCTGTTGAGGTGATCCTGTGAACCTATATATGTTTGTTGAGCAGACAATTTCCCTTATTTATAAGTAGAAATATGTTGCTGTTCTGTGCCAAAACAAACCAAATATTAAATTTAAAGGAATGAATATTTGAAGGGTAGGAAAAAAGCATATGAAGACATTTCGGTTTGCTTTAGTCAGCATCGGTGCTTTACAGCTTCAGTGATTCTTTTATCCATACTGGCAGAACTCTTCAAGATCAGCAGGTTTTCATCCTTACTGATACCCTGTGGGACAGTTGATTTATTCCCATGTTCTTTTTCTTTCTAGAAGATCACAGTAGTCCAGGTTACCTGTTTCATAATTCACTCTTGGCCTGGAAGGAGAGGGGAGTGGGTGTGTCTGTGCACACAGAAAATAGGGCCACCAACATAGAAAGCTTCTATGGCCATTTATTAATTCTTCTGAGCTATTAGTGATGTCGGTAGTCCTGCAGTTGATGCAACTTCTTGAAAATGAAACTTTTTAACGGGTCTTCAGATGTGAAACATTCTTACATCTCAATAGACTTTTTCTTATTGAGCGTACCCTTGGGGAATTTAGATACATCTGAAGCTGCGGATACTTGTGACAGTTGATTTACTAGTAGAGACTCAGGTTTCTTGGAAATTACCTTGTTTCAGATTGGGAGGAAAAAAAACAACCACTAGAAGCAAAGGCTATCAACATAGTGATACTTTCAAAAGTTTTCATTAAGCCATTGCTTCAGATGCCAAGCCTCGTAGTAAAGAATTATGTCCTGCTGTGTTTTTGTCCACTGTGATGTGATAAACGGTGATATGTCAGTCAAGGGTTGTCAGAAATACGCTGTCTTCTGATTTAGAACACTTCAATGTGACAGATCTTAAATTTTATGATAAATATAGGCATGAAGACAACCCATTATTTTACATATATATTTACAAGAGTATATTTTGCTACAGTTGATTGAAAAGCATTAATGTCATTAGACTTTCACTTTTTAGGGACCTAACAAAACCACCATAAAATTACTTTGCTTAAAATTAAATGTATACTCAGTTACCACTATTATCCTCCATCAACATACGTCTCTTAATCATTTGACAGTTCTAACAATTATTAACTGTAAATGGAGCCATTCACCACTCCATTGCGACACAAGGTTGGAGAGCTGGAATGGGACAGCATGCAAACTTTCTGGCCTGATAAGCCAAAAGTGTCTATTTCCATTTTATCAGAGTATCCCATTTCTTGCAAATGGCTATACAACTTTGTGTTTATAGCAAAGGGGTTTATGACTGTACTCTTTGTATATATGTAGATGTGAACTCCACCTAGCAAATTTTGAACTCTCCAGGCCTCTCAAAAATTTGAGACACAAAATATGAAGCTACCGGAGTTTCATAAGAAAACAGATTACTAAATTGGTTCTATTAGTCTTTCTTCTGAAAGAAAGACCACAGCAGAAAGAAATCTTGCAATTTCCAGATATGAACATAAAAGTCTGGAGAGGTGGACAATAGAGAATCAAATCAATAAAAATACTTTGATTGTGGAACATATTGTTTTTGATTTATGCTTTCCAGGACATGAGTCTAAAAGCCGACAGTTGCTTCATTCCAGGGTTTTGTTAGTTTAAGAAAAATCGTTAAAGGGTATATGGGCATGTTTGAGATCATTAAGTCTTCCCACATGTCAATCCCATGGGCTTTTTTTCATGTGTCCGGAGGAGTGCAGCAAAGCTAGTGAAAGGGCTGGAAGGAATGTCCTATGAGGAGCAGTTAAGGACTTTGAGCTTGTCTAGTTTGGAGAAAAGGAGGCTGAGAGGTGACCTCATTGCTCTCTGCAGCTTCCTGAGGAGGGGACATGGAGTAGGAGGTGCTGAGCTCTTGTCCCTGGGATCCAGTGATAGGATGTGTGGGAATGGTTCAAAGCTGTGCCAGGGGAGGTTCAGACTGAACATGAGGAAGCATTTCTTTGCCAAGAGGGTGGTCACACACTGAAACAGGCTTCCTAGAGAGGTGGTTGATGCCCCGAGCCTGACAGTGCTTAAGAGATGTTTGGACAGTGCCGTTAACAACATGCTTTAATTTCCGGTCAGTCCATTGGACTAGATGAATCCTTGTAGGTCCCTTCCAACTGAAATAGTCTAGTCTATTTTCTTACTGTATAACTAGTCTTCTTATTATCAAATTAACCTTTCATGAGTCTGGATAGCCAAACCCTTAGACTGATTATGTTCTACCAATGAGAAGCTAGAATGGAGGAGTCAATGAAGATTCCCCTGGAACAGGACGGGGATGATGGGCCTTAACCCAACCATGGGACCGAATCTGTCACTGTTGTCCTCTTACATACAGCTGCATTGTGCCTTGGAGCAGCATTCCATTAGTGAGTAGATGAGCGCAACTAGCATTGTAGAAGGTGTTTGGAAGAATTAATACTTTTCCCAGTGCTGCTTTACCCATGTTAACAAAAAAATATTTTGAGGACGATATCTCCTTGCAGTGACTTTCATGCAGCTTGCTTGACCTCTTCCTCTGAGTTTCACGCAGATGGGACAGAAACTATTTCTAAAGAGAAAGAACAGCCACAGACTTCTACATAAGATTGTGTGATAAAAATCTTGTTTTAAAAATGGCTACATTATGCTGCTTATTTTGCTTTTCTGCATCACTTTTTCTTGCTTCTATGGTTTCTTCATTGGAAAAAAGAAGGAAAAGTACCAGCATCTGAATGTCCAGTTCTCCAATCATTGGAAAACATTCATGCTCCTGCATTAGAACTGGGGAGTCTCCAAAGCTGAACGAGCATTGACTTTCCTTTCTGCAGGTACTGTTTTGTATGGTGTACAGCTGTGTTCTTACAAGTGTTAAACTTGTGGTCTTGATGTTTGCTTATCGTGCAAGAGAAGATCAAAAGAATATAATGGTTATTTTTTGCAGGGTGGTGGTGACTTCTACAAACCCTTGCTTCCAGGTGAATTTATGTTGACTTTATGCTTTAAAATTAGCAGTATATGCAGGACCAGATCAATTTTTTAATGTAATATTTTTTTCTTACATGAATGCCTTTCCTTTTGCAGTTATTGTACTTCTGTGCCCTCTTTAATGAGCTCATTAGCAATAATTACCAAACACAGTGAAAATTTTCACTGGTAAATGAATCATTACAGCACCTTTCAAATATCTGGTGTCATTTGCCTTTAGGACACTTTTGAACCCTGTATTGGGTGTATGTGTCAAGGCTTTAGTAGTGGAGGACTGCAGGGGTAGCTTCTGTGGGAGAAGGCAAGGCCACTTATATTCGAAACTACACCTTTTCATGGGATGCATTAGATGATGAAAGTAAGTTCTCCCCTTTAGTTTACACATGACCATCATTACTTTACTTCCTTGAGCATGTAGGTATCATTAGCTGAGCAGTGTGAGGCGTGCAGCAAGGAGAAGTTAGGTTCTGTGGCTTTAGGTTTACAAACTTCTAGGTTTATGCCAGTTTGCGGCATTACTGTTATGTTTTCATGGCTTGCAGTCTTCCTGTTATGTTTTCACATATACAAAGAGCATCTACAAGATGTGCAAAGGACACCTACCAACCTGGGCTCTAAATTACACCATTACTAGATTAGGAGGAGGAGGAGACATTTAAGAGAAGGTTATACACACCTCTGGTTTTCCGTCATGAGACGCACTCTCTGAAAACAAAGTGGCTGGTGGACTGAGCATGTGCACACAGTCTCTGGAGAAATAAAGATTTCAAGATGATTTAGTTTCATAGCTTCACACACCTTACAGAAACCCTTGATTAATGCCAAATAACTGTATGCCAGTGGAAGTGCTTGGCTGTACCATTTAAAACACAGCGCGTACCTCTGGCCAGGTTACTCTTCAGGGGCCTTGGAGGCATTGTGTGTTACTTCCCCTTCAGTCCTGCTCTGTTCCCTTTCCTCCAGCACACAAACTCAAGAAATCAATCACCATCTCTTTCGACCAGCATTATAAAGAAATTAGGGAAAACTTATACTTAAGTCAATTTGGCCTAGTAATTGTGGAGATATGTTCTCTCTGTTAAATCCTTCAGAAGAATTGCTTTGAATGCTTGGGTGTGCATGCCACAATAAGTGTGCTAGAATAAATACATCTTAAAAAAAATCTGGCAAAGGCAGTTACTTTACTGCCTCATTGCCTCCATCATCATCTTTCTGTGTTTTCATCCTTTCTTACTATTGAATTCAGAAGACTTAATCAGCATCCAGAAAGACTTGGAGATGCTCCTTTTCATTTGGATGAAGGCAAAGATTGACTCTGTAACTGTGAGGGTGCATATTTGAAAGAATAAAACATGGATGAATTTTAATATCATTTCCATGACACAGTGCAGTATCTATTCAACAAAGCATTTGTTCTCTGTTACTTATGTTACTGGTTGGCAAATACTAAATACATCAAAGCCTTGTGAGAACTAAAATGTTAATGGGGAAAAAATATAACTGAACATCTTTAATGCTAAAGAATCTTCAGAACTTCTTCAAAGGTGCGTGGTAACAGAAAGAGCTGGATTTTGAGTAAGAATGGCTCAAGCAAAAGTAAAGGTCTTACTCTGTACTCTTATTATGCCATTGGATCAGAGCATAGGGATGCCAGTGAGGGTGTGGTGTGCACTGCTTACTCTTACATAGCTCAGTGGGATAAGGAGAGAAATTGGAATTGTGCTGCTCAAGGCTGCCCCCAAGACACTGTATCTTCCAGCCTGGCCTGGCTGGGGGACTGTGGACTGTCCACAGCACTCCTGCTTCAGACTTGTGCTTTGGCAGTGCAAACAGCTGAATTTTATTTCTTTAACTTTTTAGTCACAGCTGAGATTATTGGTTAGGAGTTCACAGATGATGGTGGGTTTTTTTTCTTCTATTTCAGAGACTATATTAGCTTTTTTCCCCCTTTTTCTGTCAATCTTCTATGAACTCAGCCCTGCTCTGAACACACCTTAATAGGACTACAGCAACCTTCCTGATGCTAAGAAAAGATGAAGGCAGCATGCAAAAGGATATTCAGAAAGCTGTTGTTATCCCAAAGGTCCTAGGACATAGGGTTACACATAACAAAACTTGAAAGGCATTTTTTTCTTCTTTATTCAAACTTACATGATCAGAAAAAGAAATTCGTCCCAGATTTAGTGGATTCTAAATATGAATATGTATTCTAGCCAACAGAGATCTTCAGTATGCCCTTTAGTCTGGTTTCGACAAAGAAACTGATTGAGCCTTCGCTGCAGCTAGTTGTGTCTGGATCAAGTCCTAAGTTTGTTTCATCAGTTTTTGTGTATAAAATTAAAAAGTTTTTATGAATGCTTCATCACTGAAGTTTTCATAAGAGTAGGAAAGAAGGCAATGTGATAATGCTATGTCTGGAGTAACAGGCTATCTTCTAAACCTCAAAAATGCTATTGGTGAACTATTCTCAATACTGTCTTCATATTAAATGGACTAGAACCAAAATTTTTGTTGTTCCACTTTTTCACATATCAGAAGAAAAAAGAATCTAGAATGTTCTATTCATGGAAATTTGTTCATAAAAGAGCAAGACTGACCTTTCCAAAACGTTATTACAAAAATGCTGTCTCAATTGACATATTGTCAGAACCATATATGTGCCCTTTATATGCTCATCTTCACAAGAGCTTTGCCAACTTAAGCGTAGGTTTAAAACACCTACAGAAACTAAAAATAAACCTGACCTATTTGCCACAAGAGTGGGAAGGCAGCATGAAAAGAAGTGTGCATTAGCAGGAAACTTATGCTAATAGAAATTTATATCTCATAACATCTGTGAGTAAGTTGACAGGTAGTAGCAGCCAGAAGCAGTTGTGCATCAGTAATACCATCTGTAGGGTACTTGAATGCATTGCACTGAATTGATTCTAAGGGGAATTACCACAGAAAAGCTGGCATACTCTTTTTCAAGCTGCCAATTGCATGGATTCCCTAGTGTGTAAATATATTTCATCAGTGGTTGATTATTTTCGTTGGTTTGCAATTGTTTTAGCATGCAGTCAATATTTATGGTGTCAAATTTTGTAGCTTCATCGTTGTACATTAGTTAAACCCAGCATGTATCTTCCAAAGGGGAAGCTGAAGCAGTGGGGGTTAAGGGAAGTAGATGTGATGGATGTAGTTAGCTATCTGAGGATCTGATTTTGACAAGTAGAAGACAAGTCACACTAAAGATAAAGTGAGTTGGAAGCTAGAAAGTAGGTTGATGTAGATAGGCTTGCAAAAAGAGATGAGGATTGGCGTGAGGTACATAGATGCCTTGGAGAAAAGGCAGCTGAGGAAAAGTCAAATAATACTGGAGAGTAAGGACAGGTAAATGGTAGGCAGACCTATCCCATCCAGAGCGGATGTTGGAAAAGTAATTCACCATACTTGAGCCTCAGGCTTGAGCTCCGTTGCTTGAAGGCATGCATAGACGCTGTCATGCTACTCCATGCCATTCCGTGGAGGCTGGTCTAAAATGCCTGAATATTTATTGGATAGAGGACTTGGAAAATGAGGTTAAGGATAAAGAAAAGTCTGGTGGAGGTAAAGTGTATGAATTCCTATGAAACCCTTTCCAGACTTGTCTTTGAACCAAATCTGACCTTATTAGAGTAACTTTGTGTGCTACTAAGCACCTTAGGTGAGAATAATGGGATTCTGCTAGAAGTGTCTAACTTCTAGTAAGTTAGTTTAACAATATGGATTTCAAAAGTAGGCTTTTAAAAGCTTCAAAGGAACTTAAATGTTCAGGCCCCATTGAAAGTCAGTGATATGTAGTTTCCTGCCATCAAAAATACTACCCTGAGAAATTAGCCTCACAAAGTATAGATATTGAAAAGTGAATTCGAGCATTTCTGCATGGTTATGATTTCAAAATTAAAGTCTGTCTCAGCTATTCACTGTGAAGATATTTTTCCCCTTGCTCTAAAGCTCCAAAGGAAAACAAAAATCCAAATGGTTTTATGAAAATAATTTCATGAAATTAGTTTCGGTTGTGGCTGACTGGGTCTTTGCTTCAACATTGTCTAATGATTTATGGGGAGGATGTGAGAGGGGCTTGTGTCATTCACACATATAATTTTAATGTGTGAACTCATGTCCTATCTCTGACAACTGTCCTCGAAAGCAGAACAATTTTTCTCACAAGAATTACTCTGAAGAAGGGGAAACATTTAAAGAAATTAAGCTAAGCACTGTACTGTTTTTTAAAAGCTTAGAGTAATTTCAGAATTTATTCTTTGTAGGTGCCACTGGAAACTGCTGTACTTTCAACCCAGTAACTGTTGAAACTAGACATGATCATAACCCCTGAGCTTTCACAAATTCTGTTTGTGTGTGGCTTGTTTTGTTTTTTTTTTCCTTAAATTTTTTAACAACTCTGTGATCTCTGTTCCTTACATGTCAGTCTGATGTGCAGAGTGTTTTTGGTACATGCTGGTCAAAGCGGTTGCCCTAATCGTCCCCTCTGACTGTACCCCAGGTGCTCCCTATACTTAGTTGAGACCTTAGGTGCTGAACCAGTACCTGAGCTACCTTGCTCATGGGGTCCTCAAACAAGTGTTCAAGAGGGGTCTTAACGCTTCCATCTACTAATTTGCTTCTGTTGTGCTGAATTTTACAGTAATACAGATGTAGCCAATGAAGGCTTGTATTTGGGTTCAGATTTGTATTTCCTTCTTAGTCTGCAGCTTACACTTTGCTCTCGACCATAGCACACCAAACAGCAGGCTTATGCAGCTCTAGTATTTTAGTGCTACTTTCCAAACTGTTTTCTGAGCCTGCAGAAAAGTTAGGAGACCTAATCTGGGTCTAGAGTTTCTGCTTATGATGTTGATCTTTAAATGTAGACCATTAGGGAAAACACTTGCAGAAAGTCAATGGTGCTGAAAGTTGTCCAGTAATTGCTTTCTTAAGCTATATTCTGTTTTAGTGGCCTTTCTCTAACACCAATGCTAAGAGCTAGGATTAGTCTTTCTAAGGATTAGTCTTTCTAATAATTTTCTATTTCATGTAATCTGCCCTTGGCGTAAGATTTACACTTGAGGGAGGTTGCTTGAGATTACATTTTGTTTGCTATGGTGTACCACTCAGTTCCTCAGCTGAGTCTTGAAATCTGTGGTCCTAAGATTCATGTTAAAGCAGATCAAGGTGTAAGACCAGGAGGCTGCAGCGCTGTTGTCTTTAATCTTCTTATTCATGCCTTCATCTCCTATAGGGTATTGTAATCTTTCACCTGCAAAACTGACAAGAAATTTTGCGATGAAAAGAGCATGTTAAAGTTTTGAAGCTCATGGTCTGACTTATTGTGAGTATGCTCTTTGCATTTTCCAGCTAATGGTGTGGAAGAAGGGGAAAAGAAACCCCGCAAAGCCTTTTTAGGTTTAAGCGAATAAGTGGCTGAGTGATCTTTTCTATCAACTGTATAATACAAGGCATAAGATTTGCGCTGAGAAATGTCTTCATCTGATACTTTTTGCTAATTGGAGGGGCAGTGTCAAGCTTGCCTCTCAGGACTAAAAAGAGCAACACAATCCTTCACATATCTAGCCTGTGATCAGAAGGTGTTATAGCAAAGCTATAATGGAGTGCGAACCAGCTGGGGGAGCAGACTGAAGCTTAGCAGGATATGAAAAAAATGTATTATGAGAGAGCCTTATAATGAAGATGGAAGGAGCTGAAGTTACAGTCTTTGCTGTCTTTGTCTTCTAATATTATTTTAGAGAGGATGCCAGCCCAGCTGGGAATTTATAGTGGAACTGTAATCTGATGTGGTGCATTCCTCCCTTAACTTACTTAGTGCTACAGGCAATTCTGTCAGCTTGACACTTACTCTTGAAGTGTCTGTGCTGATTAAAACAACTCAACAGAACTCCTTCCTGAATTGGAGAATAATCTTTCAATAAAGCCAGCCCAAAATGGGGCAGAAGTTAGCCCTTTTGCATTCTTGCAGTTGGGTATCAACATTTTGGAAAGGAGTGAAAAAGCAGCCCATCTGAAAGCATGTACAGGGCAATGGTAAAGCTGTTAGAAGCAGAAACTGTAGAAAACAGAAGTTTGATGGAACTCACCCATTGATGGTGCCTGCCTGAGTCAGGAAGAAAAATCTCTTCACAAAAACCTATCACTCCTCCCATTATACTATTAGCTGGTTTTGTGTATGACTCAGTTTTTACTTCTCTATATGAACTATATCAATTGCTTGATGTTCTTCATGGGGTGCATTGTTTGTGTGTTTCCCATAGCCTGCCTGCACAGTGTGGCAGGTGCTCTCGCTCTAAAGGCATTAGTGGCACAGCTTGATGAGAAGGATGGGAGGATCTGCCTGCTTCTGAAGCAATTCTGTGTCTGTTCTGGACAGAAAGATTGCCCAATGGATTTGAGTTGTCTTTTAAACTTTAAAAAAAGAGACTGATAAATGGCTGGTTTTCCTTAGAAAGAGGAAATGGATAGAGATTGGGATGTAGGCTAAATGTGATTAAGAAGCTTCTCACCATAACTGGGGTTACAGAGAGATTTTGGTTATTGAGCTGAATTTACTCAAATTGAGTGCACTGATGGGTAGAAAAGCACAATGTTTGAGTTGAGTCTATTGTTCTTTTAAGAGAAAATGAGATATTTTTACTTCCTTTTCACTGCACACCATTTGTTAGACACATTTGTTGTGTTGCACAAAATGGCAATTTAATATACTGGTAGTGGATAACATTTTTGAAAAATGCTTATGGCTGAAACCATTTGGAAAATTATGTTTTAACTACATAAATAGATGTACAGATCTTGTGGTAGGAAATTTGTTTTAATGTAGTAGTTAGAATTCTGATAGAAATCTGAGGTAAATGCCCAACAGAAGCAAGTAAACGTAATCTTCCTGACCTGAAGAACAGAATTTGCATAGTTAACACAAAAGATAAGGGACATGAAGAAAAAATAAAAAGAATTTATTGGATCAGATGTAAGCTGATACTACTTTCAGACACATAGCTATTTTTCTTCACTCCTTAAAGAGGTCAGCAAGATTTACAAAGGGAAATATCACAGAAATTTTTACTGCTGTCATGTGAGACAAAACAAATGGAGTCTAGTTAGCAGCACTAAATGGGTGCTACACTGAAGTGTGAATATTCCATCTGATAAAAGGAAAGTTAGTAACAGCAGTGTCAAATAAGAATTGTATGTACTCTAATAATGGAATTCTTGCAGTAAGAATTTGGAATGGAAGATACTTGTGCAGTAGTATTTTTGGTGCAGATATACTGTTAAAAGGACAGCTTTATTTCTTCTAAAGGAATGCAGTTAGTACCATCAGCTTATATGTAGAACAGATTCTTTTATTATTTTTAGAATGACAACTGTATTTGTTTTTTCTCTCTGTTCATACAAACTAGAATAATTCAACAGCTGAGATTAGAAAACTAAGTACTCAAAAATTTTGACTGTATGTAAAAATACAAGAAAAAATGGTTAATACAGGACAGCTGTATTGTGGGAAATTTGTGGCTGGCCTAAATGATTGTAGTCCTGTTGATGTCAAAGGTTGCCTGATACAGGTTTCTTCAGCATAACCTTGGGAATATAGTCTTATTACATAACTAAAAGTGGGTAAAAGTCCAAAGGATTTAGGCAAGTAGAGCCTGACAAGTAACCATTGAAGCTTTTGGTCACATCACAGATCACATATTCTATATAGGCTACATGTGAAAAGCTTTTTTAGAGATAGTCAGATATTGGGGGCACGAGTATATAGCTCCGGGACCATTGCGTGAAAGCTAGGTTCCTTAGTCACCAGGAACACAAAGGTGCTGAGTGTCGGTAAAGAAATGAATACCTTTAGAAGTAACTCAGTGCAACATTGCCTTCCAAAAAATGTCGCAGCTTTAAAGTCCCATATCTCAGATCTCTTTTGGGCTGGGACCATGAACATTGTGCCATTGGAAATGAATTAATTCCTGTGTTCTTTCTAGTGAATCACAAAACAGTTGTGTGCATCCCAAGCTGTTCCCATTGTCTTTTTAAGGTGTGTGAGATTTTTATGTGTAGAAAAGCCTTTTTAGGACTGTTTGACTCATGAAAAGTCAAAAAGGAAAAGAGATAACTGCTGATAGTATTCATAATTATATAAGGCATTACAAAAGCAATAGGAGCAGGAATTTGGAATAGGGTAACATTTAAAATATTTAATGGTGATTTAGAAATCAGACTGCATTTCAGAAAGAAATTGTGTATCCAGTAGTGCCTCCAGGGACTTAGCTCCAGACGGTGTAGAAAGTGGCTTACTGCAAACTCTGGCCTGAAATGTGTTTGTGAATACGTTTTTCTACCTTCATAGCCTGTCGTCCATACTTGTAGACTGGCATCTCTCCCCTTCTGGCCTGGGGACTTTGGTGCAGTTGCACTACTTGATTTCCTTTCTCCCAGCAACTTGAATCCAAGGGGCATCAGGAGTCTCAAGATGCCTACAGATATGCTTACAATGAGGAATGGAATGGGTATCCAAATGACCAAGCCTAATTACCAACATTTACTGGACCTCTGCACAGGTTAACGTGTCCTGCCTGGACATCTGGGTTCATTATCTCTCAACAAACAAAAGTCTCCCTTTGGAAGGAAGACTTTCTGCTCCACTCTGCTTGCTGGTGTTATTTTCAGTTGTGAATTGCTGTGGCTGGTTAGCACAGTTTTCCTATGGCTGTAAGCATAGTAGAGAGAGGAAGAACGGGAAAGATTTGATGTGGATGTGACAATGGGAATCTGGGAAACATTAATAGGGCTACAGGGAGAAAGAGGACCATGGAGGGTCCAATGATGGGTAGCTTACCTGGGAGTCTGGATGGGCTCATTGGTGATTTGAAGAACTTAAACCCTAAAAATTGTTAGTAAAAATGTGAGAATCTGGGGAAGTTTGGGGTTTTTTGAGTTTAAGTAGGAGCCTACACCTTGAGTCAGCTGTGGTTATGAAAAATAATGGCAAAAATTGTTATTAATACAAAATATTTATTTAAAAACAATCTTTCTAGGCAGAGAGGGAGAGAAACTGTGTTCAGTTTAGCTATGTTTACAGGCTCTAATTCTTTGTAATTCTTCTGAAACACCAAATGTATGCATGAATAATATGTTGGTAGTTCCCCCGACTGTTCTACTAGTAATTGGCTCTACTTATCTCCTACAACTGCAAAATCTGGAAAGGATCAATAAATGGCTGTTGCAGATGGAGTGATAGACATGCACTTCACTTTCAAGAGAGAAGCAGCAACGTATTTTATTAATAACAAAATTAAATGGTAAATGTGACAGTGGTTTAACAAGATTTGATGGCAAGGTACACTTGATTTACTGTATAGAGGACAGGGTCAGACAAAACTGTCAGGGAGGCCCTCCCATTGTGACGTGAGGCTCAAAGAGGACCCATCTTGCTTTTTAAACTCCTTTTGAGAGAATGAATGGCTGGATCCAATCTGAGTCTCAGACTTGGTCAACGGCTTATGTCTAAAGGATTATATGTGCACAATCAATCCTTTTTATCACTTAGCCAAGATTTTTAAACTTTCAGCATGCTTATTCCCAATTCAGTTACAGAGTATCTGACGTGATAAGGATTCTTTCAACCTTGAGGAGCTCCTCAAGGGGAGATCCTGGCATGCAGCCCGCTGCCATGCAGGAGAGTTCAAAAGGCTCTTGGACTGCTCACTATTTATGGGGATAAGACGGTTGACTAAGTCATATTTGCATACTGACCACAAGTGTTAGTTTCTTCCAAATTTGACTTGAGCTGGACATTGACCGGCACTGTGGTTAGGTGGGTGCATTGCTCAAATTAGCCCTTGGCTATTGTGTTGTCATCTGTCTCCAAATCCACTTTTAGCCAGATGCAGCCATTGTGACCAGATGCATTCATTATGACCGCCACTGGTGGTTATTGCTTGAGCAGGGTTTTGGCAAATAAAGGGCAAGTTGGGAGGTGGAGCATACTGTCACAATTGCTTAATTACCTTCTTCATCAGGCAGAAATAGCTGTTTAAAAAAAAAAGTAAAAAGTCACCGGAGTAAAACCTGAAGCTAAACCAGAGTGTAAGTGAATTCCAGAAAGAGAGAACATGAGGGTGAAGAGACTGCTGTGCAGATAAGAGGCAACAAGAGAGAAAGGAACAGTTTTCCTCTGGGCACGCAAAACCTTTGCTTGACTTTGACCTGCATGGTCTAGAAATTGGTGTTTAGAAGTCCTATGTCTATGTGCTAACAAAATGTTAATTTGACAGGTGTTTCACTTTATTGTAATTGTGTTTGGGGAAAGGGATAGCTGGGAATGTCTTCAGCAATGAATGGCAGGCCAGTAGTAGCAGAAAAAATAGCTGTGCTGGACCTGACTCTGCATAACAGTGTGGAAGCTGATTGTAGGTAGTAAAGCTTGCTTTTTGCCCCAAACAGGGGAAACTCCATCATCTTCCATGTGTGACCTTTTGGGCTTGGTGAATAGGGAGCTGAACATGGAGCAGGTAAGGATTAAAGGAGACTAGCCACCCCATGGGCTACCAGAGTGTAGCTAGCAAGTTGGGGAAAATTATTATTCCCCTTTGGCACTTGTGAGACTACACTTGCTGTAGTACTTGCAGCCTGGGGCTCTCCAATACAAAACAGACATTGAACTGGAGCAAGTCCAGTGCAGGCCACCAAGCTGGTCAGAGGTCTGGAGACTGCAGCATACGGGGAGAGGCTGAGACCTGGGTTGGTTGAACCTTGAAGAGAGAGCAAAGGTGAAACCTTAGGGACTGTCTTCAGCTATCTAATGGGGAGGGTATGGAGGAGACAGAACCAGAAACTTCTTGTGGATATGCAGTAAAAGGACAAGAAGCAATGGACTTTAATTGGATTTTCCTGTGCTGCAATTTGATATTAAGAGGTGTTTGTGTGTTTTGTGTGTGTGGCGTGGTTTGTTTTGTGGTTTTTCTTTTTTTTCTTTTTTCTTTTTTTTTTTTTTTTGAGAGTGGTCAAAACACCGGAGCAAGGGCCCAGACAGGTTGTGCAGTCTCCACTCCTTGATCTCACTGGCCTTTTGGGTGAGGCACTGGACTAGGTGACCCCCAGAGATCATACTCTGTGATACTATGCACTGGTGCAAATCCTGTCCTAGTGTTGCGTACACAAACAGTGAGATGCTGTCTTTCCCGAACTTAGGGGTATTTCATAAACAAGTCTGTTCCAGAGGATAATGGAGCTATTAGTGCCAATCAGTGTCTCTTTATAAAAAGAACTAACATTGCCAGGCAAACTAGGTTATACTCCTAGATAAAACTGTAAAATGAGAAGCCAAAGAGAAGACAAGGAATGATATATTGTAGCTATTATAATAATTGGGGTTTAGTGCAGCACTTGATACAGTGTCTCATAAAGTGATATTTACTTGATTAATTAAAATTAGAATGGATATCCGATGGAGATTTGAATACTCAGACCAAAACCTTCCTCAGAGATCGGGAATAAAGGTAAGGATTGATTTCTCCACAGCTAGGCCTTTATAAGATGTGGAAAATTAGTTCTGTTCTTACATAACTTCCCTATTAGGATAAGAAGAGATGATGTAATAGTTACAGTAATAATTATTGTGATGAAACCTGGCCCTGGAGCAGACTTGGACTTCTTTCCCCTCAATCACTGTTCTACATGTTTTGTGTGTATTCCTGGTGTCTTAATGTTTTCAGTAAATTATCTTCGTTAATTACCTCAGAGTGGGTGTAAGCACACACTAATGACATTAACAGATTGAAGGGAATTGCACGCATCACTGAAAGTAGGAGGAGAAGGACAAAGTACGCTAATAAAGACATAAATTAACAATATGATACTCCGCTTGGTGTAAAATGTATGTGAAGGTTTGAGGAAATATAATCCAAAGCTCTGATAATCAAATGGAGGTAAAGTGTGAGAGGCTGAAATTCCATCTGGTCTTAACAGAGAGGAAATACACTTTTACTGTGTATTGGAGTTTTGCTTTTAGACTACAAATATGTGGTCATGCACAAATGAATAGATGCAGAAGGATATACTTGTTCTGGACAGCATAACTACAGTGCAAATGCTCCTCTTTCTAGAGAGCGCGTGATGTGTGTTTTGTGGTCCTGACCTCTTACTGATTTTTTTTTCCATGAAATGTTCTTGTGTTCTTAGTTTTGCATTTCTCCTTTAAATTTTCTTACATATTGATGATTCTCTAGTGCTGAACTGAACCTCTTATGTCTGTTGCAGATGGACAACCATGACACAGACTAAAATTGGATTTGAAAGGCAGGTGAGACTTTAATTGGGAATGTCTAGGCATGCACATTACAAGTTAGTGTAAGAAGTGCAATGTGAAACCTGATAGACTTTGTTTACCTAGAAATTCTGATTAGGAGAGTGATGCATTGGTTTTGCTGAACTGTTAAGCTAGAGTGACAATTTGAGGGGGAGAGAGAGCAAGTGATTACTACATATCTCCATAGTGTCACATGCCACTCAAATAGTCAGTGTCTCAACCTAATTAAACAAAAAATCTCATTTGTTTTAATGAGGCCCAGGTTGCTGCTCTCCGTCACAAAGCTTGCTTTCTCACTGCAATTTTGTGGGTAGGGTGTCTTCTATGCCTACTGGCCATGGGCTGATGTTAAATTCCCAGAATGCCCTTGAATGCATCTGTGTGGGTCAGAGAAGAGACATGCTTGCAAAGTACTGCCTTAGCTGTAAGGTAAGTGCAGCAGTGAAAAAAAAATGAAGATAAAATTTTCTGTGTACCTCTCAAAAGGACCCTTTTAAAGTTCATGGAGGTTGTGATTCATGCTTCTGCACTTCTCTGCCCAAATAGCTGGGAGACTGAAGATGTTCTCAGTGGTACTATCCATCCCTAAGACTAGGCAGCTTTTGAAAAAGGATCGCACATGCCCTTGATTGCTGCCAGCTTCCTGCTTTCTCAAGCAAATGTGTTCTGGCATTATGTGACAAATTCTCTTTGGTGTTGTCAAAGAAGTCTAATGAAAATGTCTACTTTGGTAGTTAGGGTGCTACTGCAACTTGTAGAGAAGCAAGAGTGTCAATAATCACCCAAATAATTGTTTTCTTTATAAAGATGTCTGTCTACTGATAGATATCTGCTATGGAGATTTCTTTCTCTTTTTTTTTTTTTTTTTTTTTGTTATTTTTCTCTGTCCCCTCTGTGGACTTATTTTGGCCTTGGCTCTTCAATATCTTCAAAGAGAATTTATTTTTTCTCTCTCTGAAACTGTTGCTGTGCAGTTTGGATGAGGTACTGGCATTATTTTGCAGTAAGGAGCACAAATGGTCTAGGAGAGATGAAAAAGAAGCCATGAAGGTAAAAGGTGTTAGTTTCCCTTGTTAGGTTATTGAGGTTAAGAATGGCGAGTATTAATTGTGCTGTATTATTGAAGAGATGCTCCCGCATTCTGAAGCGGTTAGTCAGGTCTGCGGTGTTTCTCCCCAGAGGGCTCTTCAGTACTTGAGAATCTTTACTCCCAGCCTCTTCAGCCTCTAGGATGATTAAACTTTCTTTGTACCTCTTGAAGAAGAAAAGATGAAGTGTAGTACAGAGCAAAACACAGCTTTTATTTTTAGGAGGCTAATTATGTGGATATCAGCTTGACAATACCATTCAGTCTGTACTTGTTTGGCACCTATTAAGAAAATATTTAGGCCCTCATAATTTGTCATTTATCTCCATAAGCCTCAGGGACACAGCAGAACTGCTGAGAAAAGTCACATATGAAATTTCTTGTCAGGCATAGTCTCCAAAGATGAGGTTGAGTTCTTAATTCCCTACATTGCATCAGAGAACATCAGCTTATTAGTTGTCAGTCTATGTGGTCTCCTGTCACCTGCATGCATTTTCTCCTCTGCTATGTGTGAGTATGCTTTACATATGACATAAAAAAGTTTGTCAAATAAACTGACAAATCAGACTATTGCTGTATTGAGCAGTTTGAATGTGACCGGATTTTGTATCTTAAGCTCTTAAAGCTCTGCCTAAGCTCATTAAAACTGCCACAAGTAGCCCTATTAATGACAGTAGACCACTTGGCATAGCTGGGCTATTCACCTAATAAATTTTCTGCTATTGTATGGGACCAGGCTAGGGACACTAGTGGTACTTTTCTCTTAATCTCTTGCCATGGTTGATAATATTTGTAGTTTTGGTCTTTTATTACTGAGAGCAAAGTTATCCTTAGGAAGCTAAGTGTTCGTGGTCATTGGGATGCTCGGATGCATAGGGAATGCACGCTTTGTGTTCCCTTCTCTGCTGCAGAAGGAAACCTGGAATATAAACTCATCAGTCCTGGGTGTACATTTTGCCTAGGTGAGTGAGTCTGCAGTTGACAATGGAGCTTAATTTCAGCCTATACTACTATTTTATAGTCAGCCATTGGACTAGGATAAGGCTTGCTAACAAGAAAAGCAATTCACTTTACAGATTAATATCTTTTTTCTAAATTAGAATTACATCATTACAGTTATGGAACTGTAAACAGCATTGCAATCTGTGTTCACCTGCACAATCCAAATGTAACAACGTGGCTGAAAGGAATACTTCAGTGAGGGGACAAATATTTAAGACCTGTGTGAATAAGATTGTTTTATGTCTGGGTGTTTTGGCAGGGTTGTGCCAAGATTTGGCTAGGAAAATTAGCTAGACTGCTTTTAGAAACCATTTCAGAATGTACTTCACAGCAGACTGCATATGTAATAACATTAATTGCTACTGATGAGAAGTGGCTTACAAACAAATAAAAATACCTGTGTCAGTGTGGCACTAATAAACCCTTTTTAATTACAAGTAAATAAATAAAATAGCAACAATCTAACAGTTCTGTCAATGCGAATAACCTTCCTGCCTTCCCTTTGAGCTTTTCAACGTGTTTGGGGGTGGTTGGTTTCACCACTTTTAGGAAAAACAGCTATGGCTATTGCTGCGCAGGCTAACATCTTTGCAAGGCTTACCAACCAACCAGGCTGGTATTTATCTACAGACTGGGAGGCACAACTATTTTGTATGTTTTTGATGTATAGGTATAGTAGAACTTAAAAAAAATGGTGGAAAGACAGAAATTAGAAGTAACACGTGTAAACTAAGTAATCAGCGGGCTGGAAGTCTGGGTAATGCCAGAATTCAGAATGTAAATAGCATGGTCTTAAACTTGTATAAACCCAGCAATGACAGTCTAAGGAAAACTCTCCGTTCAGTGCGGAGAACTGTGTTTGCCCAAATCATGGGAGCCCTTCTCTCTGGGGGTCCTGCCCCGTGTGTCATGTGTTGGCGTTCTCTGCTCGCGTGAGTCGTACCGAGATACAGCTGGCTGAGAGACTGACCTTTCTGCTAGGCTTCTCTCGTGGGTCTATTGAGGCATGAACTAGTGCAGAGCACTCACTGTTTTGTTTTAATTATTTTTCAAATACATAAACTTAGATGGGAAGTAGGGGTGAGAGGGAGTATTGTCACCAGAACTGTCATTATGAAAATCCTCTGCTAAGCTGTGTCTAACCCTGGAAGTGAGAGCTTTAAGAAGAGATGCCAGGGATATATATCATACAAAAAGACTAGCTGCTTGTACCAACCCTGGATTCTGCTCTGGGTCTGTGCATCCAGGAGCTGAGCAAAGCAAAATCAGGCTTTCAGACAGCAAATCTTTTCCTGGACCTGGGCCAAATCAATTTCTTTTAAAAACATACTGCTTGAGATATTTTAGCCAAAAGTTTCACGCTTCTATTAAACCATAAAATATATTTCTCCCTCGAGACAGTACATGGATTCTTAATATGTCTGTATTAATAAAAAGTTCTGTTCACTTGCAATTAAATCAGCATAGCTCTTAAAGCTCTACTTTAATGTATCCTAACCACCTACTGAAAGTACTTTGTAGTTTGATTGTTATTGTAATTACGCCATGTTCAAAAATAGCAATTGAATGACTTGATTTTATACTAATTAAAGCCTTAGACCTTTTTATTGCAAATTCAGATATAACAGAAAAGTACAATAATTAGTACTTTATTGGTTGTATAATTTAAAATTATGTAAATTACACAGCTACTAAACTACTCTAAGTGGAATATATGGCCAATTTATTTTTAACTAACAGACGAGTAGTTCATTATGTATAAAGATATTTGAGATGCATAATATGGACTATCAGTAAGCCTTGAGACCCCCTCTGCATTGAGAAAATTTCTGAATTTGAAAATGAAAGATAAATTGTTGTGTTTCCAATGGAAAATCTTTTGGTATAGCTCAAGTCAGACAAACAGCCCAGGGCTGTCCTGCTGGTACGCACTGTGGTATGAAGTGGAGGAGGTTGAAGGAAGTCAGAGGAACTGGCTGTGTCCTACTGAGCCCATGTTCCCAGGACACCTCATGACCGTACGTCGCTGCTGGCACGCAGATGCACGAGGGTTCTCACTTTTATTCTGCTCTGATCTTTTCTCCTACAGACTAACTGTGGGGCAGGATGGCAAAAATGACTCTCCCGGCCTGGCAGAGGAGACTTCCTAGGGTAATGGGAATTCTCCACTGATCAGCTTTGAAGAGTTTCCATCTATTTTGTGCTACTAATAGTTCAGTTCTGATCCCAAATGTGCTGGACATGGCAGTACCTGGTTCATACATGCAGCATGGCAGGACTCAAAACTGGGGGATCCTGTGAAAAAGTGATTTTGGACAAAAATCGGAAAGATTTAAGATCTGACTTTGTCCTGTTGTGAAAAAAGTGAAACCAACCAAGCTTTTTATAGAACATTTCCTAGTAATCAAAACCTATACAGCTGGGCAGTTGAGATACTGTGGGGAGGAGTGGGTAGGAGATTTAGGTTTTGGGGAAGAATTGTGAGGTTTCTTGCCCGATCAAAAATTCCATTCTGGCTTCCTCAAAGCCTAGCTCTTTGTCAAAGCCTAGGAGGGTAGATTTTCTAGCCAAAGAAAAAAGCATGTTTGATGGAGAAAAGTGCTGTTGTGGGGTTTTTGGCTAAAATTCAATTTGCCTAAGATCATCGTAAATTCTGTGGGATATGGTCCCAAGACTGTCTTTCCCAGATATATTAAGTCTGGATTAAGGGTACCTACTGAGGATCAAAACTGTGGAGCTACATAATGAAAAGCACTTATGTTATTAACTTGCTCTGCCAATTCAACTATTCAAAAATTTTAATGGGGTAAGTCTGTAATATGTACCAGGACTCCTGGATTAGATATTGCCTGCGTGCATCACTTGAACTTTATTGCATCTGTATTTTCAGCTCCTGGAGTAAAGGAAGCATATACTCTGATTTGCTCACCAAAAAAGTAACTGCATGTCCTTGCCTGATCAGGATCTGCTTCAGATCTATAAAGTCACCATACCAGTGCATTGATTAATTACTGTGGAACCCTATGGTCTTAAGCAGAGTATGCCAGCCAGGAGATACACCTATAAGCCCTCCTTGCAGAGTCCTGGGTCTGAGAAGAGATGTGAGAACTTGTCCCATAATGCTCTGTCTATGCACTTATGATAACTTAGCTTCTTGTGTCAACAGCCACATTTGCCAGAAAAAACATACTGTTCAGTTTCTGATTACTTAACTATTTTGCTAAGTGATAGGAAAAATGTGTTTCATTTATTCTGTGGGAAAAGGAAAAGGTCAAGTCAGCTTAAAAGTTATAAGTAAATACAGAGGATGAAAAAGAGATAATTGTCTTTAACACATGATTTGTCAGTAAATCTCAGTTGAAACTTATTCTTCAAAACAGTATCTGGGGAGCAGGCAATGCTTTGACTTTAAGAACTTCTTCCTTATCTATTATTTGTACTCTTCATGTTTTTCATAATAAATTGATTTTACTTGTAGAAACGATATAACAGTTCTTTGCAATCATTTTTTCTGGTCATGAAGTAATGGTTCAGGCTTACCTGCAAGGTTGATGTGTACGGTTTGGAACAATAAGGAAAAATAAGAACATATTGGGGGATTAACTGTTCGCTTTATGTACAAGAAAAGGAATAAATCAACTGAATTTAGTCTGCAATTTTTTTCTCTGCAGAGCTTATGTGCTGCAGAACAGCTCGAGCTACTCCAGCTCTGCTCTCTTCATAGCTTTTTAACAGCTTGTTTTGGCATCCTTGATAACTGATACAATAACTCTAGCTGCATTTTTCTATCTGTTTTCCTATTTGCCTCTAAGCGTGAAAACAACGTGTATATATATTTGAAAGCTGTTTCCTGTGAAATGACACGTGATAGTTGTATGAATTTGTTTATCATTGGAGTGACTAGGATTGTTCAATTACCTTAAAGTTCTGTTGACATTTTTGCCATAAACCCTTAGTTTTCAAGCATTTCAAGAAGGAAAGTTTTTCAAAAACTTATAAATGTGGTACAAATCCCAATGTTATCACAAACAGTTTTTTTTAACTTGTGAAAATGTGTTGAACTTTTAAGATCTAAAGCAGCTTTTCAGTTTTAATTCTAAATACTCTTAGTTTTAATTTAACTGTTAATGTTCAGTTAGCTTTAGTCTTGAACACCTTGGGTAGTTCAGTTTGTTGCAATTTCCTCCTGTACTGTATAAACATGTTAGCTGTGTTATTTCAAACATTTCTGTAAAGAGTTTGCATCCCAAAGTAACCAGAACAAGTGACAGACTTTCTGATAGTGCTAGGAACACAATTTTTTTAGTAGTATTCTCTTTTTAGGTTTTCTGACTTTGGGCCACACAAGAAAGATCATTTGTTTATCCATGCATTCGCTTGAGAAATAAAAGTGTGTGGGTCATGGCAAGGTTGCTTTTCTAAGGTTGCTAGTGAATAGTCAGCAATATTAGTCCCAAGATTGAGCTTGAGAAAGTCCACTGCTAATCCTCTTCCTAGCCCTTGACTTAAGCTTTTCAGCACAACCTGTTTTAGTCAGTTCCTGCTTCACCATGCTAATTCCTCTCTTCTACACTTTAGCTGATCTGATGTGGCACTACATCAAATGTTTTTTTGAAGTACAGATAGGTTAAATACTCAATTTTCTCTTCTCCAGAAAATCAGTGCCAGTCAAAGGCATGTTATGCCAAATCTTGACACTTCAGTCTTGATTGTCTCCTTGCCATTTTTCTGATGTTCTGTCAGATAAGGCTAACTCCAACCCTGCAGTTCCTTTCTTGTTTTGCTTGAGTTGATTTCCAATGATAGAGCTTCCCCAAGCAAGGGAAGAGTATTTTAACCATATTTTCCCATTGTCGAGTGTATTTTTGTACTGCTTAAGGACATCTTGCCTAGTGACAAAAGCCCCTGAACCCGTCGTGTCCTATTACACTACAGAAGAGCTGACCACATTGTTGCAAAACTCAGTTTGATTTGATGTGACGGATGAGGGGCTGCCTCTATGGGAACTAACCTGATTGTTCTTCGTATTTCTATTTCTGCAATTATAGGAGGATAATGATCCAGAATATACCCACCTACAATCTCAAAGTCATATTGTTTTATCTTTATGTGCAGTAGAAAGATTCTGATAAGTTTTAGTCTTTCTCCTCAATTGAACTGGAGTGGTACATGTGAAACATACCGTCTGCATGTGCAAGATTAAACTTATGATGGAGTTGCAATGGCCATGAGAAATAGTCCACGGGGCAAAGACTTGTTGTTATCTCCCCTTTGTGGTCATCCAGGTCACGCTGTGTTCTTTGAGGCTGGTAGAGAGCTCTTCTGGTGAAGATCTTTGCTTGTCTCAATCATTTTAAAAAGATGGGTGGAGGGAGAAGCTGAAATAGGTCTTATGTTCCTTTCTTTTAACAATGAGATTGAAAAGTATGCTGCTTCAAACCTTGGATAATAGTCAGTTGAAGGCTATAATGCTACTTTGCATGCTGTTGAACCCAAACATTTTCTGGCAAGTGTCCTGTCTGAGAGTAGTGAGCTTGAGTTAATTAATGTTGTATCAGAAGTGGTAAACAGCTCAGTTTTGTGGCAGAGATGTCCGAACAAAGCCTTTGGGCATGCTCGCTCTTGCACAGTTGCTGAGAGGGATCCAGGGTATTTGCCAGGCTTGGCTCAGCGAGGGAGATGGGAACCTTCATCGTTCTCTCTTCTCTTTGCACAATGGCGAGGAAGCAGTGGAAAGCATAAAGTCCTTCTAGAGTCTGGGTAATGGCTAATTACAAACTGCTTGGAAGAGAAGTTCACAGGTTGCTTGTCCTTCCCCACTGGCCAGCAGACTGAGCTGGATGTGAGTGCAATGGCATGCACTGTAATCTCTCCAGTGTAAACCTTCCATAGGTGCTCTGGGATGCTTTTACTGCTAGAGGCGTACTGACTTCGTGGAAGCTGTATAGCTGAGTACTTCTACCCATGGAGAGGCTGCAGGCTGAAATAGTTTAGCTGCTGGTAGTATGAAACATTTTTTTTTATAAACTTGGCATGATTATCCTTCAGCTGTTGCTGAGGGTCCTTTTTCTATGTGCAGTTTGTGTGTAACACTGGAGAGAAAAGGGGGATGCATAGGGCTAATTTATGCTGTTATTTGACTTGGGGTGGGGAGTTAGACGTGAACGAGACTTTTGCCCTAAGGTGTCAGGTCTTCTACTCCTTCTCTCCATGGCCCAAAAGTGCGATTACCTCAAATTGTTTGGGATGATGCCAGTGGCATGTGTTTCCTGGTAAATAGTATTGTTAGAAAAACGTTTTGTTGACTTTTCAAATAACATAGCTTTGGGCAGCAATCAATTAATATAACTTACTAACTTTTTGTAGGGATTGAGAGATTAGCAGTTTGCAGTGCTTTTCCAGTGCCTTGCTCACCATAAGCTCTCAGTTTAATTAGTATGTGGAAAAGAACATTCGGAGCCAGGTCAGTCCATGATGCATCAATTTTTAAGGTCTGTGATTTAAATGAGACTGTAGTTATTTATCCTTCCGAAACTTGGCAAATGTTTGCTATTAATTAAAAATTCCAGAATTTTATAGCAAAGTATCTGGTAGCTATGTCCAGAATTCCTTTCTTTGCAATATGTCTGATTTCTTTTCAGTAAGACTGGTTGTGTGCATGTGACACAGAACTAACTGAAGTGGATATAATAGTGTAGGTGTTAAAATCACCTGTTCTTTCCTAGCTGTCTGGTGTCTCTGTAAATCATTAAACTCCATTTTTTTTAAATTGAAAATGCAATACTGTAATATATCAGGGCCATAGGGAGATAACCACTGAATAAGAGATTCTTCTAGGTTTCTGAATCTTTTGTGGTGTCTTATGTGATCAGGCTACATGTTTCTTAACATATGATGCCCTGAATCTGGTACTAGCTCAGCTTAGATTTTACTCACTTATCTTTATCCTGATCTGCTTGTGTTTTCATACCAGTATTTTATGTGCAAGAAAAACTATCGCAATACCTCTCACATGCTTACTCATTCTTATGTTCTCATTGTTTTCTTAGCCTGGAAGAATTTCATAGCCTAGATGAAATTTAAATGCTTTTGGCAAATCCATGCTTAACTTTGTAAGCAGCTAGGATGTAAGAAAAAAGCTTGTTTTATTATTCATTCCAATGCATGTTACAGGTGAATGAAGGAATAGTGGGGTGTCCCTTCCTGTCCTACTTACAACTCTCAAAACTAAACTTCAGAGATCTTAGTCAACTTCCATGAATTCATGAGAGTAATCTTGAGCAGCTCTCAGATTGCCCTGGCCAGTTTCTGAAGTAATCCAGAGTAAACTTCCTCAAGCACAGTTGATTCAACACTTAATCTTGTCTCTACCATATATTCTTATTACAGATGAATTATTACGGTGGCTCAAATGGAACATGTTGTTGTCAGACTTGTTAATTGTGAATGAAAAATCTAGGTTTTCACTAGGGAGTCAACTCCCATTTGATTTGTGCAGAAAAAGGATCTTTACAAAGTGATGAGTGGAAAAGCAATGGATTGTGGAGAGATGTCCAATAGTGCTATGGAGATAAGTGTTAAGTGCATTTTCCTTGACATCTTCATTAATGATCTGAAAAGTCAAGTAAACAGCATATTAATTAAACATATAGATGATGATAAATGCAGAATCCTTTGAGAACGGATGAGCTGATATGGGAAAAATGCTCAGGTACCTAAAGAGCTTTGAAAAATGGGTAAGAAAGAAGAAAACATCTTCCAGGTGTGTTCTGGAAAAATTAGTATAGCTAACATGTTTAGTGCAAAAATAATTGGGAATTTAATTAATTGATATGAGAAAAACAATTGGCCTATCTGTGCAGATATGTTTGTTCATATCTTCCTGAACTAATGGTGTTTCCCTGGTGCTGGAGAACATAAGCATTTTTGGTGCTTTAGTTCCAAAGAATCAAAAGTGATCACAAATCTGTACCATCTTGGAACAAGATTTGACATCTTGAAGCCAGCTGAAGGGAAAACTATTAAAAGAATTCAGGATTGTTAACTTTCTGGGTTTGACTCAGAATTTGAAGTTTTTTGGCTTGTAATTGTCAACTTTGGAGAGAGCTTCTAGCTGGAAGGTGGAGGTTTTTGTTTTGTTTATTTTAAAGTGGATTCCATAAACTTTTCACTTACTGTCTATTGACCTTGGGAGATTCATCTTTCTGTAAAATATCTTGCCTTTGTAATGTTTCTTGGTTATCAAGCTACCTTAGAACTTAGTACAGTCAGTCAGCTAATAAACTCATGTGTTTGTAATAGTGACAGCATGTTTTGTAACTTTAAACAGTTTATTTCAGCCAATGCACAATTTTTCTAAGTTTCTTTGTAAGCTGAACGAAATATGTAGCTATTGACATCCTACCCGGTAATTTATGAATGTTGATGAACACTAGGTCATATCACAATGAGTTTAGAAGAAATAGTAACATACCAGAAGCCTGACATTTTTGTTCTTAGTGGAAATATAAACAAAAGTAATTCTGCTAAAATAAATTATACCTTTATTAATTAGAGTATTTAATACCCAAAGGGATGTAAATAGCTGATATTTCAGATTATGTATGTAATAAACTGAACTAGTCATTATTACAACATCCCTTTTAAGATGAGGCTGGGAGGAAATGGTTAAATACATTGTAAGACCTAAAGAGAAGTTTTAGGTTTGTAGGGAGTGTTATTCAACCGTCTATTAGAACTGAATAAGTATGTGGTAAAATTCCTTGGAAGTGTATAAATTTGCGTAAAACTCCTAAACTCTATTGGATCTATCAGTTTGTGGTCACTGTGCATATGAACTGCGTGGAAACACACACATATTTAGGGACACAATGAAAGTTAGGTTAACCTTAAATATGGAATTCCCTGAACTCTGTGGGTTTGATCATGTAAGCATCCTTAATTTGTCATTAATATAATCTTCTTTCACTATTTTTCACGTGGGAGGAAGACACAGTGAAGGAAAACTTCAAAGAAAGCCTCTGGAGCTTTCATGGGATGCTGGCATGCCAAAAAAATAGTAATTAAAAAAAAAATCATGGGGAACCTGACAAATTCTTTAGTCTTAAGACTATTTGTTTGGAACAAGAATGTTCTAACCATAGGAGAACTATGCTTGCTTGAACCAGATCTGAATTTGCCCCAACTCTTATAAATGGGTGAGTTATTACAGAGTGTCCATGAAGTGCAGTACCAGGAGATTTGACTAGTTTAAATTTATCCAAGCTATTAAAGCTACTAAAAAATACTGATTTTTTTTTTCCTTCACATTTCTTGAAAGATTTTCAGTAGTCTGGATTTCTTCCATCTTTGTCATGTGTTTCTAAGCCTCTCTCTTTCTATTCCTTTAACTTCATGACAGAATGAAACTAATTTTAGAGACTTTTGGGTTTTATTTTATTCCAAGGGGCCTTGTGACAGTAAAATGCTGGCAGTAGTGTTTCTGATTAGACTTTTTGTTTTACTATCTAATTCTTTAATCCACAGTAATCATCTCTTGGTTGCTAAGAAGGATAGATTGCCTTTAGAAACCTTTCTGGGAAACAGTCCAGTTCCTCGCTTGTCTATTTTAATCTCAAGTTTGCTGTTAGAATTATGCAATGTTATAGTATAACACAAGTCGGACACAACAACCCCACTTCGTTGGTTGGAAGACAACTGAACACACATTCTCTCTCTGCAGAATAATATCAAATAATATGCTCAGTGCTTTGTATCTCACTGGTGTTTCATTATGTGATCATGTGGATTTCTGTTTTGCTCACTAAGAGAAAGCAGGATAATAGTGTTGTGCTATACTGGATGTTGTGTGAAGATGATTAATTTGTTAATCAGGCTACTGGATTTGATATAGGGCAGCTTGATGAGCCTCTTCTAGACTAAATAAATAAAATGAAATTTTCAAAGATATTGATTTGGTATGTTTTGATTATGGCATAGCAGAGATTGACTAGATACTGGATAAAATAATGGCATTTTGACTAATTTTGTTTTAGGAGAAGCGAGAATAACAAGTCTGATTAAAACAGCAGCACCGGAGACCGCAATGTGTTTTGTTTGAATTCATCTGGCCATATTACAGAACACATGGGGCACGAGCTATAGCCCATTAGCTCAGGTAAAATATGATGTTGTATATTCTGGGCTGCACCTGGCTGCCTGTTGTGTCTAAATTGGAAGAGGGAAAAAAACCCCAGACCTATTCTCTCCCAGTACAACTGGAGCAGCCGGGCTTTATAATGAACTTCAGATGTAATATTTTGGTGTTCTTGCATTGCAAAGGCTGTCTGAGAGCAGGGGGTAGGACCAGATGGAAGAAAGCAATAGGGCTGGTCTGCTAGGGAAAAAGAGAAGCAACCAAGCCCTTTGTATGCATATAAGATTGATGAGGAGGGAAAAGCTTGGCAGAAAATGTTGAAACTTGAGCAGATTTACTACTGGTAATGAGCACAAGTGACAAAGGAAAACCTGAAAAATATCTATTTTAAAATAGATAAATGTAAATGTAAACAAGAAAAATAGCAAAATATTTATACTTTTCCAATTCCAGGTGACTTCCTTGTTGCAAAAAATATTTTTAGTTTTGGAAAGTCAATGGTAGTCCTAAGAATTTATCAGCCTATTAAGAGAAAATGTGTCATTAGCAAAAAAAAAAAAAAAAAAAAAAACAAAAAAACCAAAAAAAACACAACCCAAAAAACCACAAGACACTTAAAACATCCATCGTTCCTGAAAAACTAATGTTAAATGATTTGGAGAGTAAGTTATGTGGCTGGATGAGCTCCATGGTTTTCTACTTATTAGTTCTGATGATAATACATTAGCTGTTCATTTGGCAACACTATAAATAGGGATTTGGGTTGGATTTTGCCTTGTTTCTTTCTCTAGAGGATAGATCATTGCTAATAACTATCACTTAGGGAGGTGAATAATATATTTGTTTTTAATAGTCATTCAGCAATACAACTGCTCGTTACTAGCTCAGTGAGTCAGTGTTTTCAGAAATGACTAGCAATTTTGTATGCCTCAATTTCTGGCTACCCATTTTGAGAGGCTGTAAAAAGGTGTGTGTGTGGTGTGTGTTGTGGTTGGGTTTTTGTTTTTATTCACACCCCTTCCCCAGGAAGTTCTGATGATCAGCCTTCTAGAAATCTTAGTGGATGTAGAAAACTTAGTGTATATATAGAATTCAAGAGAATCCATCTCCTTCAGTGCTGCAAAGGGGATAAAAGGCCGTTCTTAAATGTATTGATGACTATTCCATGCTCTGAAATTATATAGACACTTGATTCTTCAACTTTATGATAACTTTCATGAAATATTTAATGCTTGTCTGATGATTTATTCCTCTCTGCATAATGCAATCTAAAAGAATGGTTTCGTTAATTATTTACATTGTGCTGCTGATGTTATTTGTCTCCAAGTGCTTTGCAGTAGTAGTTGCTTCCGCTTATTACCAGGAGAGACTTTAAAAGGCAGGTCTTGTCAAGAAAGCAGAATGATAACCTGTATCATTTGTATCTCTGCGCATTCCTGTGTGCTGTGTGCACTTACGGGGCTGAAGCAAGAAAAAGATGGACTTAAAATTGCCTGGGAGACCCATGCTCTGAAATGAGAATAAATCCTGGGCCTTGCTGGGGCTTGCGATCGTGTCTCTTAGGGCTCCTTGTGGCTGTGTTGGCAGGATGAGAAACTGAAAAGGGTGGTTCAGAGAGGTTTTTGAAGCAGCGGCAGTGTAGAGTGAAGAACACTAAAGGAACTGAGTGAGATGCCTGAGGGTGATGATCCAGCATCACTGCAGGACTCTAAACAGCTTGCAAGGTGGTTGTGGGTAAGCTTTTGCTCCTGTAATCTTGTTTTAATATGGTGTAAGTCTGACAGCCAGCAGTGAACTTGGCAGCAGTGGCAAAGGAGGGAGGGAGGCTGCCAGGGCTTTCTAAGGATGCATGAAAAGAAGGCCTTTGAGTCTTTAGGTCCCATGGGTTCTGCTGTCAGTGATCTCCCTGGCTGCCTGAAACCCACTCAAGTAAACATAAGAAAAGGAGAGCTGCCAACGCTGACCTCCTGTCGAAGGCTCTGCTTGCTGAGTCTGCTGGCTCCAGTCAGAGCGTGAGGCAGGAGAGCGGTGCGGCCCTCCTGCCGCCTGCAGAAGCTGGCTGCCTTCTCTCTGCAGCAGCTGGAAGATTGTGCCGCTCTTGTAGTGCAGCATCTCCAACTTCATAGGAGGGTGAGGAGCATGCTGACATTTACATTTCCCTCTTGATCACCCTTTCAAAAGCAACACGCTGAAGGAGAAGAATGATTCCCAGTTCCTACCTATTTTTCTGGCAAAGGTCGAAGGACATTCAAGACACAGTTTCTTCAAGGTGGCATGACTTAGCTTCTCAGGTAGTGTTACTGGGGATAGTCAGGTGTTAGGTGACCAGTGGTAAACTATGCTAACAAAAAATCTGGAAATTTTATTTAAGGAGATAAATCACAGGAAAAAGACCCTTGTAAATACTCCATAATGGGTGCTATTTAAGATATAAGTGATTTTTTTGTGGGTGTTTTTTTAAATAATGGAAACAGTGAAACCTAGTTTATAATAGCATCGATACTGTTTAAAGTGGATTTTAATTAAGCTCTTTAATAAATCCCACCTTAATATCACAAACAGCAAGCAGGTGGGTTTTTTTGACTTAGCACATTTTTTAGCTTTCCCAAGGAATCTAATTCAGTCCTATGCTACTTCAGATTATTCACTGCAGTGTATTCTACTAGGAAATAGTAGGAGGGGGTGTATCCCCCAACATCTCCCCCAGCTCTTTTGGTAGGGGGAGAGGAAATAAAGTCCTTATGCACAGTACAGGACCTCTCCTGGGGGGCAGAGGTGTGCTGTGCAGGCTAGAATCTAGCTCAGGGCATCCCCTGAGAAGAACATGCCAGATTCTTCTCCCGGATACAGTGGGAAAAATTAGGAATAATCTCAGTCACTTGATTTACACTGGTACAAGAAAAGAAGCTTAACTGCTGAGTTGGCTCTGATTCACTTGCTGACCAGGTGTCTCGCTGCTGATGCTCAGAGGTGTAGTAACATGCGTCAGGACAAGATATACTCCACTTTGTGAGGTACAGCTACTCCAAGAATAAAAATTAGGCAATGGTTTGTAGGAGATAAATTTGAACAATATCTAGACCCTGTCAGTTGTATGGGACCTGAATCACTGTACATACTTGTTGACTCATAGTCCAACAGTCAGAATAATCCTACTGACTTTCAACAGCAGACCATGCATTGGCTCATGACTGAGAGGAATGCTGTTTATTAATTTCATGCTTTATAGTAAAGCAGGAATGAAAAAAAATTGCTGTTGTTTTTTAAAGCTTTGCTAAGTACCAGTGACTTGTTAGGGTTTGAACTGTGCTGTGGGCCATGGGAAGCTTTCAGCCTCGTAGCCCTATTGGTCATCACTGGAGTGTTCTGGGGCAGACACCTTCCCAGAGAGCAGCTTGGAGACACCGTCAATGGGCTTATTGCCCATCTGGGGGCTTCAGATGCATTCCTAGGGATTTCTGTGCTAAGCCAGTTTCCCCTGGCTTAGTCATATCAGAGACATACCACATATCTGTGAATCTCACATTAGACTTATTTAAATAAACAAATGTATAGGACAGTGAGGGATAGGAAAAACACTGTAATTTCTTTCAAAGGCTTTGGGTGTGAGTTGAAATGCTTCTTTATTCTTTCTAAGAGAGTCCAGACTTGTTGCTTGAGGTCTCTCATGAGTTCTCCATACAAGGCTCTTGTGAAATTCCCTTATGCATTTAGAAATATGCAGGCTTTCAAACACTGTAAATCCACAGCACCCTTTCAGCTGTAACACTTCCATGTGATGAAAAAAGCTGACAATAGACTGAGCTTTATCTCATGGTGCCTATATATCATACAGCCTATATCCTTAAATAGATTGCAAGAAAGAGCAAAATTAAGTGTTCTTAGATATCAGTGATCATTGCTCCCATCAGTGCCCACCCACATCAAACGCTCTTGTAAACAGAGAACCAATGCAGACAAACAACTTGCCCATACCTGCTCGTTGCAGATCCCCTCTTCTGTGCAGCCATACATCAAAACCTGAGTTGCAGTGGTAAATGGTATGCTAGTCAAAGAGTTGTTGCAGGCATAATCTGCAGGAGTCCATCTCTTGAATTTACTCGTACATCTTGTAGAGCAGATCACAAACATCATTAGCAGAACTGCTTCATAAGTACCAGTCCATTCTATTGCAGTATTAACTACTGCAGGTCATAGAACTCACTACAGTATTGCAGCAGTATGTAAAAATGTTGAAGTCTTGCTAAAGAAGAAACTAAGCATGAGCATGAATGAGATTCAAGGGGGTATGAAATCTCGGGAGGACAAAATGAAGTACACTGAACCATGATTTCCAGTTATTTGGGTTTTCTAAGACCATTTCCATTACTTCTTAATTTCCTTTGCTGTTTGTTGGATATTGTTTCCTTATCTGGTGTTCTCTCAATTATTAAAACCCAATTACTGTTTGTTTGGGTTTTAAAATTAATTATTTAAAATTCAGAATGGAACATAAGAGATATCAAATATCTGTGTCCATCACAATATTTTTTTTTAGTACCTTATTAAAATTCCCATTAGTTTCTCATACAACTGCTAACCACCTCATTTTCTTCAGAGGAATTCATTTCAAGTTGTGTGCATTTGTATATGAGATGGAGAAAATCTATTTCTACAGTTCTGTGTGCTGTGAGAACCATATAGACTTGTTCTTTGGTTGAGGGAACTTTGGCAAGATTTTATTCTGGGTGGCTGCTCAGGTCACTGTGACTTTCAGAAATGGACCCGATTTGCATTAGAATATTTAATTTCAGTGCTATATCATTACACTTGTCTGTGCCTGAGAGAAAAGAATTAAAACTTCAGCAGAACTCTTTTCTTGCATGTCTTTATGAATTATTTTATTTTAAGAGTTAATGTGGGCATACTGTTATCCCCTGGCTCAGGATCTGTGGTTGGTTTTGTTGGGGTTTTTGGTGGGTTTTTTTGGGGAGGTGGGGAATGGGGAGGGAGGGGGGTGGGTCGTGGTGGTACTGCTTGGATTTTTTGCCTTGGAGCTCCATGAGAAATAGTGTTATTATTTTCTTCCTAAGGTATTCAAAATTTGGACTTGCATATCCTTATTGTCATCATCTCTCTTACCTGTTTAATCAATTTTAAAGGGTGTTCTGGTTTTCAGTGCTTCTGTATTGCTTGCCTGATCTGCTGCCATTACACCATGCAATGCATAATGGGGTTCCCTGTGTCCCCAGAGGGATGCTGAGTTCTCCTAAAAAACTAAGTTTCTTTTAAAAATAAGAGTGTAAACCTTTCTCAGGAAGGCAGTCTCATGTCAGGCACGATGGTGAGATCAGATGCCAGCTGTGGTGCTAGAGATTCTGCTGCAGGATTGACACATGCAGCATTAAGCTCAAGCATACATGTGCATGTCCTTCTTCTGCTTGGGGAGCATTATCTGTGGAGCAAGTTCCTAGATCTGGAAGCTCAGGGCTGGAACCTGTTCTGTAAGATATTCAAGGTTTCTGTGTTGCTGCTTGCTGGTACTGAATTTGTCTTCTCCAAGTGGGAGGTACCCAGGCTGCACATGCTATAGTAGGGAAAAGGCTAGTGTTGGGGTGGACCTTAGCAACAAGAAGCCTGTAGAATGAGGCTTGATGGACTAACTTCTCTGGGGACTTGAGGGGAATGTTACCTTTGCTGTGGGAATGGCTGTTCCCTCATCCTCTGCACAAGAGCTGCTGCTGTCCCATCTGTCTCCCAACAGCAGTCAGCATCGCTTCCAAAAGTGGTGGGACTGTAGCAGGAAACTGCCAACCTTTTCCTGCTATGTCAGCAAGCTCACTGATGATGATCACTGTCCTGGTTTTGGCTGGGACAGAGTTAATTTTCTGCCTAGTAGCTGGTATAGTGCATGTTTTGGATTTAGCATGAGAATAATGTTGATACCACATGGCCGTCTTAGTGTAGAGCACTACCTAGCAACAACTAAGTCAAGTCAGCAGTCCTGGCTAACTGAGGAGGTCCCAGTTGACTGGAGGTTAGCCAATGTGATACCCATCCACAAGAATGGCTGGAAGGAGAATTCAGGGAACTACAGGCCTGTCAGTCTGACCTTAGTGCCAGGGAAGGTTATGGAGCAGATCTGGAGTGCTATCACGTGGTACGTACAGGACAACCAGATGATCAGACCCAGTCAGCATGGGTTTATGAAAGGCAGGTCCTGCTTGACTGACCTGATCTTCTTCTATGACAAGGTGACCCACTTAGTGGATGAGGGAAGGGCTGTGGACATTGCCTACCTTGGCTTTAGTAAAGCCTTTGACGCTAATTTGCATAGCATCCTCCTGGAGAAACTGGCTGGTCGTGGCTTGGATGAGCATACTCTTCACTGGGTTAAAAACTGGCTGGATGGCCAGGCCCAAAGAGTTGAGGTGAATGGAGTTAAATCCAGTTGGTGGCCGGTCACAAGTGGTGTTCCCCAGGGCTCAGTATGGTGGCCACTTCTGTTCAATATCTTTACCAGTCATCTGGGTGAGAGGATTGAGTGCATCCTCAGTAAGTTTGCAGATGACACCAAGTTGTGTGGGAGTGTTGATCTGCTTGAGGGTGGGAAGGCTCTACAGAGGGGTCTGGACAGGCTGGATCCATGGGCTGAGGCCAACTGTGTGAGGTTCAACAAGGCTCAGTGCCAGGTCCTGCACTTCAGTCACAACAACCCCATGCAACACTGCAGGCTTGGGGAAGAGTGGCTGGAAAACTGCCTGGCAGAAAAAGACCTGGGGGTTTTGGTCAGCTGGCTGACTATGAACCAGCAGTGTGCCCAGGTGGCCAAGAAGGCCAGCAACATCCTGGCTTGTATCAGGAATAGTGTGGCCAGTAGGACTAGGGAAGTGATCGTCCCCTGTACTCAGGACTGGTGAAGGCCTCACTTCGAGTACTGTGTTCAGTTTTGAGCCCCTCACTACAAGAAGGACATTGAGGTGCTGGAGCATGTCCAGAGAAGGGCAACAAAGCTGGTGAAGGGTCTAGAGCACAAGTCTTATGAGGAGTGGCTGAGGGAACTGGGGTTGTTCAGCCTGGAGAAAAGAAGGCTGAGGGGAGACCTTATTGGTCTCTGCAACTACCTGAGAGGAGGTTGTAGCCAGGTGGGTGTTGGTCTCTTCCTCTTGTCCTGGTTACTTGGGAGAAATGGCCTCAAGCTGTCCGAGGGTAGGTTTAGATTGGGTACTAGGAAAAGTTTCTTCACCAAAAGGTTTGTCAATCATTGGAACAGGCTGCCCAGGGAAGTGGTTGAGTCACCATCCCTGGAGGTATTTAAAAGATGTGTAGATGTGGTGCTTAGGGACATGGTTTAGTGGTGGACTTGGCAGTGCTAGGTTTATGGTTGGATGTGATGATCTTAAGGGTCTCTTCCAACAAAAATGATTCTTTGACTTTTCATCTTCCCGTGAAGCTGAAAACCAGCTGTTTTTTTGCTGGGATAGAGTTAATTTTCTTCGTAGTAGCTAGTACTGGGCTGTGTTGTGGATTTGTGCTGAAAACAGTGTTGGTAACACAGGGATGTTTTCGTTACTGCTGAGGGGTGCTGACACAGAGCCAAGGCCTTTGCTGCCTCTCACACCACCCCACCAGCGAGTGGCTGGGGGTGCACAAGGAGTTGGGAGGGGATACAGCCGGGACAGCTGACCCTAGCTGACCAAAGGGATTTTCCATACCATATGATGTCATGCTTGGCATATAAAGCTGGGGGAAGAAGAAGAAAGGCGGGGGACACACACACACGTTTGGAGTGATGGCGTTTGTCTTCCCAAGTAACCGTTACATGTGATGGAGCCCTGCTTTCCTGGGGATGGCTGAACCCCTGCCTGCTGGTGGGAAATGGGGAATGAATTCCTTGTTTTGCTTTGCTTGTGTGCGCGGCTTTTGCTTTACCTATTAAACTGTCTCAGCCCACGAGTTTTCTCACTTTAACCCTTCCGATTATCTCCTCTATTCCACAAGGGGGGAGGGTGAGTGAGGGCCCATGTGGTAGTTAGGTGCTGGCTGGGGTTAAACCACGTTGCACGCTCTGACAGTGATGATATGCACAAGAAGCCGGGAGCGGACACAGCTGGACAGCTGACCCAAACTGGCCAAAGGGATGTCTTATACCATATGATGTCATGTTCAGCATATAAACTGGGGGGGAGCTGGCTGGGGGCAGCAATTGCTGCTTGGGGACGGGCTGGGCATTGGTCAGTGGGTGGTGAGCAACAGCATTGTGCATAACTTATTTTGCATATTCTACTATTTTCTTTTCCTTTGCTGTGTTATTAAATTGTCTTTATCTCAACCCACAAATTTTACCTTTTTCCATTCTCCTCCCCACTGCACTGGGGGATTGGAGAGGGAGTGAGTGAGTGGCTGCATGGTGCTTAGTTGTTGGCTATGACATCACTTATGATTGTTCAACACAAACCCATTGGGTGGGTTCTGCACAAGTGTAACAAAGGACAATAGGAGGGGCTGAGATTTACCTGAAAGTCAGGTGTGGCCTTTGCTGAAAACTAAAGAACCTAGCTTTAATTTCAAATTTAAGAGTGAGTCTGATAGGGCTGAGAGAGGCATTTTTTAACTTGCAAGTTTAAAAAATGCAAAAAAGACAAAAAAAGACCATAGCTTACATGGAGCTACTGAAAGACAAGAGTTTGAACTATTTTTAGTCTTTGTTGAGAGGAGCAACAAGACATCCTTGGCAGGACTGTTCTGGACTTCAATATGGCTTGTCTCTCTGCCTGTTACTTGTTGCTGTGAGTCCCTCGTTGCAAAGGATGGCTGTCTCACAATGGGCATGCATAAATCAATCACTGGATTACACAGAGGTCTCTTCCTCTTATGTCGCAATTTGGAGTCTGTTGTGCTTTTGGCCTGAAATAATTCTGTGCCAAAAGCTATGCTGTTTCTATTCAGCCACCTGTGTCTTCCTGCACATTCATGCTCCACTGTTGTCTAGTTGCATCAAAGAATGTAAAAGAGTTGGTCAGTGCTGTTCCAGTTTAGTTTGGCTTTGCAATATTTTGACAAACTTCTATCTGAACAAGTGCTGGTCCTTTCTTGTTAGTTCCATTACCTCTTTGGGTAGAGGAAGTCCCAGGGAATTCCTGTGCAATAGCTACTGATCAGTTTATTCTTTGTACTTTACAAGCTACAGGAGATCTCACCTGAGATGGAAAGTTGAGAGCAGAGAAATAGTTGTCTTATTGGAGCAGAATTAGAGTCACTAGGATGACACTTTCAAAAAAATGTTGGCACCAAATTACCTCTGGAAATTTTAAGTGGATGCCATTTGCACATTTGTGTGCTTCTGAGTGCTTAACCATTGTACAGGATTTTGAAAAAACACTTATCTGCATTGATAGGTTCTTGTGCTCTGCCATTCCCAAAGCAACTGATTTGAAGAGCATACCATGGATCTCTGAAAACCTAAGAACCTCAGAAAACCTAAAGCTTGCTTTTCTGGATCCAAGTCTAGCATCTTGTCTGTAAGAATATGTTTTCTCAATATATTCTTAATCATGTCTGCAACAGCTTTTGATTTGTTGGGCTGATTTCTCAAGGTTGCCTAATTCTTCAGTTCAAAAAAGCCTCATTTTCCTTGATGCTGCCATACTGATAAAATACTAGCAGAGCAGAACATGTTGGCAGTCAGCTGTTGTGTTCATTACCAGTTCTCTTAAGTTGGTTTCACACTGCTACAATTTTCCTTTTGTAATGTGTGTCATGGTTTAACCTGGCAGGCAGCTAAAACAACCACACAGCTGTTTGCTAACTCCCCCATCTTCCCCCAGTGGGGTGAGGGAGAGAATCAAAAAGAAAAAAGAAAGGTAAGACTTGTGGGGTTGAGATACAGATGTTTTAATAGAAAAGGAAGACAATAATAGTAATGAGAAAAACATGCAAAAGAAGTGATGCACAGCACAATTGTTCACCAACCAAAGCTGATACTCAGCTAGTTCTCCAGCTGAACCACCTCCCAGTCCGCCCCCCAGGTATATACAGAACATGATGTCATATGGTATGGAATATCCCTTTGGCCAATTTGGGTCAGTTGGCCGTGTCCCCTCCCAGCTTCTTGGGTGCCCCCCACCTTCTTTTTGGCAGGCCAGAATGAGAAGCTGAAAAGTCCTTGGCTGCTTGGCAACAACTGAAAACATCAGTGTGTTATCAACATTATTCTCATACTAAATTCAAAACACAGCACTATACCAGCTACTAGAAAGAAAATTGTGCTTGTTTCAGCTGAGAGTTAATACTTAAAGAAAAAAAAAGCATTAGCTTTTCTTGCAAGCTAAAGCTTGTAACGATGCAAGTAGGCTGGAGTGGAAACTGATGGTCTGTAAGAACACACAAACATATGGGCAGCTGTTTGGGAAATGTTTAAAAATGTGGCTTGTTCAATGATTGACCTTAAACATTTATTGTTTTGCTTTGGTTTTTTTTTTTAATTACTCAATTTAAGCTTCTTAACCTAGACATGAAGACAAAGCTAAGAGAAATCACATTTGCTTGAGAGAGGCACTGACAGTATGGATTGCTTTAAAATTGCCTTTCATTCAAGTGTTAAAGGTAAAACATAGCATAAAGAATTTGAAATTAAGGACATTTAACAGCAGGAACACAGCAGAGAGTCAGGGGGCAAAAGGCATTTATAATATAAATGATGATGGGCAGGCTACTTTGCATGTAGACAGTGCCACTAATTAACAACTGTGAGGTGGCCCAGGACAGGGACTGAGCTAAGAGGAAGACAAAAGTCCAGATGGCAGGCTGTGATCCAGAAGTGCAGGGCATCAGACTGTTACAATGTGACTGCAAGGTGAGAACAGAGACTTTTTTTTGTTAGAGCAAATGCTCAAAAAAAAAAAAAAATTATAGGGTGGTAGTGAATTGACTGCACAGATATAGGATAGACCTAGCTTTAGAACTAAGTACAGATTCTGTTTTGTTCCTAAGGTTTTGCAACATGATGCTCCCTGGGAGATATTTAACAGCTTGCAAGAGAAAAGAGAAGTGAAAGCTGTTTTATGGAAGCAAATGTGAATGCAACTATTTTATTTACCTAGTGTGCCAGGCACGTAAACTGTTCAGCTAAGGGTGATATTAGTCCCAATGTGGATGCGCAAAGAAATGCGTAGCCACTACACAGTGACAGCCCAGGAGGCCAGGGAGAGTGTTAGTGGACAGAGGGTGGTGCAGAGGCCAAGAAGCCCCCTTCCATGGGCACGGGAACTGTCTTCTGGGGCAGCATGCAGCATCTGGAAAAAGGAAATGGACTGCTTGCTGTTCTTTATTTCACCTTCGCAAAGTTTTTGATCTTATAGCATGTATCTTGTATGCACTGTTCATCTCTCTGGGCCTAATGTATCTCAGTACTTTGCTGTCAAGCACTGTGTTTCGTGGGTAAGCAATCCCGTGTGTTTCAGCAGCACCACCACTTTGAGAAGTATCTGACACTACAAGCAAAACCTGCAGAATGAAGCCATAGGATGGAGCATAATTAGGATGACACACATAATATATCAATAGTCAGTGCAATGTTGAGGTCTTACAGGTCTAATTATTCATGACATATATCAATTTTTGACATAAGGTCAAAAACTTTTGAGAAAAGGTGAAGTGTCACTGACTAGTGTGTGTGGGAGTCAAGTTTCAATATCCAAATATTTCTTCATGCAGTTTGTGATTTGGATGCAAAATATGAATGTGTAGCAACCTTGGGAATAACCAGGAAGAAAGCCCACGGAGTACATCTTGTTGCTAATGCCACTTGATAGGGCTTACAGGTAGATGCTTCAGCCCTTAGACTGGTTGTAGAAGGGTATCTGTTAATGGTTGACGCTGATTTGTCCTGTCTAGACTGTAGTCTCCAACTGTGAAATGAGTTTTCTCAGGCCATGTTGGATTTCGGATTAAAATTTTGGATCTCGATTTATCCTTTGTGATTCTGTAATAAGATGTGGCTTTCAGATTTGAGTCTAGATATTATTTCTTCTTAAGTTTAGGGTCTATGTTCACTGTTCAGCTTCACTGTGTTAAGGGGAGAAACTTGCACTGCAAATTCAGGCCTGGACCGCTGGCTGGGGACAAACTTTGACCAGCACCAGTGTATGTATTACATGAGAATAATAGCATATAGTATGAAAAAACTGGTGTTGCCTATGATTAGAAGAATGCTCGTGAACAGTTTTTTTTGTTCTTGTCATATGTATTTGTTACTTGAAACTAGTTCACAATACTTAATGTTGAGCAGAATCTTTACTGTGTGAAAACATTCATGGTATTGAATCTCAATTAGTGCTCCTAATAAGCAAAACCAGAGATGCTGCAAATAACAGCTGCAAGGAGTTGACTAAAAATTCACTGAGTATAAAGGCATAATGTCTTTGTACTTTTAGTCTAGAATAAACCACAATGTTCAGATGAGCTATTGACTGAAACTTCTGCCACTCACCGAAAAAAATATTTGTGTCTTTGTGGAAAGCATGAAGTGGGAGGACAGCACTGCATGTGTCACTCTGTTTCATTTTTGCCTTGGTATAAAGCAAGAAAAGGTTCTAGGACACATTATGGCAGTCAATAAAATGAGCACTAAGTAAGGTGCCAAAAGCTTTAGCGTGATGTTCTAGTGATGATGAAAAATGTCCTTCTATCCAATTTTAGAAAACATTGACATGAATCATGCACTTTCTATTTCAATATACTTTCTTACTGTAGTAATGCACTGCATTTTATTGGGTTAGATGCAACTGTCAGCTTTTCTGTTTTGTATGTGAAGACAGGAATGCAGTAGTCTGACAGAGCTGACAACAACACTAAATAATCCTAAACTAAACATTTCTGTGAAATTTATAAAGCTCTGGGTTTAGAATTTAGGATGGAGGTCAGCAAGAAGCCTCAATACTAAAGATTATCAAGGGCAGATCTCAAATTGTCTGTGAAACACAAACTTTGATTAGCTTTTCGTCAGGTCTGTCCTGACAGATTTTAGTCTTCAAAAATCTAGTTTAGTTTAACAGGGCAACTTTTTTTTATTGGTTAACAACTATTTTGTAATAAAAATAATGCAGCAACATATGATGTATGGTGCTGCAAATTTAGGAATTATGTAACAGTTTAAAGGGTTTCTCTGTTTACGTAATTTGCTTTTTTTCCCGTTTTGCAAACTCAGTCTCTTTTACAGTCTTTGGGCCTGCCTCTCTTCTTACTTACGTTGATTTGAATTGGGAGTAATACACTAATATCAATGGAAAACTGGTGTAAAGCATCTCAGATCTGAATTAGAGCTTTTTGCATTTAATTCCAGCTTCCCTTGAATCTTTATAAGAGACACTTAAAGCTTTGTTTCACATGAATTTTGTGTACATGTATATTATATATGCTTTCAGATAGAACTGGAATATATTGTAATCATTTTTCATCAGTTACGTAGTGACAAAATACAAAGCAGTGTGGAACTGGACCAGGAAAGATGTAACTCCTTATTTAGGGTTTGTCTACTCTTGCGTAGTTGCTACTGTGATTGTGCAGTGGGGTGTACCCAAGTTAACTTTAAATTAGCTGGCTTGACAAGAGTGCAATAGCATGGGTTAGCTGCCAAGAGTTACCTTCCAGGAAAGGTGTTTCAGCCTTGTGCTGGGCTTGGTGCTGTAGTTAGCTTGGTCTAACCTGACCTAAATTCAAGGCATTGACTGTGTTGCAGAGATGGCTTCGGCATCATGTGGATGCAAAGATATAATTTACATGCTACTTTTGTTATCCCTCAGTCTGATCTGCTGTTTCTAAGGGCTGATGTAACTCCTACTGAGGAGCACAACAAGGGAAAGAGCTGGCAGGGGAACATAAATATTTGCACTTAAAGGTTAGGGTAGTTCTACTTTAGACATTTTTACCCTTCTGAGTTGCAGGTGCAAGGGATAATGTAGACAGAGGAGTAGGGAGCTGCTGGGATGTGAAGGCAAGGAGACCTAGTGCCTAGAGCCTTCTCCGTGTGCTGTCTGGGCACGACAAACTCACTTGAGATAGTTCAGGGGCCAGGACTGATTTCTAACTCTGCTCTGCCCCTGTCTGAGGAGGTGGTCCAGAGGGAGGTTGTGAAAGGGCCATGGGGGAAGTGGGAGTGCAGGCTTAGAGTGTGGGAATAGGTAGACCTTTCTTTCTGGTGATAAGAGTAGCCTTTTGGTAGCTTTTTCTAATAGTGATATGGGAGCAGAAGGAGAGATAAATACCAATTCTGTCTTTGCTCCTGCTAGAAGATACTGTGAATTATTGCTTTATCTCTGCTGAATCAATCTACTGCTTACAGGTAGGTTGGAATTTTCAAATTTATAGCATTCCTGAAATGAAGGAGCATGTTGGTGACTGTTCCATGTGCAAAATGCTGATTTCCACACGTACATTTCTTTCTTGTGGGTGGTAGAAGAGCCTCTTATGTGAAAGGTGTTGATGTGAATAACAAAGAAGAGTGACCTTTGGGTGTCCTTACCCAAAGGACGCAAGACGCACAGTTTATACAGCAACAATATCGCTTTACGGATATTTAGCAGGGTTCATTATTAGTAGGTCTTTATCGTCTCTCCTAAAATCAATAGTTCCCTTTGTGAGATTTAAATTTTCCATGCAATTTCTTGCCTATGGTAACAAAGGATGCCTGATTTAGCAGTGACACTTGCTAGTGAGACCCACCATCAGGTGATTCAGAGTGTCTGTTATTAGTCTTTACTTTGTTCCCAGGGAGTACTTTTCAATTTAGTTTGCCTCATACTGTGTTTGGCCTGATTTCTTATTGAAAATGAAAATGTTTTGCCCTTAGATTCATCAGAGGCTTTTAAAACCTGAATAGCGAGAAAAACTCATTAAGGTCAAAGGCAAAAATAATGTGCTTGAGAAAATGAGAGTATTGGAATCCTTCATTCTCCAACTCATGCCAATAGCTTTACACTTCACCCTCAACAGTATTGTTGTCCCATTGCTGTTTGTGTCTTAAATCAGTTATCTGTGGAGCAAGAGAGGGAGATGTCCATATATAACCCTGAAGGTGTCGGATGCAACCACAGATCAAGCAAGGCGTTTCCATCAGGCATAGCAGAGCTGGCCGTGTAGCTAGTGCGGGACCTTCATTTGAAACACTGCATAAGTCTCAAGTGTGTTAATGAAAGGCACTCCAACGCAAGCAACATGGTGAAAAATGTAGCATTGATATGGAGAGTGGGTAGTTTACCAAAGGGATTGTAATTGCCTGGATGGCTGGGCACTGACTGAATGTGCCAACGAGCCCGAAGTCAAGTTTCAAAATATGCATACTGACTCGGGGTACATCTACATGAGCAGTTTAGTTTGGATGAAAAACATGCTTTTAAAATGAACCTCCTGGGTTTTCCCACATATCAATTTGGGTTCTCATTGTGGAACAGTCTTGGGCTGCAGAAACTGGTGATAAAACTAAACTGCCAGACATGCTGCAGGAGCACACCTAAATAAGCTCCAGCTGCTAATGGACTTTCAGCATATGGGGACAGACTACAGCAAGTTTGAAATATTGCTTCCCCTCTCTCCCTGAAGTGTAGCTACTGTGAAGGTGTGCTTCTCCTCAGCACCAAGTGTTTTGCTGTACGGATGCACTCCTGTTGCACCATGCTAGCTCCTGATACAGCTATAACTGTAAGGCAGTAGCAATGGTTTTCATCTTGTCTGACTTGAGCTTCTTAAAAGTAGCTCTGGTAGTCAGGAGCAGAAATACAGAAGACATGGAACACTCTCTGCTTAAGTGGGTGCTCAAGATAGGCTGAATCACCCTTAAGGGTCTCTCTATTTTTCCATAGCCTGTAAAGAAAGCCTTACTTTTAGGTACATGTTTGCATCTAACTGCTAGAGTCAAATGAAAAGAAAGTAAAAATGAAATGAATGCAAAATGAAGAAGAATGTATTCTGTAAGAGACTCAAAATTATAGGAGAATAATGCAAAACAAACCACAAGAAGACATCTCAGACCCACTTATTCTCAGGGCAATTGTTTCAGAAGAATGGGGTATAATATTGACTAGCAAGTACTTTTACCTGGTAATATTAAACTGAGATGTTAAAAGAAGGCACTATACATTTGGCTATGGAAAATAGTGATTAAAGAAAAACTCTATGAATTTTTACATGTGATACATGATTCAGCAGCTCATCAAGAAGTTATGATTATGGGAGGGTTTTGTTTCAAATCCTAAACAATTTGCATGCTTTGCAGAAGGGGAAAAAAACCAGTAGTTAATATTGTTCATTTCAAAGCCATACATGAGATAATGAAAATCTTTACTAGAAAATGGATGTGTTGGATACCTTAAGCCTTTTAGTGTCAGTTGGCCAATACAGATGATTGAGTATAGTATGGTGTACCTGTACCATGGGTACCTGTGTAGTGTCTCACAGTAAAATAGAGAGAATAATTTCACACAGTGCACCTCAAAGATTGTTAGTTACTGTTTTTCGAGCAGATTTTTTGATTCACTGTTCAATTTAGCTTATTTGCCTAAATGTTCTAAAAATGCATTTAGTGTGATCTAATCTGCTCTGAATGTTTTTGGTAAGTAGGACCATTAAGGAATTCTGTTGTTTGGGACAGTCATACAGTTCTGATTAGACTTTGGCTTTTCTTGGTTAGCTTGCAAATATCATTTAATAATGCATTACTTTTAAAATCTTCAATAAATCTTTTTATTTTGAAATGCTGTGCTCAGCATTATCATTTTACATGGTGTAGTATTAATGCTAGAAAAGCTGAAAAGTATAGGATCTTTAAGAAGGGATTTGCAGAGCTTTTAAAATTCAATTAAGAATTTTTTTCCATGTGTCTAGCTTGGTTTTGTTCTGTTACACTAGCAAAGATCAGCTCTTTTTTGATTTGCAGTCATTTTAATGGAAAATTCAACCTCAATTGTGGTGAATTTTATGTTCTTTCAGAAGTTTATCAAATATCATAATTTTCTAAGACTGTTTTTCCTAGTCAGCAGCTTTTAAATCAGCACCATTAAACAAAAAAAAGTCAGTTTCAATTTTTCTTGCAGGTAACAAGATTCTTATAACACACCAACTCTTTTATGACAGGCTTCAGGTTATCTCTTATATTCTAATGATAACTTGAAGACTCATTCCAGTTTCCAGTATAGGTTTGAGCAAATACAGAGAATGACCTTGCAATCTTTCTTCATGTTGTCTGGAAATCCACTGAGAAAAACTTATCTTTTGATTCCTTGGTAAGGCAATAACAATGTTCTCTCCACTGTACTTTCAGCTGCTTATGAATATTACTGCTTGAAACATAAACAACTCTCATGGGACAGCTGATTTACAGCCAGTTTCTCTCTTTACTCACTGAGCAGGAAAAACACGAGTAGGAGTAAGAGCAGATATGTGTTTGGCTCTGTTGTACTTGACATGGAGCACGAAGACATGGTTAACTGCTTCCTCTAATTGTGTTAGTAATATGTTTGCGAACTGGCATGAACTATGATCAACTAATTTTTGTTGTACTATAGGCTGTTTGCCTTTTTTTCAGTTATGTCTCTTTAACTAAACCACCAAGCCTATTAAATTGCTGGGCTTTTTCCAGAGTACCAACAAAGCTGCTCCCTGCTCCAAACCGATCTGGCTGTTTTGGGTCACTGTAAATCTTATGTGACTGCTCCAAGTTTAGTGGGCACTGGTTTTGTACTGATATCTATTTATGCAGTTTAGCTCTGGTAACTCCACTGGGTCAGTCTAAAAGAGGTAAACATTTTCAGGAAAACATTAAAATTAATCCAAATGTGCAGGCTTTATTATTTCAAAACTGTTCACAATGTTGGTTTAAATTTGCCAAATATATTTACCCAGGAAAGACAATAGCGTTAGGCTTACATCTGTACTAGAAAATGATGCGGCACAATAAAAGCAGAACTGAAAAGCAGACTAATTGACGATGAGGACTTGGCATCAGCACTATATGTTTCAGCAGGTTTTGCTTTGGACTAGCCCTAGTTTGATACATGGACTGAATGCCCCTTTGTTACTGGAAGCATCAGGTGCAGTCCTGGAGAACATATTTCAGTTTTATTTTTTTCCAAAAGACTTCCTGCTCATGTTTTCTGAAACCTCTGCCTGATGTGAAGTAAAGCACAATAAACAGGGATACTTGGAAGATCTTCTTCAAAACCACTTTGGAACCAAACTAGATGCATCCTATGACCTGGAAGAAGAGTCTAGCTTCATTCAGTAACCCCAAATGAAGGCATTCAGGATGTCAATGCCAAGATAAGATTTTTATTTTGTTTTCTTCTGGATTCCACTTAAACCAGTATGTTTCTTGCCTTCAGGAAGACTATATTGAGAAATGTAGCAGAGACTGTTTGGGGGTGAATCTTTTCTTTTTTAGTTTCTCCTATTGAATTTTCTGCTTTGTGTGCACAATTATTTACTGAAGAATGGTGTGGTGATGTTCTTTCCTATTGTGCAAGTGTCCTAACCATCAATAAACAGTCATTCTCACTACTTATTCTCTCAGTGACTCTCTCATATGAGGTATTAGAGTTAAAATGAGAGCAATAGCAGTTAGATAGACCTATATGTGAATTCTGTTGTCTTTCAAGTGTTCCTCTGACGTGAACAGAATGTGGAGTTTTCTTGAGGTTTTGCTGTTAGGATCTGCTCCATGTCATGTGATATACATAAAGAAAAATAAATAAGATAACTCTGTACTTTGGGCAGGGTTCCTACCTGTGAAGTAGCCTGTGGGTCCAAGTCCCTCCTGTAAGAGAAGGAGGTATTGCACATGCTTCTGAGGTTTCTCTGCTCCTCTGGAAGGCTGACCTTTTTGCTCTTACAAGAGAGTCTGTGTTTTCTTCTGGGATCAATGCAAGATAATGTGTTGAATGAAATGAATATTTGGAGATTCTGCTTGGGAATGGAGTAAACAAATACATATTTATTTCACTGGAAAAACCTGTCAGATTAATGAAACATATTAATACTCTCTTGAATTCTCATATTGACCTTTATAAGTCAGCTGATGAGTCTGGACTAGTAAAGTAGAAAAGGACTACCTAATCTAAGCCATGAGTTTCCAATACCTTGATCCATTTAAAACTTTTTTTCACCTCAGTATTATTTAAAGACAGTATTTTTGTAAATACCCCAAACCATAATTGTTCTCCTGTTAATGGGAAAAAAGTAAAGATATTAAAATGCTTAATTTTCTATTGAAAAAAAAAAAATTATCCCACAGAGGAAATAAAATTACAAGAATGACAGACAGAAATAATCTGTGTAGGTTATATGAATGTATACATGGTGCTGTCCTAATAAAATTGTTTGTCTTCTGCTCTCTAGAAATTCTTTTCTAACAATAAGGAACTTGGTTAACTTTGACTCTTTGGGAGAGTAACAATTAATGCTTTGGTGTCACAGGAGGGAATACTTCTGTGGTCAGCTTCTCTGAATAAGGTGATTTGGACTGGCTTTGTTAATGCATTGCAACATCACAGTAATTTCATCTTATTGTCGAGTGCTGCTGGAAGCCAACAGGGAGGATGGTATCTGAAAACAGAATAAAAGGTAGAAAAATAATGTGAAGAAAAAGAATAAGACTCACTTGAGGGATCTTGCATTTGTATCTGCTTTTATGGGGCTGTGAAATTATACTACTTTCTGAACATGATTTTGATTGTGACTAGTATTAACTATTGCTGTTATCACAGAAGTTTGTTTTAACGCCTTATGGAAACTGGCACTGGACTTTTCAAAGCTTTAAGTGCTTTTTTGTTCTAGGTTATAGAAATGCCTCTTATAAAAACAAGACAAGAAGTGCCAGAAGAAAGGAAATGAATGAGGCTTTAGTAATGCGGGAAGTGGTTGGTATTAGAAGAGAAAATTTGGATTTCAGGAAGCGGCTCCTGCAATGAACAGATTGTCTCATTTAAAGAACAGCAGATGTGTCGTGGATAACTTTTTGAAAAGTTATAATTTTGCCCATTTCTTGCCATTGATTTTGTTTTGTTTCCTTGTCTTATTACCAGGCATATTTGCATAAAAGCAAAGCCTATTTTATAGGTTTCAGTTAAGTTTATATTTTTCCCAAGAAACAGTATGATTTGAGTAACAGTAATTGTTCCCCGCAGTGGGTGTTGGGCTACCTGATAGTGGCAAGGGTGATAAGAAAAATATTGTGACTCAGGAGATAAGCAACCTGTGATGACTTACTGCTAGTTTTGTAACCTCAGGATCCTACTTTTGGTCAGTCTTGCCGGGTGCAGAAGTAATCAGTCAAGCAGCCAATAAAACTCCTGCTATCTCCTTTGGTTAAATGCAGTGAGATTAAGGTCAAAAGCAATCCCTGCTGTCTGAAGTAGATCCTGTATATGTGTGAATATCATGGACTGCCAGGTTGAAATGTCAGGCGTTTTGGGAGAGAAGAGAAAGAAGATTGGACTTTCTGTGGAGCAAATCAGGAAATATGTTTCCATAAATAAAAATACAATTTTCTTCTAGAGTGATGTGGCTGTCTGGGTTTCATTCTGACCTCCAGAGAAAGAAATGAAGAACTGAAAGAGGAGATAAGGGTTTAAACTACCTCCCAGTTATGGAGATGGGGGGGGGGGTGGGGAATGTCAGTGTGGTGGGGGTGGTGTTTGAAGAGAGTTTGATACACTTCCTCTCAGTGGCCTGGATTCAATGCTGTTTGATGTCCACAGCTTCTAGTGAATTCTGTGGGCTCAAATCATGTTTTCTTTGAATAGGCTGTAGCTATATCTGAGTGTGCATCTACAGAAGCAAGTCCTCCACCAGCTGTGCTTGCAGTGCCTTGGCGTGCATCCTCACCTGGGTGCAGGCTGAACAAGCCGAGTATCTTTGGGAGGAAGCTCAGCTGCAAGCTGTGCACCGGGACAGCCCCCATGGGCCCCAACAGGCATTCATGTCCCAGGGTACCTGGTATGAGGGATTTACCATGCAAATCCGCTGCCATTGGCCTGCGTTGCTCCTGAAGGCGGACGCAGCCTCTGCGCTGCAGGCGCGGGTACGTGGGGTGACCTTAGGTGAAGTCGCGTGGCTGTGGGAGGCAATCCAGGGGAGCACAGACCTCGGCACCTGCTCCTGGCAGCTTTCCTCTAAACATCAGCATGTGCCTGGGTGGACTCCCAGAGCAGTCAGGCCTTGTCCCAAGCCCTTGCTTTACTGTCACTAATAAAACCTCTTGTTGTCCCCATCCCATTCTCCCCCAGCACTGCTGCGCTGGGGCCACCCTCAGGCCCGTGTCCTGGCCTGGGCCCAGGGAGGTGCCTGATGCCCGGGGCTGGGGCTGCCCTGTTGCCCCCTGGCTGGGGCAGTGAAGATGGGTCCTGGCTCCAGCCCTGAGGAACCACCAGCCTCCACAGTGCCATGACAGGTCTTCAGAGTGAGAGGAATGGGCCTCGGTGGTGTCTGGAGGCTGGTGGTTGGTAGGTGGTCCTCAGTGGTGGTAGCCTCCTTCACCAATTTGGTAAAGAAATACAACTGGTAAATCATTTACTATTTACTCTTCTTCTAGTTTGTATGCTTCCTTTTCAGTGTCCAAGCATATCCAGATTAATGCCTTTTTCTTTTTGGATTGGTTTCTTTTTTTGGTATCTTTTCACTGACTAGTATTCAAGTGTTCATTCCTATTCTTAGTTTCTGTAGGGTCTCTCTTCCTCTCCTAAGAAAGCAACAGAACATTCCTTCTTGTCCTCCTCCCTTCCTCTCTCTTTTTTAACCTTTTTTTATTTTGCGAGGTTCACTTGCATGGGACACTTTTTTAAAAGCATAAATTTTGCTGTCTGGGGAACCCACGTGTCTCCTTTGCTGTGCTTGCCACTCAGTAGTTAAGCAGTCCAGAGAACTAAATCACTTTTGATGTCTGCTCATTGTCAGTTCTTATTTGGTGCACAGTTTATTCAGAGGAATTTAGCTGGGAAAAGCCAGTGGACAAACGGATCACAACTTTGTTTAAAGGAAAAGATGGATTAATATAAAAGGGAGTGTTTGTCAAAAGTCACCCTTGAGGTGACAGTGGGTTTAACATTGTGTGTACTGTGATTTTGCTGTGCTGACTGTGTTCGTGATAGCATGCGGACAGCTCAGCTGGGGAGAGGCACTTCTCATTCAGCACAAAGTAGCTGTGAAAGCTAAAAGCGGTGGTTTTGTACTGCATACTGGTCAATGGACTTAGCTAGGATGCTGAAAGGTTTCCATGACACTAACCATAGGTAAGGCCATTATCAGGGTGCTGTTTTTACCTCAGTTATTCACTAGCCACTGTTTATAAAAAAATAAAAAGTGTCTATGCAATTTCACTCTTAATACTCTGTGACTACCTCTGTCCTGGGGCACGTGCTCATTCATATACACCAGTGCAGCAGGCAGCAGTTTCAACATCCTCACACTCACTCCACTGTGTGGAGAACTTGCTGGGAATGTGAGCATCCTGGTTCAGTCCACCATTCATCTGTGAGAATTTGCAACCAAACGTTCTTCTCTTCCAAGAAAGTGTCACAACATTGTGTAAGGATTATTTTGGAAAGTGGGTTCTCTGCACTACATGTTAGTGATGCTGCAATGGGCTAGAACAGTCAAGAAATTTGATGATGTGTCTCTGCTCCTGTAAAAATATTTCTGTAGCTCATAGGATATCAGCAGCAGAGATGGAGATGCTTTGACCTTACCCTCTTGGTGAGGGGCAGAGTCAGAGAGGATAGACTGCTGCTAAAACTTTGTTTTGTAAATGGTGCCTTGAAGACTAGCACTTGACCTCCAAAACTCAGTGTTTTTGAGATCATTTTAGGTTAATTTTTTTTTGGCTTTCACATTCTCTTTTGTTTGGTATATCTGAGAAATCAGTTCCTTGCAAAGCTGTAGTCCCCAGCAAAGTACACATGCTCCAGAATGTGTTCTGTCAGAATTTAACTGTCCATCTTGAGACTGGAAGGACCTGACTAGGGACAGGTTGTATGCTTGCCAAATGCTTTTCAAAGTGGTTTTGGCTTCATGGTTGTCCTATATTCCTGGATTTAGTTCAGACTGGGAGTAAAGGGTTCTATGGATGCATAAGGCAGAATTTTCTCTCTCTGCCTATCTAACCTCTAGTCAATAAAACTTCCTTTCAACTTTTCAGTAAGTATTGAACCTTCTATCACTTATGTGTTTATCAAAGTTGTTGTTTCACCATTAATCAGTTCTGCAATACAAAGCTGTTCTAAATCCTGTGTTTGCAGTTGCGGCTCACCTCACTTTCACAAACTCTTTTAACATGCTAGAAAGCACTTCCAAATGTGGCAAAGAGAAAAGGCCCTGGATGGAAGCAGGTCACATGGGCTTAAATTTAGACCTTAATATAACATGTAAGAAGGACCCTGGACAACAGATACGATGGCCTAGAGGACACAAAATCCTAGTCATATAAGAAAAAAAAAAGTATATAATGTGAAAGACTCCATAGTTTTCCTATGGCCACTGTACATTGTATAACTGCCCTTCCCTTGAAATCAAATGGGTTTCCATGTTCACATATTTGCTCTAAAAAAAGACCTGCTTTTGTTTTGACTTTTTGGAAAGAGCTATGTGCATAGTTCCAAGAGTCTTTTCTCTTTCATCAGTGTGTGTGTGTGTTGCTTGTACTTTGATGTAGTTTAATTGTCACTTTCCTCCTTTCTTATAAATATGAATGTTTACATGAACATACATTTCACCCATTTTGAAGCAGTGTTTTCACATTCTTGATGATAACAAGATGGCAAGCTGTGATGTGTGTGTTCTTCTAGAGGCACAAAGAGTTTATAATGAGTCATTATTATAATTTGTGTGTATGTCTTTGATGCTATTGTAGCTTTCCAGGCAGATGTCCCACCCGCTGTGTGTTCCTAGTTTCAGTCTGATGAACTGCTAAAGCTACTGGACACTCAACAGTAGCTCCGGCATCCCACAATGCATTAGTAATAACTTTTCTTTAAGATGAAGCAGCTTTAACTGCAGCACACAATCAGTAACCGACACTGGAAGAAACAAATCAGAAAACCACTGTTCCATAAGCACAGAATTGAAAGAGCTGCATAAGTAAAATGACAGACTATTCATTCCAGTTTGGAAAGCATGAATAGGATTTTTGATGAAGCTTAATTTTCTTCAAGCTCTTCAGCCATGGATAAACCATTTAAAATAAAAATAGAAGTGTTATGGAGCACTGTGCTCGTCACTGTTTATTATTTTGAAAAAGTATAGGTCGTCCTCCTCCTCCTCTTTGCTAATGACAAATAATGAGTTGAATCCTGATCTCAATTTCAGCAGTACAGAAGTGGGATAATTCCCCTAGCTGCAGTGACTTTCTCTCACATTTATGGCAGAAAATGGAAGGAAGCATCTGGACCAGTGATTTTAATGGCTTGCAAATAACAGACTGTGTATTCTCTGACACATCACTGAGCCGTAGATTTTTAAATTGTTTGGTGTAACTTAAATAAACCTCCAGTAGATAAAATTTTAATTGAAAAGATGTATTTTACTGAACACTGTCATGCATCGCTATTGTTGCCAAATGAGCCTCCCAGGCATCCTGTGCCCTTTGTACCGACTGAAAGCTATTTCACCTTTGAACAGAATGCATCCTTGAATGACTTGTACTGTCTGGTATGCAGTTTGGTTAAACCCACTAAATCTTAAAGAATTTGCCCATTTCAAAAGATAAAACCAACAAAGAGCAACCCCCAAAATCTGCAAAACCCCAGTGCTTTTGAAGAGAACTTTCAGCCTGAGAATACGCTCACATGCAGTGAGTTGAGTTGGCTGGGGAAGTTGTTCACAAAGGCAGTGCTTTAAAGGTGGATATTGAGTCTGCCTCGACTCTTGCAGGGTGCTGTCTTGCTGTACAAAAAGCCACGTTCACTTCAGGGAGCCTTCTTGTGGAGCGCTGCCCCAGTCAGCTCTGTTGATGTTATGAGAATCTCACCTTTTATTAGATAAATGACAAGCTCCTTGGGGAACCTGCAGATCTGTGCTGGATGTGCTGAAGAGCTGGAGCAGCAGATGGATAGGAACAGAAAAATGCAGCCCCGCCCCCCCCCCCCATCCTGATTGTTTCTTTTCTTACACAATTATCCTTTGTTGTAATCAAAACGATGGATGAGAACATAAGTCAGCGTTTTTTGAAAAACAGGTTAATAAGCTTGTAGATTACTTTCTCATTTTTTCTGTACTTCTAGCCATTTTGCAATGTAACATGTACAGAGTAGATGAGATCATGTAAATCTTTGTTACACCAGACCTGTGTTTTCAGCTAAGGCCTCCGCCTTTTGTTTGCTGTATTTTTTAAAGTGCAAGATCATAGGCAGCTGGAAGGAAGTGGTTTTGAATGCTCATTTTCTAAAGAGCTGATCAAGTGGCCAGGTTGTTAGTGAATGTTTTTGGAAACTCCTTTGTTGTTACAGTAGTACTTGGGGAACGACAGTATATTGTTTGTCAACCACTGTTGGTTTGCAGGTTTTCTCTGTTATGGAAGCATCTGTATGAGAGTGCAAAGGAATGTTACATTACCCTAGTGTGATCAGCCAAAGCCAAGGAAGAATGTGTCATCAAGCATCAAATTATTTTGCCAACAAGTAGTTTAATAGTCTCGCATGGCCCAAGAACAGATGAAATGAACAAATACTTAACAAGAGGTAAAGGCAGCAAACAGGAAAAAAAAATTACCTACTTCAAGCAGCTGATTACTTTGGGGCAATAATTTTGCCAGCTCTAACTTAGGTGATGGTCACTGGAATAAACGTTTCATTTGTAAGCAGGATTCTGTTTTAAAGGAAATTGCAGAAATTTTTGAAGACTTGGCGAGGTATTTATTTGTTTTTTATGCCAGTGTGCCAGATGAAAGATAAGGTGACACGCTGGTTAATGCCAAAAGAAAATAAAAAACCCAACCAAATAAATGTTTGCAAAACTCACAGAAGAAATACACAATTCAACCATAGAGAGATGAATGTGTAATCTGTTGAGGTAACAGTTGTTCCTGGCTGTACTAATGTATATTGGATCAGATTTTGATCCTAATGAGTTGTACTTAACAGCATGAGGCTGTGGCCTGAACTGATGTCTTTTAATGTCAGTGGAAAGACTTCCAGGAAAAAGCCAGTGGGGTTTGGACCAACTTTTTCTTTACAGACAGTTTATTGCAGTGGCACCACTTAGCAGAACAAGCTCTCAATTCATGTCTGCATGTACATAAGACTAAAGCTGGCTGCTCTCTTCATTTGTTTTAGCAGACAGAGTGCCCGAATGGGACTTCCCACCAAGTTATACTCTGAAGCGTCAGCTGTTTGAACGTCCCTTTTTTAAGTAAGTAATTCCTTTTGATCCTGAGGTCATCCTCTCAGCTGTAAAGTCGCTCAAAGCGTAGTCAGTACTTTCAGAGTGTTATGAATGCTAGAGATACTAAATAGGTTTCTGTGGATCATGGGCTAGGGGTTTTGTGGTAGCTGTCTTTATGCTTAGTCTGCCCACAGTTCCAAGGCTTTCAGCGTAGTTATAACTTTGGCGCGATGTCCTGAATGAATTTGTCTGGGATGCGAAAATAGCCAACTTTATTTGAAGTGGATTTTTTCCACTTAAATACTGACAGTACTAATGTGAAGTTACTGTATCACTTATTAGCTATGATTGAATAGTATCCATCATGTTCAAATGGTAATGTCTTTTGTCCTCCTCTCCTCAGTGAAGCTTAACAATTCCTGTGAAATGGTATAATAATATTTTTATTCAATCATTAATATTTAATAGCATAAGTGAGAAATGAGCACTTTATGAACTGTCCATAACCTCTCCAGAGTTTCTATCGGAGACTTTAAATTGTTCACCTGAGACACGAGAGTTTACGTGCTCTCAGACTGACCATAATAAATAGACAACATCATGGAACACATTTGCCTTGTGCTTCTTCTAAGGTAAGTGAAATGCAATAGGTCAGTTGGTCTTGTAAACAGAAATCCCTGAGGATGAATAACCAGACCTCAGGAGTTAGGTTTTTTGTTGCCTAATTTGCTTTACATCTAAAAGATATTGTTCAAAATAGAAGAATCTGTATTTAAGAGTAAAATCAGTTATTTGATCTGCATAGGAGAGAAACTGAGCTTTGCCTTGCTTCACGGACTATCAAGGAAAAGGGATGCTGCATGTATCCTAGGGAGAAATGAAGAGGAAAGGCAGTGTCTTTTCAGCTGCCTCCCCATGGACCTTGGGAAGGGCTTTTCTTTCTTGCCTGGTTCCTCCTTCCCTTCCCTCTTCCCGCAGCCCACAGCAAAGGAAGGTGAGGGGTAGGAGAGGGAGGAAAATTGCTGAGATTCAATGCTTGTGGGATCTGGAAAGGAGAACCAGCTCATGGGAGAGCCAAGGCAGCCCTGAGGTTTAGTGGGTGATGCAGGGCAGAGAGACAGCTCTGGCAAAAATGGCATTTGTAAATGCTGTTGCTTTTCATTTTGTTGCAGTATGGGGATTGCTGTCTAAAGCTGCACACTGTTGCTCAGGTTATGTTGTAGAATTGCTTGCTCACGTGGGTTTTTAAATTGGGGCTGAGAAGTAGGATGTGCGCGAACTGGGGTAACAGAAGAAGGGCAAAGGGGAGGAACATGTGTAAAACTATTTTAAGAATGAGAGCTATCAGTAATGCAAACTCAAAAAAATATGTTTGCACGTAGGCATATCAGAGTGAAATGTAAATGTTTCACGGGTCTATTAATGGCCCAGACGTATGCTCCTCCATTGGCATTCAGGGTTTGCTCTTCAATGCTGCTTTGCACTGCAGTAAAGTTTTGACAAGTGTGTATAGTATGGGTTTATCAATTATTTTGTAACAGAATCTATAAAATAGAGATACTCCTGTTGCCATGAAAGGACTTTTAAAATTAATTTTGTGTTCTTGAACAGATATGTTATCTATAGATTGCTCAAGCACCATACAATTTTTTGGTACTATTATCCTTTTATTACTAAAGAGAAGCAATGTATTTAGTAAATTTGCACTCTGTCTTCTGTTGTTTGTTGGGTTGGGGTTTTTTTGTGGTGTGTGGTTTTTTTGGTGGTTTTTTTTTTTTTTTTTTTTTGTTTTCCAGAAACTTTCAACGGAAGATGAAATCAGGGCCTTGACTAGCTTCTCTAAAAAATTCTCATTCTGTATTAGAATCAGTCCTAGCCTGTGTGTGTTAAATTTCAGTCTAATATTGTAGAAGGTGACTACAGCAGATATGGTTCTATATTGATTTCTTCAATATTTCTTACTGTGCTGTTATCCAATAGGAGACATAAACTAGATGAGTGCTGTAAATATTTGAAAATTACACAGAAAAAAATTTAAAAGGTCAGACTGTGGAATAGGTCTTTGAGTTCACTAGCTCTGATCCAGCTCACATCCCTGCAAATGTTTTTTGGGGAACAAAACTGCTCCATTTTTTAACTTCCTCTTTTTCCATAGAGATCACAAATCTAGTCTTTATGGGTTAGTTATAACTTCTTTCAGAGCCCATTTATTCTGCTTGCAGCGTTGCCTAGCACATTCAGGTAAATGCAAGATACTGCTTGTTTCTGGGGTATTGACATACTGTTACAGAGGTTTCTGTTGTCTGCCTGGCCCAGGACACTGAGGTGCTCTCACACCTGGCAGAACATTTTGCCAGTGCCAAGATCATGCTGGTTCACTGTACGGAACAGGTGCTTTTATACTCACAGCTTGCTTGCTCTGGGTTTAAAGAAAAATATAAAATTAGTAATGATTGTTTAAACAGTTTAAAATATAAAGGGCTCAGTTAAGTATGGGAAAACCTTCTAAACAGGAAATATAAATCCAAGTATTGACTACGTTTTTAGATATGTTGCAGAAAGGATGGCTCTGGAATCTCCCCAAAGAGCTTATAAATGAACAAAATTACCAAAAAATGAAACCCAGAGTAGAAAGCAGTAAAACTCACTCTTCTGAGATAGACATTTTTTAGCTTTTGAAAAAAATTCTGCCATATAAGCATGTAAGTTTTATAAAATGTCAGTATCCTTTCAATTTGACTTAGGGTCAAAGTAAACACTGAACAGAATACTCCCTGTGAGTTGCTGTATGGTCTTTGGTCAGCAGGATTATATTCATTTTCCCTAAATCATAGAATCACAGAATGGTTAGGGTTGGAAGGGACCTTAAAGACCATCTAGTTCCAACCCCCCTGCCATGGCCAGGGACACCCTCCACTAGACCAGGTTGCCCAAAGCCTCATCCAACCTGGCCTTGAACACTGCCAGGGATGGGGCCTCCACAACCTCTCTGGGCACCGTGTTCTAGTGCCTCACCACTCTCACAGTGAAGAATTTCTTCCTAACACCTAATCTAAATCGACCCTCCTTCAGCTTAAACCCATTCCCCCTTGTCCTGTCACTACACTCCCTGATAAACAGTCCCTCCCCATCTTTCCTGTAGGCCCCTTCAGGTACTGGTAAGGCACAATTAGATCTCCCCGCAGCCTTCTCTTCTCCAGGCTGAACAACCCCAACTCTCTCAGCCTGTCCTCATAGAAGAGGTGCTCCAGCCCTCTGATCAGCTTCATGGCCCTCCTCTGGACTCTCTCCAACAGCTCCATGTCTCTCCTGTACTGGGGCCCCCAGAGCTGGACGCAGTACTCCAGGTGGGGTCTCATGAGAGCAGAGAATCTTGCAGTGTTTTACAGTGAAACACGTCAGGGGCTGGATATATAAGTGGGGATAGAATTTGCTTTTCTAAAGGAGATGGTACTGATAGTAGTCATTCTACCCTCTCCCTTCCTATCTGCTTAAAGGTAAACAGTGAAGACTCCAAGATGTCTGAAGGGCAGCAGTGACCTGTTAGACCATATAACATTTAGATAAGTAATCATAGTACTGTTTGCACTTCAATTAGATTAACAGTTGAACTTGCAAATCATGTTTCCGGAGGGCGTTTTTGGAAAACTAACTAATTGGCAGTTGTCTGAAGTAAATTGCTTGATATTGGTCAATGGTAAATTGTGATCATGTTAATTTAATTGCAGTTCTGTCAATGGTATAATTAAAGTTGCTATCAAAGCAAGGAATCAGTTCATCGGAAAAAGGCAGCACTATGATATTAAATTCCCAGTTGCTATGACACAGAATGTGATTCTGCATAATAATAATGTTGGCTCTGCACACTATGAATGAGAACCATTGTTTTCCATGGAAATAGTGGTAACTGGATGCAATGGTGTTCTGTGTTATTATAACTACTGCAAGCGAATTGCCTCAGAAAGACTTCTGTTGCTTAGAGAAAGTAAGATATCTTTCCAGCTGTCTGGGAAAAGATGTGACCAGGAGCTGTGTTTTATGGTCCATTATGATTGACAGAGATACTGCTTGTGGACATTGCCTGGAAATGATGGGGTTTTGCTGCATAACACACACAGGAGTAGATGCTGGGACGGGACTCAGGCAATCCCTTTATTACCCCTTTTCCATATTTGTATTTTTTGTTGTCACTTTTGGGAGTCATTTATACGGGCTAATATGACATGGACTCTGTCCCACATGCACCTTCTTTCCTTCAGATGACTTTCTCAGACATAAAGTGTCCCTCTTCTTTCCTCTTAACCCCCAACACATGCTAATGCCTGTCTCCTTTTATCAAAGGCATGTCTTGCTATCACCTGAACCTAGGGCCCTTTGAGATTACTGGTTTGGTTTTGTTCTGGTTGAGTGGGAATAGAAGTGCATGCTTTCATTTCCTCAGCAGTTTGGTTGAGCAGTTGTAGAGCAGCATTACTGAGAAACTGCCTTAAGGGATGGTCTCTGGCACCTCCCGGGTTCACTGTATGCTGCTAGAGCAGCAAAAAGCTGCCATAAAGATTGGCTAAGCAGGCAACTTATAATTTTTTTTTTTTTCCTGTCATTAAGGTATACTCCAGTGAGCTGTAGGTGTCGAGGAGAATTGGAAAGAGAAGGGTTATTGCTCTATCACTAGTCACTATATCGCTGGCAATCTCCACCTGCCAAACTGTCATGCTGGAGCTTATTGCAGCTGATGCGATTTAGAACAGCCCAGAGAATCTATAGGCAGCTCCTTAAGACTTGTTGGTTTACCTACCTCATCTGCAAAGGTCAGGAAGCTGCAGAAACTGCTTCCTAGAGCCACTCTGCTTGCTTTTTTTGTTTCCTTTTTCCTGAGCTGTGCTAGATACTGGCTGGCCAATGCAATGCTTCATACCCAAAGAGTGAAATTTAAGTGGAAGACTCTTACCAATAGAGTCAAACTATGCTGTTGAATGATTAGAACTATTTGTTATAATGGACTCACCTACTCATTTTCCTTCCTCCTCCAATTGCTTTGTATTGGTTCTGATAATAAGCACTTAAAAGTGAACTAGGGTATTGTAGGAGGCAGGACTTGATAGTCTCTTATTCTTAGACATGATATCCTGTCTGTTCTTTCCCCATACAGAAAGCACCCACAGGCACAGACATATGTAAGTGCTTATGGATAATTAGGACTTTCTAGATTTGTCTATTTCTTTTTTATTCTAATGTCTTCTTAATTTTCTGTTTGTTATGTGATGAAATAAAACGAGATATATCTAAAAATAAATTCCCTTCTCTAACATCTGGCATGCTGCAGTCAACAGGCTGGCATTGTAAAAGCAATGCAAGAAGCTGTTGTCAGGTACTTTTTAAGGCCAGTTTCAGAACTGGCTACTCTAAAGAGGCCGGGCTCTGCAAATCTGCTTGAAGCAGGATTCCAATGCTTCTGGGTGGAAAACGTTAGTAGATATTGCAGATTTTCTTCTAATTACTAAATGCTCTCAAATTATGTTAAGGGAGTATATTTGAAAAATAGTAAATTAGTGTTAATAAAATCCAGAGAAAAACTTTGTAGCTGTAACTGGTATTTCAGCTTTATTTCATGAGAAAGTTAAAGATTTGTGAAGAAAAGCTAGCACTTATGAAAAAGCAGAGGTTTTTCTTTTTTTGTGTGTTTGGGTTTTTTTGACTGATCAAAACAGGCAACCTGATTTAATATTGCAAGAGAGAAACTATTCAGGCAAAATGCTCATATTTTAAACTTAAAGATATAAAAATAAGATATCTAATATTTTCCTTTTATATGCCATATGCCATGAATTCATTTGCAGAAGTGATGACTGAAGGAGACTTGTACCTTTATAAAACTAAAAAGATAGTATTTCCTATTTGAATCACTAAATGGTAATCTGAGCAGACATTGATACTGATGATTTGAAAGAAAACTGGGTTTGGGAAATACTGTTACCATCTAGCTAAACCAGTAACAGCATAGAAACTGGATTGGCTTTGGTAAGAGTGCTGATACTTGAGAAATAAGCCCATATAAATGTATTTGAGGAGGAGGGGAATGCATTAGTACTGGTATGGGTTCTTATCAATTACCTTTTATCCCAATATAAAGCTCAGGAAGAATATGAACATTTATGTTTCCTTTAAAACATAAATTAGAGTGATGGCATTTCTTAATAAGAAGCATTCATGTTGAGCTCTTTCCTAAATAAATTCTTAATTCACAGAAAAGAAATACTGCTTAGGGGAAAAAAGCAAGCTGCTTTGGAGTATTTTAACACAAATAGCAACAGTTAAGAGCATTTTGAGAGTCAAGAGTAAATTGAAGATCAATAAATCAGCACAGATTTTTGTGTGTAGTAGCTTTATAATTGCAAGCAGCAAGATTTAAATAACGGAGAGATTTGTCTTCTCCAGAAAGATTTTTATATTGACTCACTTTCACATCCTTCTTATCTCACTCTTTTCCTTCCAAACAACTAGATGTTAATTTAGTTTCTCTTTAAATTGTCTCTCAATTGCATGTTGTGCATTTGTACAAAAAGTATGCTGTTTTCTATCATTGTCTGTTGCCACATTCTTTATGTATCTATCTATAAGCTGGTAAATATCTGTGGGAATTTCTACCAGTAGGAAATTTCCAGTCTCACATGGTTTGCAGTTAACAGTTGAGCATGAGGACTTATAATTATTTTATTGCATCTTGTTTAGATAATTGTAGCTATTTCTTTAGCTAAATTCTTAATTTTTAGTCTACTAAGTTCACTGATAATAAGTGACAAAACATTGTGTGTTAATTTTTGGTGATTTTACCTTAGCTGTTGTGCTAAGAAAAAGATTTAGATATCTGATCTGTTCATTACTTTCCATGACTTGTCCTTTTACTGTGTGTTCTAGTCTTTTCTGCATTTTTTAATTGCAAATAAATTCTTTCTCCATGTTTCTAAAAATCAGACAGTCCCCTTTTCCATGTTTTTGCTTCTGCTATGTACTTTTGAAGAAGGCTGTTTAAAGAGAAGCATCATATCCAGAGTAGGATGCCTGGATAATAGGATTTCTTAGAACTGAAGAAAATGTTAATGAGGGAGTCAAGCTGCACCTGCATACAGCACACATGATACCAATTGACAGAAGCAATAAAATGGAAATTAAGATTCATATCTCTACAATTCATAACCTCTCTCTTCCCTAACTACATGTATGTACTTCACTATTCCTACCATTACAGCTACTGCACCCTAGAAACCACATGTTGCACTTTGGATGACTCTGAATTTCACACTACGGGGAAAGAAGCTTGAAATATTCAGGGAAAGCTAAAACATTTCCCGTGGCTGAGAAAATGTTTGTAAGGACTGCAAATGCATAAAGCGTATTCTGATGTGTAATAGGAAGTGGTTGGAAATCTTTTTGGGATGATCTTAAGTTTTCACAGCTTGTAAATATTTTACAATTCAGACAGCTGCAAAAAGCTGAGCACTGTAAGATCATCTCTGCAGTCTGCACTTAAGTGATGAGGTAGTAACACTCCTTTCGGAAGGAAATGGGTGAGTTCCAAATAACTAAGTTTGTGTTATTGTCAATGGAGGTTAAAAAAAAAAAAAAAGGAAGAAGAGACAAGAACTTGTTCAATCTTTGGCCTGGCATCTCTACAAACAATTATTTCCATGGTGAACTTTGTGATCTGTCTATTCTATATGAGCAATGTGAATTTACTACATGTGATACTGTAAATTACAAATGTAAGTTTATAATTTGTAAAGTCTCTTGTGACATTCAACGGCAAAATTGTCTGACTGGATAGCTTTTTGCACATTAGCTCACTATTACATGATAACCACCTCATAACAAAAATTAAAGAAGTGTAAATCTTCACCACACCATATAATTTAGATCAATATCAGATTGCCACAGCACTTTTTTTTTTCCACTGAAGCTCAGAATTATTCTAGATGAATGTTATATTTGAGTGCAAGATAACATTATTGTGCTTTGGCGGCACTCTGATCTAACATAAATATCTGTCCTAGCTGTAGGGCAAGAGAGGTTGAAGCCAATATTTCACTATAAGCTAGGCATCGAAAGCTTACCTACCTTAGTTTAAACAACTCTATCCTCTCTTTTTTTTTTTTCCCCCAAATCAATAGCTATTGCTTATTTTTAGACAGGATGTTGGACATTTATATAGCTCCATTCTGTGCATTCAATTCTCAAATACATTATTTGCATTGAGCTTTTTGGTAAAGTAATCATACATACATCATGCAAGACAGAGTTATGTGTTATACAACTGCTTTAGAACATTTTTCCAAAAAGATGCTTTCTTTCCTAGACACTGCATCAGATTTCTTTCTGATCTTTTTAGTGGAGGCTGAGTCTGATTTCATTCAAAGCAACCAAAACACATCTAAGAGTGTTGGGAAATAGGTCTGAAATAAAATGCGTGGTGTTGTCATGACAACTAAAATGCTAAAAAGGATGCAGACAATGATTATTAAATAAGTTGTTGCATCAAGTTGTTATGGCAACTATACAGTAATATAAAAAAGGTGACTCTTATCAGAACAATATTGTGTGAAAAGTTTTCCTCATTATGGTATTTTTACAATGACATGTCTTGATAAAGGAGAAAAAAAGAGGAGTGGAGAACTCTGTACAAAAGGAGGTCAGGATTCAGCTATCTACCTTGGGGTATTTACCTTAAGTACTGTCATGTTCCACAGAGTGTCTCTGCTTGGTTTCCGCTCCTGTCATAGATGGATCAGAACACAGAAAACACTAGAACATATCACAGTGCTCTTTCCTAACGTTATAGTCCTATAATTCAAGGCCACATTTCACAAAGTGATAAGCCTTCATGGCTCCCATTTACCCTCAATGGGGTACGTGAAGCCTCAGCAGCATTTAAGAATGGACTGTGAAACCCTAACACAAAAATGGGGTAGGGAAAAGGTTAATGCTAAAGAGTAGTATTAAGAGGCTTTGGTTTTATGAAAGGGTTTCTTTTTCAGCACACAGGATGGCTTTCTTGTTTGTTTAGCTTAGGACTTCCTAGTAAAGGAATATTTGCTAATAAAATCATTAAATGGATTGCATAAATGTACTTTGGAAGCCAGGAATCCTCTTAAGCAGCAACTGCAGCAGAAGTGAGTATCTGGGCTCTGTGCCACAGCTTGTGGTATGAGCAGTACTAAAACTGCCTTGGCCGGTGCAAAAGAAATGAGGTATCATGCTCAGGGAAACCAAAATATCCCCTGTGCTGTTTTCCCTTGTGTGTGGTGCACAGCTGGCTCCATCCTGCAAGTCACTGTGGTTTGCTCTTCCTGGTTATCAGCCTTCTTCTGGGGGACTCTTGCAGGGAGACAGGCTCTCTCTCCCAGCAATGCTCCCTTCCTGGTGACAGGAGTGAGTGCAGGAGAGAGGAATGAGCAGGGAGCATATGGAAAGCCGTGGTCAGAGGTATCGGCACAGATGCACAGAGAGTGAACGTGCTTTATGCGTAGGAGCTGGCTGCCTCCTTGGCCCCTTGGGTTCTACCACAGCAGGAGGTGAGGCAAGACTGATCAGTACTTTTATCCAAGCAGTTTTTCTCCATGAAAAAGTGTTTTTCCAGTTAAATATTTTTTTGGTATCTTTTTGCATGAAAAATAACTGCTGTGTGTAGAGATACCTTTTTTATTTTAAATATATATATATATGTGTGTTTTTACAGTAATACAAAGGTAAAATATTGCAACTCTAAATTAAGGAAGGTTGGCATGGATGTTCTGTTGCGGTGCCTTCTGGCACTCAGAGTTTACTTGGCTGATGTCTTGTTCCTCTTTAAGGGCTGAGCTCCCAAGCTGGACTTAGTTTTGTTAATACTTTCAACCACAGTTCTCTCCTGTAATGTTGATCCTCTTGGTATCAGTTGAAAAGATGTAATATATCCAGAGGTGAAGAAGAATTTGAGCTTGAGGCACTGGATAAACTACAAGTAGTGGAAGAAACCACCTTTGAATCAGAATAATTTTTCAGAGTTATTACTAAAAGTATGAGACTTCTGTGGGAGATGGAGAACGTGTTTTGAAGCCTGAACATAGGCCTGCATAGAACTGTGGTACACTGTGATTTTGCAGATTTGAAAGCAGTTGTTGCATACTTGTGTTGAAAATACGTGCAAACTATGGCCTGAGGTCAGATGTCAGCTGCTTCTCCTTGGGATTGTGATGGCAGAGAACCAGGCTAGCTGTGATGACTTCTGCCTTGGAAGCTTTTTTATATTTTATTCTATTTTGAAATTCAGAGAATAGTGAGTTTTTAGTGGAAACTGTGACTGCAGGCAGTCATTTCTTAATCTTCATGTTATTTTCTGTTGTGTTTGTACCAGAGGTATGGACTGAGTTGACTTCAGTGCTAGGGTTGCAAAAAAAGTGTTCTGGCAAAAGTTGGCTTCCAACCTGGAGGTTGGAAGCGGGGGGGGGGGTGGGGGTGGGGTGGGGTGGTGTGTGTGGGGGGTGGTGTGGTGGTGGTGGTGAGGAACCATTTGAAATAGGACAGAGGAAGGGAGCTTGTATGTAAATAAACTGCAGCTTTTTTCTCTCATGTTGGGGCTGTAAAATCAAAACAGCAGAGCTCTTCCAAGCAGAATCTTGTTAAAGAGCTCTGAACTCCTTTGCCCAGCTTCTGCAGCCTCAGCTGTTTTCATTACTACAAGTTCTTGTTTTTATCTCACAAGACTAAATTAAATGCTTTTGCTAGCCCAGAGAAAATTAATTTGAATCACTTCCCTGCTTCTAAAAGACTGTCCCACTGGCATAAACAGAGGTCCTGAAAGCATGAAGAGATGTCCAAGCCACCTGTGCACAGCAGGCCCTTTTCCCACATGGCTAGTAACAGCTAATGAAAAGAATGTGGGTTCATGACTAATCAAATTAATATATTTCCCTGAGGGAAGGACCAGTTACATACTTCTGTGTAGTATCTATAGCTTGGCTAATTCTCAAGGCACAACTTAATGATACTAACAAAATTTGCCAGTTACTGCTATTCTTCTGATTTCTTATTCATGAATAAAACCAGGTGGTAAGAGTCGCATCCAACACCACTTGCTCTGAACGTGTGCGTCATCAGTTAGTGGTGTTATTTCACCATGCCATCTGCTCTCAGGGGGACATGGAGACTACTGGCATCCTGCTGATTTCCAGGGCAGTTTTGAAATACAAATCTAAGTGCAGAGTGCTCTGAAGAGCTAGTAAATTGGAATGCAAATGGTAAAATCTGTTTAAATAAATGTGGAAAAGATGTGTACTAGGGAAAGATTATGAGAAGAAGAAAGAATAATACATTGTAGAACAGGCCGGACAGAGATTGGTGTCTAATTACTAGACTCTCTTTTACTAAGTCGTCTAACAAAGCTGCCAACAAGAAATCTGAATAAGAAAAAGCATCTAGATTGTATTCTTCTGATTTTCTTTCTGCTTTTTTCTCCTCTGACTGAAAAGAGACTCCTGGAGGAGTGCTGGGCTCAGACTATATGCTACCTTTGGTCTTCTCTGCCCTTTGCAAAGTACGATCTGTTTATACTTTGTTAGCTGTGCCTCCATTCCCACACATCAATTCTCATGCAAGATTCTTTGCAGTGATAAGAAGCGGGGGGGTGGGGGTGTAAAGCTTCCTCTATTGTGTGAGCACCCAAGAGCTTTTTCCAAGTACATCGAACTTGGCTCCTCTGTGATAGTTTGCACAATGCCTTTCTTCTGACATGTACCTGACAAGTGTGACTGGATGTTTAATATCTTTCTAAATTTTAAGTTTTCAATCCTACTTTGATCCTGGCTTTGATAAAACCTATACAGCCAACACCAGACTCTTGATGAGCTGCTAGAAGCCACTCTAGGTGAACGCACAAGGCATCTCCACTGTGGACTGATCCCGCTTCGTTGCTCCTGGAAAGAAACACCAAATAGATTTTTTTGAATACTAAAGCATCAAGACATTCTAGTGCACAATATGCACATTTTTTAAAATCTTTTTAATAAAGAAGGGTCTATAAAGTATGGTGCTTATGTTCTAGTCTGAGGGAAAGGAGCAAGGATATGGTGAGGAAAACAAAAAGTGGAAGCTGAGAGAGGCAATGAGCTAAAAAATCAAGCACTTCCTACAGTGACTATAGCTTCATAGTGTCTCCTAACTACTGCAATCAGATGAACATATTGTGGTTTCTGCAAGCACCTGGGGCAGTCAGTGGATGTAAAGAAAGATGGAGGGGAAAGGAAAAATTATTTTTGCATTTTGATGATTTGAAAGCTTTCTCCATGTTCATTTTATCCTGATGCAGAAAGGTGCAGCTGGTGAACTGTTCACTGAAGCACAGCAGAAAAATGAGTATTGCAGGAATCTGTGGGGATGCCGCAGACTTTTGGTGCAGTGATTTGCAAAATAGATGGGACACCAGAAATAAATTTTTGGTCTAGCTGGAATTCTGAAATCTCCATGGTACGGTAATGCAGTTTGTTCATAGCCTTAGAAAAAAAGACCATTGCAAATATGTGGATTTATTTGATCATGACTCATCCAGACAGATGAGTCAAGGGACAGCAATGGGGGAGTGTCAGCTGTTCTCATTCTTCTAAATAGCTTCACTTTCAGGTTACTGAAAAGGTGTTTGATTGCAGCTGGATTTTTTTCCTCTTGGATTGTTTAATGATACTGGTGTTGCTTCAATTGGGGTTAGCAACAATAGTCCTTTAAAAGTGTTTTCTATTTTTCTCTGAGTGCTTCTTACTTTATAGGGTTTGATAAAGCAGGAAGGAGTGGGGACAGGGAAGAGGTTTTTTAGGGGCTTTTATTTTTGTTTTGGAAATGTCTGTATTCACTGTACCCTTGCTCCATTGCATTGTCATTTTCTGAATGCTTTATTTTATCTCTCCTCATAGGAATAATGAGAAAAAAGCCCACTCTCAGGGAATAATCAGAGGCAATGTTTATTAAAATAACCAGTAAAAAATACAAAAGTGATTCTTTCTCTCTTGTTAAGAATTCATCCATTGAATCTTGATCTGTATTTCTATAAAGATCACCTAGGCTACAACTCTTTTTCCTTTCTGGGTTCTTCTGTAGCCTGGTAAAGGGTCTGTCACTGTCATTTCCTTTGAAACAAATGTACTTCTGTGTATTCTGCTATGGCCACTGTCCTGTGGCTAAACAAGGCCTGAAAGCACAAAATGAGACCTCGGGTATGTCTGCAGCATGGTATTAACTGCAGACCAAACCAAGTAGCTCTGACCTAACTGATCTAGGTACCAAAAGTAGTCTAGCTGTAACATCCTGTAGCTCGTTGTAGGATGACTCATGCCCTCTTCTGAAGCTGGGTACTACATGTGAGTTTCCTTTCTGTGGTTGCTTTGGGTCTCAAAGCACAGTAGAGAGACACAAATGTGATGGCAATGCTTGTTGCCTAATGTGGCAATATTAGGTAATGCCCTCACAGTGATCTAAAGTGACCGGGACTTCAAAACAAGAAGCATTATGGTCTATGCTCTGAAGAGCAAATGTGAGCATAATAATTCACTTTATCTCATATAATATGAAGTTATTGCTATTCCAGTTGATCCCATTTTTTAAAGCCGCACAGCAAGAATAACTCAGCATCTGTCAGCAATAACTTGTCATCCCATTTGGTGACCTTGTACTAATTCTGTTGTCCCTTAAAAGAATCTTAGAGTTATGTAAGGAAGAAAAATCTTAATTGGCAAGTTTCTGGTAAGAGGACCCTAAATACGAAGTTAGGCAGTTCTCTCTGCCTTCTGGCTGGAAAGCGATGATAAGTAATAATTAGTGTATTGGTCTTTCTGTCCTGAAAAAAATCTATTTCAATTTCATGTTAATATTACTTATGCTTTCATAAAATGCATTTAAAATAGATGTTTTAAACTGAACCAATGGTAAATATTGGAACAACTCAAACGTGGCAAGATAATCCATTGAATATCACACTGGTCAGAATAAAGAGAGCAAATTCTCTTCCCGTTCTGGTATTGATCTACTTGGTGATATTGTACAGATCACGTATATCTGAAGCTTGAATTTCCGATTTATACAATGGGCATAACTGTGCTTTTCTGTCTTGTAAACCACTGCAAGACTTGAACTGTATTAAAAAAACTTAGACACATGCTAAGAAGAATGGAAACCCAGAATTGACCAGTTTCTGCTGAATTAATACTTTGTCCAAACAGGCTTTGCAAGGTCTCGGACATATTGCAGTGGACTGTCTTGCAATCTGGGCTTTCACGTATCAGTATGTGTAGCAAATGAAGTTGAACAGCCAGAAGACGGTGTAACTTTGAAGCAATTAGCATTTCAATAGCCTTCTTTCACTGACACAGGTTAAATCTTGAATATGAACTTGCTATTATTGGACTTCAAGTACCAAACATATTGTGGCTCAGAAAAAAGGCTCTGCACTAAGGAAGGTAGAGGTGTCTCAAAGAAAAGCTGTGCACTTGCATGCATTCACACCCACACATACACAACCTTTATTTGGAGCTGCTGTTAGGGTACTTCTAAGTAATTCCAAATGTCAAATGACTGATTTTTAAATGTCAGGACTTGTGCAGCTCCCTAGGACAGCACCTCTGAAAATGCTATTAAGGATAATAGAGGACAAAGATTAGCATAACCAGAATTTTTACTGCAAATCCTCAGTGACAAATTTTGACAAGACTAGTTTGATGACATGCAAAGCAACTAAGGAGTGTAAGCTGCTGTAAGAAGACTTCTGCAATTTGTATTCTATTGGTTATTTTTTCATTTTTAGCTAACTTAACAATAGTATCCATATTAAACCCAACTGAACTGTCAAGTACATTTTAAAGGGACTGATAGGGTGACACTGTATCCCTTTGCAGTCTCCCAGATGGCTAACCTACTCTGGCAAAGAACATTTCTTCCAACACTGTCATGCTGTGAAGACAACTTTCAAAAGTACTGTCTCCATGGAGTATCGCTCTTTTGTATTATTAATTTATGTATGAATTTTGGCTGAAGTAAAGAGCTTTGCTACAACAGCATCTGATTTGGCTCAGAGAGAGCAGTGAGGAGGAGACTCATTAGACCTTCACAGGGTAGTCTGAATCTGTACGTACACAGTTTAGGGTAGGCTGCTGTGCTCGGGAAGCTTCGTACAGGTCCAGGACACAATTATGGTTTCTGAAATGGAATAAGAAAATCTCACTGTAAAGGGAGAATGTTAAAGAAATCTTTATAGATTCAGTGACTGGTCCATGCATAACAAGTTTTTGCTGTGTGCGTGGCATGCTGGATACTTGTAAGCCTCTGAAAAAAGGCTGTAGATTTTTGGTTTTGGCTAAGTCTCAACCTCAAGACTGCAGCGTTCCTCTGTGCAGAGATACCTGGCTGAAGGTTAGCTTGCTAATTCTGAAGTGTTGGATACAGAATGCAAAGACTGTCCCTGTTCTCAAGCCCTGTAATGCCTGTTAGAAATACTTAATGTACATACTGTAATCATAGTAAAAATCTAATAATTCCCCATGAAATTTTTATAGGTGTATGATAAAGTCACAGAAACGTGGCTTTTGTATTGAAGCCTTATGTTTAAGTATATGGTAACAGTAACATGTCCAGGAATAGTGTAACTGTAGGAGAATTGTTAGGAGTTTTTATTGAAAACTTATTTATAGTATTAAAAAAATATTCACTTTAGTCTGTATATAATGTTTCCTGGATGCAGTAAATGTTTACTGAGAAACTGTAGACAATTCTCTTTGAAAGTGGCCTGGAAACTACAAGCACCTACCTATCCATTTTTCACACAGGAGCCCCAAGGTTCAACTTTAACTTTTTAATACTTTCTAAGATTTATGAGGAATGTCCCACCTATTACAACTGGAGTACTTTCAGAAACCTTCTGTTAAACAGCTGTTACGCAGTATCTGTTCTGGGTCTTTTCACCAGAGATGTCCCCAGTTTGTTCCAAATTTGTAGCACTAGTTGACACTTTCATCATATGGTACACTGTTGTGGAGTGTGTGTTTGTATAAAAAGCAGTGATATCTTCTTTGCTATGTCTCTAGTCTAGCTGGAAAGTGACATGGCTAAATTGCAACTAATAAAAAGATGGTTTATAAAGGTATTACTTTGGGCTAGGAAGCTGTGGTTTTTCAATTCAGGATATAGGTGCTCGTGTCTAGCTCTGGAGGAGCTTGCTGTATGGGCCTCTTGCCTTGCTTGAAAAGCAGAAATGAATGAGGTACATACAACTCTGTCTTAAGCTTCAGTCTGACTGTTATTTCCCTTTTAATCCTTTCTCTTTATTCCTTTTCCTCTCCTCTGCAGCAGTTTTATTTTCCGGTTTCCTCCAAGGTACTGCTTTACACAGGTTTCTTTTCTTTTTTTTTTTTTCTTTATAGGCTCTAAAGTGAGAAAGGATTTTGTTTGTCTGTGTGTTTAGCTGGTCAATGTGATATATCTTAAAGGGTCCTAAGTACTTGACCTTAGAAAATCAAGACTTCCCCTCCTAAGCAGTTTGTAAAGAAGTATGGTTCCAGCACTTATGAGTAAGGTGGCAAGCCCCATGGAAATTGCATGAAGACTGTGGTTGCTTATATAAATTTTGAGACCCAATACAGAAAGGGCCTGTTTCTGTTGAAGAGAAATAGGCAAATCAACTGAGTTCTTGAGGAAAGACTGCAGAGTGCCCATCTAGGTGCTCCCTGGCTAACGGACCTTAGGGGGCTGTAGCTGGGGTCTCCCGCGAATCGTCATATCCTTGGATTCCTCAGCGTGGACACAACTAGCAACCTAAGCTAACCAATTGCATGTGGAAATGCAGGTTTTCCCACTTTCACTGATGAAGATGAGATCAGGTCTTCTGGTCTAGCATAGGCAACCTTCCCACAGAGTCAAGCAATGTCTCATGAGGTTCCACTCTAAAACTGTAACAAGTCAAATGCTGTAACACCTGCTCACAGGTATGGAAATTGTTGGTCTGATATTTCCATAGCTTTTCTTGAACTAAAGACTTGTACAGACCTTTCCAATTGCGTGTCTGTTCTGGGAGAGTGTTTGTTAGCACACAGGAGGCATTAACCTGTCTCATTTGCTAGAATGTCTCTGGATAGCCTAGCACAAATTGTCAGCGAGGGAGGACAAGAATGGCTTGAAGGACTAAGGGGGTCTGGATGGCCTAAACGCTAATCTCTTGTTCATGCTTTCTTATTTTTCCCTTTTCTTCTGTTTCTTCATGTTGCTTTTTTAGCTTCTGTTTCAGAAGTGTCACATTTAACATAAATATTTGACAGAAGGACTGCTTAGCTAAATTGTTTAAAGAATACACTTGGATTTTCAACTTGTCTGACCACACTAAGCATTTAAGGCTTTCACGTATACACAGGCTCCCTAGAAAGGCCATCAAGCTTTCTAGTCAACCAACATAAGTTCCTACAGATGGAGGATAGGGGAGACTCCTATCTATGAAGTATGTCAATGATGGGAGAACAGAAAAAAGTTTAAAAACTGTCCTGATATTTTAAAATATTTTTCCCCACAAATATGTGTATCTTCCACTGTACTTTTCCTCTTTTAATTTCCTTATTCTATACCAATCATTTTCACTTTAGAAGGGATAGCTGTCTATGACTCGATAAAAGATCAAAAACCTCTGACTGCTTTTTCTTTTTGGTCTTTTTATTTTATCCTATGTTCCTGTGATAAACACAGCTATGGGAAAATAAGCACTAGACATCTCTGAGCAAATGTCATACTAACTGAGAAGAGGTCAGGGTACACATGAAGTGACATATTTCTTAAAATCAGTTACCAGTAGTCTGCTGTCATGGATATTTATTATTTCTATATCTGTGATGACTGGAATCTAGTGCTTCATTTTTTTCTGTCTACTTGTGTTTTATGATCCCCAGTAAGAATTTAAAAGCAGGTAAATATATTAAAATGATAAAGAAGTGATAAAAATTAGGTTGATGGTGTGTTTGTGGGGAGTTTTTTCAGGGTTTTTTTTTTTTTTTGAAAAAGGGTGGCAAAGTTTTTTCTCTTCAGTGTGAAAGAGCTGCACTTCGTACGTTTGTGGATTTGGTAATACTGCAGAAGAAGAGGAGAGCTCTTGTACTGAAGTCTAATAAGGGTAAAATGGGATTAGAACAGACAAAAGTGAGCTTAATTTTCTCATTTACAAAAAGTGAGCATTTCATATTGCAGCATTATGCAGTACATCAATGTGAAATATAATTAATGTTGAATTACAATAGAGGTGCTATAAAAGTACAAGGCACATATGACATCCACCGGTACATCAAATAATGTTTTTTTCTGAGAATAGGCTGGCAATTAGAATGGATGCCAAATGGATTTGTAATGAAGGGGGACATTAAATACAGTCTTACCCTACTTATTGTCACAGCAATTACCTAGACTTGTTTTCATTCTAATGGTGGTATTTCATTATAAGCTCTAACACTTTGATCTGAATTTTGGCTAAAAGAACATTTTTGCCAGAGATCAGCACCTTTGTTCCTGCTCTTAACACGATACAGACCGTGGCAATGTACATTGTAGGAGATCAATGCATGAGTATTGTTAACTTTATTAGTGGCATCATCAATGTATGAAAAAAAGAGAAAGGGCTACATAAGAAGGTGTAGACACAATTTCTTGAATACCTCATAGAAATTATCAGATCACAGATTGATAGAGGTTGGAAGGGACCTCTAGAGATCATCTGTAGTCCAACCCTCCTGCTAAATCAGGATCACCTAGAGCAGGTTGCACAGGATTATGTCCAGATGGGTTTTGAATATCTCCTGAGAAGGAGACTCCACAACCTCTCTGGGCAGCCTGTTCCAGTCACCCTCAAAGTGAAGAAGTTTTTTCTCATATTGAGATGGAACTTCCTGTGTTCCAGTTTGTGCCCATTGCCCCTTGTCCCGTCACTTAGCACCATAGAGAAGAGTCTGGCTCCATCCTCTTGACACCTGCTCTTTAGATATTTATGAGCAGTGATGAGATCCCCTCTCAGTCTTTTCCAGGCTAAACAGACCCAGCGCTCTCAGCCTTTCCTCACAGAGAGATCCTGTAAGAGAGAGATGATATTTTATACCTGCAGTCAAACTTTCAGGATGATTACTCCAAGATCTTTCTAACAACATATTTTGTAACTCAGGTAATGGCATTATAAATCCAAAACCAGATAGCATCTACCCCTTGAAAAAATTTAGGGTGTTTCTCCTTTTTTTTTTTTTTTTTTTTTTTTTAGGAAAAAAAACCTGCTTTCAAAGTAATTCTATGTGTGTATATACATATATACACACACAATTATATATGTTTAAAGACTCCTGTAAAAACACCCTTTAAGCAGCCTGTAAAAGCACCCTATATGTGATTTTTATTTGCAGACTAATGGAAACTTTTGAAAATAGTCAAAGTTGTAGAGGCTATTTTCTTTCAACAAAGCTGGCTGGCAGTATGTTTTGGGAACCTAACAGTTTTGAGAGATGGAAACATTGCTCATGAGCCTTGCCAAAAATATGGTATAGTACGAGATAGAGGTGATGATTTGAAGTTAGTATCCTGAGAGTTTTGTATTCTTGTGAATAATATGAGCTCATTGGCAAAGTTTCATGGAGTTTTTTGTGGCCGTCTTCCTGTTTCAATTTTTATAAGCCAGTAAAACTGTCTTCACTACCTATAACACTTATTGGTGTTATACAAGCTTTTTTTTTTTTTCCCAATTAGAAAATGTATTACTTTACTTTGTGAGGAACCATACAAGATAAAGGAGGACACCACATGAACGAACTATAATGACTTTGCTGTCCAATCTCAATGTAAACAGAAGCAAAATGTTTCTATTTAGGGTAAGTTTATATGAGAGATGACCTTAGATATTATTGCTGTCAAATGAAATAGTAAAGAAAAATAACTGCATGTTTTCTCTTTCCTTTTCCTATTTGCCAAAGTATAGATTTATTTGAATCATTTTTGCAGAACACTGGGCCGTGTCCTTTTCTCATTCTTCTGTCAGGTATCTGGGGTTTTTATAGCTTGCCTTTTTTTTTTTTCCTTCCCTAATCTTTCCACACATTCCACTCTGTCCTTTGTAAAACGTAATGGCATTGCAGTTTGCTGTTGATTATTGCTTATCCAGAAAGCTGTTTATTTCCTCTTGGCATGTTTTCAGCAAAAAACCTATGTTCTTTTTCTGTTTGGCCAAGACATTACTTACTGTGATTATTAAACATCTGAATAGCTGGATTTTCCCTTAATTAGTTTCAGAATGAAAAGGAAGACTTAAGTTACTAGAAATAAGTAACTTTTCCCTAAGAGAATAATATATATATCCACACAGGCATTTCTCTGCATTAATTTTTGGTTATGACTATAGAGAGCAATTTTTGTAAGGAATATTTTCCTAAATACATAAATACCTCAGGCTGAATTAAGGCTTGCTCCTTCCTGAGTTTCCTTTGGGCTTTTTTATTTTTTAGCTAGATAAATACAAACTGTTTCACATGTAATTAGGCTCACGTGATTAATTTTCTGGTGCTTATATGTTGAGAAGGCATCCACACTTTTAGGTTATATTTTTAGGCATACCTTATAACTTTCAAGTTGACAATCATTCACCTTTTTTTCAAGCTTATTTGCTGGAGGGTGGGTTGGTTTTTTTTCTTGGTTTTTCATCATCAAATATTTGGGACTGTTTAACCAACTCATGCAATGTGCACCTTGTTTGTACATATGGATGTGAGGTTGTCCAACTTTTTTAACATGGTAGAATGGATAATAGACCGGTTAGGCTCCTTCATCCAAAAATGGAGTTGACCACTGGCCAGCAGCATTGCTGTTTGGATCAGAACAGTCCCCCCTTCCTTTGCAGAAATGACTGGGGAAGCTCGCGAGGTTTCCCCAGGCAGGAAGCTTTCAAAAGCTGGGAAGCTTCACATACACACTGACAGAAAGCCTGTTCCCCCTCTGCGCCTGTGATGCCTGGCACAAGATGGTGTGTCATTGGAATTTCAGTTGCAGTGCTCTGCCTTAGCTCCTAGCTAAGCAAGCTGTGGAGTCTTTCACGGGATCACCACTTTGAGTCCTGTCCTGTCCCGTTCAAAGCTGTTCTCATCTAATGATGGGCCAGCCCTGTGGGTGCTGTATGGCATGGGGGGACTCTTGCTATGCATATGTATCAATCTCCAAGGGGTCTGATTTCCCCACGGAGGCTTCTGCTGAGGGTACCACAGCAGTAGCCAAGATCTCTGTACTCACTAAAAGGTGCAAGGGTTGCAGTGCTGTAAGCACCATACACATGTATTGAGAGCAAGCAGGAAACATCCCCAAACTGCAGCTGTTATTTTTAAGCTTTGTGTAGTTGGTGTTTTATGGTATTTTAGAGTCTTGACCCATAGTTTGTGAATTTTGGGGCTAGCAATCTGAGAGCTGCCAAGAGAAAGAAATGCAGGAAAGGTTTGAGAAAGATGTGGTCTCTGAAGGAGATTGCAAGTAGCTGTTCTGGAGGGGAAGAAGTGAAGGAGAGAGGGAGGCTTTGAAGAAAAGGGATGGTTAAAGCTGAGGAGGGAAAAATCCACCTACCTCAGAGTGGAAGAAGGCTGGCAAAGGAGGAGAATCCCAGCAAACTACCTTGTTCCCAGCAGCTGAGGGCTGAGGACAGCCAATTTAAAGACAAGCATCCATTTTGCAGTTGCCACAAGCAAGGAGAATGTCACAGAGGCATGATGTTTTGTGTGGTCTGTCCAGCTGAGGTGGCTGTATATCTATATTATAGATATGCTTTATATTATATAATATATATATATTTTTCTCCTGCATCTGTGTATGGTTTGATGTAATCAATAACAGTCAAATAATTCTCATTGCAGAGTTCTGCTGATTCATATGGTGTACCATACCTATATTGATGTCTTATATTTAAAATAGAATGCAGCTAAGAAGCTTATTAAGGTTATAAAATAGTTTAATATGCACATATATGAGTTAGGAATCTGGCAATATATATTGGTGTGATCCCACATCCAGTATAGATTTGAGGATGGCCAGAATTTGATCCTTTGGTCTTTTCTCCCACACACATCATTCCTGTCTTTAAGTGTGTCAGGAAATGACAAACATTCTTGCTTATCATGTTGAAGCCTTCTTGTGAGATCCTTATGGTTTTATTTCTCCTGAAGGCTGTGAATTCAGTTTTGGTTTACCATGGAATTTAATGGGCTAAAGAAAAGTGAAAAAACTGGCAGATATTCAGAAATATACCCTTCTTTTAGGTCGGGTAAAAATGAGGAACAAACCATTTGTATGGTTTGAGAAAAGATCTCTGCATGGGTCCTATCTAAGTTTTTGTGGAAGGACATGATTTGAGCAGCCTTGAGGAGAGGTTGCAGGCAGGGATGGATTTAAACACTTTTATGTCTCTGGGCACTGAACAAATCAATGCTCTGTAATTAAGTCCTTGCCCTTTGGCTTAGCTCTTCATTGCAAGAGTGCCTGAGACATCCTGACCCTTTCTAAGGGGAAGCATTGCTTTGAGAGCTGGCAGGCATGTCTGCAGCCCTCCTCCTTCAGCAAGAGCAGGGCAAGAGGCTCCCAGAGATGCTGGGATGGTACCTGGGGTTGTCACTGAGCTGGGATACACCTGCTCGAGGACTTCTCCCGTTAGAAAGGCAAGCTCTGGTTCAGAAGTAATCACAAAACTTCAGAACCTGGGAGAAAACAATCCGCACGAAAGACCTGCATTTCAGGTACAGCAAGTTCAGTCTCTGATCTTGGGTAGTAGAAGTAGGATTTTAGCTCTTATTCCGGATTTGGTCTATGGAAGGGTCATCGTTGATGGTCAGGCTCACGGTGGAGTGGTTTTCATCCTCAGAGCATGGGTGTGGTACAAGCTCTTCACCTACCTTCTGCCAGATGGCTCTACAGTTCTTTGGAAAGATAAATTTCAGTGGTACCTGACGATGTCTGTATTACATATAATAATGAGTTTGGGATTTTTTTAAAACATAAAGCTAACCTCAAAGAGATTTTAATGAGTACAGTTGCTGCAAGGACATGCTTCTCATCTGAACTGGAAAAGTATTGTGGGTTTTGTGATTTCTTAAAATTTTAGTAAAATTAGAAGACTACAGAGCTGGTCCAGAATCTACTGTAATGAAACTTTTCTTAATATATAGGCATTGAATCAAGTGTGTTTGTGGAATAGGAATGAATAATGCAATGAACAGGCCTTTGCAGTCATCAAACATCACCATCTACTTTTCCAAACAAACAAAGAGCAAGCAAAACACTCTTCTGCTTCATTCATTTTCAAAGAACTAAACGAACCTGCATCTAGTTACTGAACAAAGTGATGGATGTCATATAATTGCTGATGTCTGAGAAGTGTTTTGTAAGCTTTCTGTTCATCAGATGTACAGAAAAGACAGGGCATGTATTCTGCATATGTGAAAGTATTATATACGTGGGAATTATTCAGTGCAATGCAGAACAGGCCCTCTAGGGCTCTCTGTTGTTGCATTTTTCTCAACCAGGGTTTCGAGCAGTTTACAGAGTTGGGCCATACAAATGTGTTGGTATGTATTTTTTTTTTTACCCCAAATGGTCAGTACAGTACATGTCCAGGGGCACAGGGAAAGGTGAAGACAGTGTCGATATCGAAAGCCATCTATGTAAGGCAGCAGAATAGATACGAGTACTGACTTTTGTAAATACAAAGCTAGTCAACATTATGACAAATCCTACAAATAACAATAAGGAAACTAACTAGAGTCTGCTTCAAAAGGAGAACTGTTCAAAGTTCAGAACTGAATTAAGTAAAAAAAACCTGGAGCACTGCAAGAGCACAGCCTTTCTGGGGGGAAAAAAAAAAAAAGAAAAAAAGAGAAAGATAAGTGCTAACATACCAGTGAAGAATTTGTATCAATAGAATTGTTGTGACAACATCTCCCCCCCCCAAAAAAAAACATATAAAGGAAGCACTACTGGGTGGAAAAACAATTCAGTCTTCTTAGATGAAAGTGCACAAACAGCACCAATACATTAAATCAAGAAACTGGAAGCTGTGTAGAACAAACATAGAGAAAAAGTATATTTGCTGTAGACAAAAATCTGAAGTTCCTATCCTAATTTTCCATTATTCTGAAGAATGTACAATTCTCAAAATGCTAGAAACTGAAAGGCAACAATTGGTATGCAGTTCCAGGGGAGATGTTTGTAATCCGCTCAAGCAATGGGTAGTTGTCACAAAATCTAATACAAGATGACATTTTTATACCATGTAATAAGCAAAGTCTGACCAGTAGCGTGCAGATGTCATTGCAATTTTGCTTTCGAACATATCGAGGACATTTTTTCCCTGCATGGATGCAGACTGTCTCTTTGGGAGACTTTGGCCTTCCCTATGGGAGTCAGTAATCTTGATTAAGCTACGACCCTTTTTATGTGGCACAAAGACTGATCAGACATTTGCTGGGAGGGCCTCATTTGAATGTAGAAAGTGTTCTCTTCATCCTGCATTGCCAAAAAAGTATTGACCTAATGGGCAAATTGCATGGTTCCTCTTTTTTACTGTTAGTGAAAAGGTGGTGGATTGAGTTGTGAGGAGCAAGTGTATGATAGAATTTTGGTTTGCTTCTACATTTTAGTTCAAAATGGCTGAAATACATTAAGAGATGAGACTAGTGTGTTTTGCTCTGTAGCAGTGGTAGTGCTTAATGGTAAGGATTTGCTTCTTTATAAAATCCTGACTCCTCCTAGCCTTCTCCTCTAGCACCTCGTGGGAGCTCATGTATGAAGGTCTTGTGATGAGTGCACACCAGATGTCTGATGTGCTGGCAAGCACATGCTGCAGGCAAGGATTTTGCATTTCTGTGGGGCTCTACCCAGCGGGGAGCTGGAATGTGTTCCTTGGGTCCCTGGAGGTACCTGGCCACCTTCCTGACCATCAGGTTGCAACTCAGGTTGACCTCCTGTAGCTAGCTGCTGGTGTCCCAAACAGGGAGAGAAAGATGCTGTGGTCCTGGGCTGCAGGTATATATATGATGAACAGCCTGTGGGCAGAGGACCATGGCTGGTGTGAGCCTCTCATTTGAGCCTTGCAAGCAGTGCGTGGTATTTGTCACGTCTGAAATCCAAATATGTATTGTGGGGGCAAAGCCATTAGCCTAGCAGAAGGTCTCAGCAGTGTCTCTTAAAAGCAATATGATTCCTCAGTTTGCCCTCAGTGTTTAGATTTAAAAGAAAACATGGAAAGAGGCTTCTAAAACCTTTACTTCTTTCAACCCTAAAAATGGAGCCTTAATCTTTTCAGGTCTTATAACTGCAACTATATGAGTGGTATCTTTTTTTTTTCCCCAACAAATGTATTTTCTGTGTTGCATATCATTTCTCTCTAGACCAGGGAGAGAAAAATGAGAATTTTAGTATTTTTGATTCTGGTTCACACTCTAAAATGTTTGTGCTTCAAAGCCTGTTTTGACTCTTAGATAGGCTTCTAGTTCTGAAAACAAGCAGAAAAGATTATACCACTCATAAAAGGGAAAATTTTGGAGCTTGTCTAGAATTGACTGCCATTTAAAAATCCCACTTTAAAACCACATTACTTCTCCTGAGAATAATTTTCATGATTGTAGCTGTTGAGTTTTGTGCAGATAGGAGATACTCCTTGCCAATGAGAGCGCTGTATTTTCCCGAAGGCTTGGCTAAGGAGCGAGGTGGTGTCTGTGGGGTGTCTTTTGTGTCCCACAGATATGGCATCAGAAGAGAGGGAAAAATTTTCCAGCTTGGGTTTGGGAACAGCAGCAGATCTGTCAGTCTTCCTGAAGCTTTGAACTATGTGTTAGGTGAGGAATAGTGTGATGCCATAGCAACCCTGCCTGGGCAGCTCTTTTTTTGCTGTGCCACCCTTGCTAAGGATGGACAGCAGAGAAGGGAAGGTTGATCTTCTCTTAGGTCTGGACTCATCCCATCTGGCTTCAGGCATGCAGCTGAGTTACCCTCTGGCTGTTTAGCTGCAGGAGCCAGTGAAGTGAGATGCACCCTTCCAAGGGGTAATTCAGTCCAACAGACCTCATCTAGAGACACCTCCCTTTCCCTGTTTGGCTGAGCAGAAAACCTAGGGTCACTTTCTCCCTGGCTTAGATGAGTCAGCAACATGCATAAGGTAAGAGCGAACCAATCTGGGAGTTAGCTGGGGCACCACAGTGGTCATAGGTGACTGGGAAGAGTATGTGGAGAGGGGATCTCGTAGTCATTCCCATCAGGTAGGAAGCAGGTGATCTGAGCAGTGTTTGGTGATGTCAACAGAGGTGATGGATGTTGAAATGATGGGTTTGCTTGGCAGCTCTCTGGTGGTATCATGGCCATGTCCAGCTGGTTGAACATGACCATTCTCTTTGGTGTGGTCATGGCGTACCATGCCTCCTTGCCAGCAGAAGTAAAGGCTTGTTCTCAGTCTGTTGCAAAATAGATAACGTCCAGTGCTGCAGATGGAGGAACAGACTGAAGCGTGAGGTGATGCCTAGCTCTTAGATGCACTTGTTCTTGTAAGGCCACAGTTGCTGTGTGGCACTGGAGGTGAACCATAGAACTGACAATCTGGAGACAGTGAATACAGAAATTTGTAAGGAAGGAGTTATGTTATCCCCATTATGTATCCAGAGTACAGTCTGTAAGTACTGTCACCAGAGTTTCTGCTCTTTCCCGTCTGATTTTCAGTTACGTGTTTAAAGGATCTGTATGATTTGGCTCAAATCTTTTCCTCCTCAGACCAAGGATGTAATATTTAAGAACCAGTTATAGGTTCAAATGAATCTGTGGCTTCACTGCTGTTCTGGGTCTGGATATCCTCTGTTATAGGAGAGTTTTTATCTAAGACTTTTTCACTTGTGTTATTAAATACTACTATTTTAAGGTCCTGTTCAGTGAGCATAGGATTTTATTCAAGCGTGATTGAGTCCCTTCATTTTGACCATGGAATAAATGCTATTTCCTTGGGAAGGCCATGATGGTTCAGCTGGGTTGGAACCAACTGAGGATACTACTTTTCCTTCTTGCACTGAATACCTTGATCATCTTCAATCAGCCTGTAGTTAAAGTGTGGCTATTATGTCCCCATGAAAATTTTTTTCTAAAGTTGCTAATTACGTGCCCATCAGAATAATGGAAAGAGTAATTATCCTTATTGTGCTTAGTGACATTGAAACCTCTATTATTCTGTGATTGGAGCTGCATAATTACAGGTAATTGTTGCAACTGTATTGTCTGTTCAAATATAGCTCTACAATAATTACCTTATTTTAATTAAATATGTTTGGGATTTAAGTAGATCTCTCTTCATTTACTAAAGAGAAACTTCATTTAGGTTTAAAAATGTTGTATGTTGCAAACTATCCACTCATTCAACACCACCTATTGATTTCAGCTGACGTGATTTTACTTGTTCTGTTTGAAAATCACTCAAATCCAGTTAATTAAATATTAAAAAAATAAGCGTCTCTGTGTCTCAAGGCTGGAGTTCAGAGTGAAAATCCCCAAAACTTTTCTTGTAGAGCTGTAAGATGCAGTCTTGACTCCAACTTTCGGGGGGGGGGGGGGGGGGGGGAAGTAATGCATTTTCCACATGTAACAGAAAAGTTTTGTGAACCTCAGCACTTTGGTTTTTGAAAAATCATCTTTAACAGAAGACAGACATCTCTAAGAAGTCAGATGCTTTGTTTCACAAAGTAAAATTGGCCCAGATTTAGCATTCATTGGAGCTATGCTGTGTGCTTTATGATCTCAGACTGCTGCTGACCTGACTGCTAGGGAGGGTTTGTGTGCCAATGGTCTTTCTTCATCCTCTCACATGGGCTCAGGAAGGGCCCTCTTTGTCAGCTTTTTCATGCTTGGTCCAAGGAGGTGCTGGGACTGCTCACCTGTGGAGGGAACATGAGGCCAATAGCCCCTCTCCCCATTGTTCCATAGAAAGACTGTTCATGGACAAAATTTACTTGGTACTACAGCTAGGGCAAGCAGAAAAGCATACACAGAGAATCTAAATGCAGCTAATGAGATGTATGAAGGACTCTGCTGTCCTGAAAGACCCTTTCCTTTGATACCTGACACTTTGCACTGACTTTAAGGCAGCCTTAATGAAATGCAGCTCAGCTCCTTTCAGAGCTTCAGCAATGCCTTCCGCTGAACAGAGTTGTTCAGGTCACTGCTGAGGAGCTTGGGTCAGTGCGAACAGTGTTTGCTGGTACTAAGATTGCCTAGTGACCTAAAACAAAAATCAAGGTCTCTAATCTTTTTTGATTTGAATCACTACTGATTTGGAGTCCTCAGTGTTTATCAGGTGGGCAGGCAAACCCAGCATGGCTCTTCGCTCTGAATGACAGGTGAGCTACATAATACTTTGGGAGTTTCAAATTTGGCTCCTCAATATTTCAGCATTTAGAAGAGCAATGCAGGATTCAAGAGCTGTAAATTTTAGCAAAAAGAGAGCAGGATGTTGCAGGGAAAAAAATCAAAAGCGATAAATTTTCCACTTAAGTACTGATGTATGACCTTGTCTAATTTACTTTGGATTTACTGACAGCTTGAACACACTGCAATTGAGTGGATTGTTCAATCTCATTCTCCAGTGTGTTAAAGCAATAGCATTATGCATATCCAGGCTGAATCTTTAGGTATAATAAGAGGACTTACACTGGGCAACAGAAAGTCTTCAGACTTCAAATAATCGTGTAGTCAAAGAATAGAGGAAAATTCAGTACTATGACGGTATGCAGAATGTGCTTCTACTAATCAAATATAAAACTTAATATTTTGGGTATTGATGTCCTATACAGAGATAACAACATTCATTAGATTCTAGTTGCACACATAATGGTGCAAACGCTTAATTAGTGTGTTTACCATACAGGGCTATGTATGTGAGCTATGAAAATAATAAATAGGCAATCTGAGAATTAAATATTGTTTCAAAATATTGTGTGTGAACAGAATCACAAAGCATCTGTCCAAAATACTTGAAAAATATATTTAGTGATGTTATTTTAAGTAATTTCACATTAATTTCTATTTCTGTTCAGGCTTAATTTGCTAATACAGATGGAAGGAGGAATTCAAAGTGCAAAAGATGAGTGCAATAATTATATTTTATTCTTAAGGATTTTTTTTTCCTGTTTGGATGTCATTGAAGAAGATGAGTGTCATAATTACGTTTTGCTCCTGGGGTGTGTTGTATTTTGTAAATTGATTATATTCATTGGAATACTATTTTAATGTGAGCTTCCCCATTATGACCCTAATCTTGAAAAGATATAGGAGTGCTTAGCCTTATGTGCATAATCGTATAAATGTTTAAGCTAAACATTAATAAGGGCAAGTGTCTAGATTTTTTTTAAAATTTATTTTTATTTGCATATTCCAGACCCGTTCTTGCAATGGTTTAAGCAACATTTACCTTTAAGGAACATTGAAGTCAATAGGAATTGCAGACAGCTACTTTAAAAAAAAAAAAAAATCCTACTAAACTTTTCTCTCTATCTTTAAGCACTGAATCACCTATGATGACCTGGTCTTTCTTACTTAAAAAGGATTGTCACAGAGAAGGGAAATGTGATATTTACTTCAGAAAAATGAAACAGGAAATCGCAATCCCTCTAATTTCCTGTAATCTGGTTTACCACACAAGCCATTTCTGATGATGCTATCTTCATCATTAATAGGAATTTTTCTGGGAGGTGAGAAAAGATTGGTTCACAGGACCAATCTCTCCAGATTTCAACCATTTATTGAAGAATGACCTCATAATGACATATTAGAATCCACTATTGACTTAAGTAATTCGTGAGTAATTTGGAGGAAAGTGCCACTTTGTAATTGCTGAGAGTGAGAAAACCCAGATTGACTTCAGGATGGCACTACTGGGAATTTCTCAGTCCCAGGCAATGTCTGACATGTGGCATCTTCCTGGATTTTTCTTCTCCTGGTGGGGGCTCCCTCCCATAAATAATGAAATCAATGGACTACATGCTGATATCTAGTAAGAATGCCTGTGATGTTTTGTGACAAATTACTGGCTTGGGTTGGTGGGTTGTGCTTTCCCAGTGGCAAATTACTGGTTAGTAACCAAGAAAGGGAAATGCTGACAGTTTGCCTCAAGGTAGTATGCTACTGAAAGTTGCCTTTCCCAAAAGGAGATTGTTATAGCTGGAATCTGTTTATTGTTTGAAGAAATATCATTTAAATTGGTTGTTTTGCCTTAGGTTTTTGCATCCGGGTTCCTTCTATTACAATTCTATCAACTATCATTCTTCTTTAATTTACAATTACTTCAATGTTTTGAGTGTTAACATATCTGTGTTTACACCAGAAAAGGTGAGTAAGTGTCGTGGTTTTGCCCCAGCCGGCAGCTAAGCACCACACAGCCACTTGCTGAGTCCCCCCGGTGGGATGGGGGAGAGAATCAGGAGACTGAAAGTGAGAAAACTCATGGGCTGAGATATAAAGACAGTTTAAATAAGTAAAGCTAAAGCTGTGCAGGCAAGCAAAGCAAAACAAGGAATTCATTCACTGCTTCCCCTCAGCTGGCAGGTTTCCCCAGGAAAGCAGGGCTCCATCATGCCTAACGGTGACTTGGGAAGACAAACGTCATCACTCCACATGTTCCCCCCGCTTCCTTCTTCTTCCCCCAGCTTTATATGCTGAGCATGATGTCATATGGTATGGAATGTCCCTTTGGTCAGCTGGGGTCAGCTGTCCCGGCTGTGTCCCCTCCCAACTCCCTGTGCACCCCCAGCCACTCGCTGGCGGGGTGAGGTGAGAAGCAGCAAAGGCCTTGGCTCTGTGTAAGCACCCCTCAGCAGTAACGAAAACATCCCTGTGTTACCAACACTGTTTTCAGCACAAATCCACAACACAGCCCTGTACCAGCTACTATGAAGAAAATTAACTCTATCCCAGCCAAAATCGGCACAGTAAGCATTCAAATTTCTTGTGAAATATAGTACTATTGGTATTCCTTCTTTCACTTGTGCTATTTTGGATAAGACTATTCATGTATCATCTCCTGAATACTTTACTACTGCATTGCTATAGTGACATAGTTTTCTGCAAAAGTAAATGAAGTTAGGAGAGTATATGTGGTCATAAAGCACACAAATTGCAGCTCGAAAGTAATGGCTATCTCCTCTTATGGAAAAGGAAATGTGGTTAGGATAAATCACTGAAAGATGGTAGTCCAATGACTTAATTACAGGAACACAGAATTGCCTGGCTTGTTCATCCTGATACCCTCCTCATTGCCGCTGGGGGCTGCTGTATAGGAGTCCCCCAAGCCTTTCCTTGTCTGAGGTGATTAAGCCCAGCTTCCTCAGCTTCTCACAGGTTAAGTGCTCCAGTCCTGACCATCCTGGTGACCCTCTGCTCAGGTCCCTACAATTTTTCCATGGCTCTTTTGTATTGGGTACCCCAAAATTGAACCAAGCATCCAAATACTGAACTGCATATGTTCCTGGTTCCATGTAACAGAGGCATAGCTGGGCTGAATTTTAGTGAGATGGACTAGGGTATGGGTCTAATGAGATTGCTGTGCAAAACTGCATCTTTCCTATTCATTTGTGGGAAGGATGCAAGATTTTTCCTTACCAAGGGTATGAGTGTGAGAGCTTCACAGGTGCCTACATCAAAAAACAAGCAAAGAAAGGAAACTCTGAGATTCTATGCTTCAGCAGTGGGATTCTCCCCTATCTTCTTTTCCCCAAAGAATGACAGCATTTTGGTGTGAGGAAAACCAATAATGGCAAATGGAATCACGTTAATTAGACTTAGGAGGAAGGTAATCACAATGGCTTAAAAAGCTGCTAGCATTCTTGTTCCTGAAGAGTATGAAGTCAGTACACAACATTCTCAGTGCTATTGCAAACGGAAAACTGAAGACTACTGGCTTGTGGTCGTGATTCAAAGCTCACTGAAACCAAGCGAAGCCTTCCCTGCTCCATCACAGGGATTTTGATTAACTTCTACATCCTAGTCTGAGGGTGGCATTTCTCACCTACTCAAAACAGATATTAGGTTCCTCCAATCTCTTCAGAGACATCTAGGTTTTTTCATTAATTCCATTGAAAATGCACTGTGTTCAGTGCCTCTCAACATGTTCTCATGTACCTTGCAATGGTGCAATCTTCCATTGGACTGCCCACCAAAAGATGCCTTAAACCAGGAGCAACATTCAAACATCTGAAATGATTCTTTCCTTTAAAGTAATAGTTCTGCTTTGGATTTTTTTTTTAAGTTCTTTCTTTAGCTTTTGCAGTTCACCTTTAAAATTGGTTTCAGAGATACATTTTTTTTTTTAATCTTCCCTATAGTCAGCCCCTTGCTGGCTAAAGATTATTATCCTTTTTTTTGTCTTTCAAAGCTGAACAAGCAAGACTCTTAAATTCACACTTAGGCTTTTCAAATAAAGGCCAGAAAAAAAAAAAGCGCAGGATTCAGTGCTTGGCAGCCTATGACTAACTCGGGAAAAAAAAAACAAAACCCAAACAAAACTAGAATAAAACACCTCCCCACCCACCAAACTAAGAAACCCCCCTCAAAACAACAAAAAGAAAGGCAAGGCCTTTAAGTGCTAAGAGCTAACACAGTGGCAGAAGGATGAGAACATGAGCACAATGATCTTCTGGTGAAGTATAATCTCATAGAAATGAGATTTTCTGTTCACTGAGTGAAGTAGCACAGTTTTTTACTAGCCTAAACCTTACCTGATTTGATAGGTGTTTTTCAGGCCGAGGGGATATTTCTGTACCGCAGACTACAATGTAGTGCAGAGATCTCAGCAATAAGAGAAATAGTTCTGGTACAAATAGCTTTATCCAAGTACTAAACTAACGATGGGGTAATTGGCTTTTCTTCTTGGCACATGTTGAAGAAATTTCATTGGAAACATAAGAAATCTATGATGTAATTTTTGGATGGGTCAATTTACTTTAAGGGCTTTTTACCTGATTCTGCAAGACCTGGTCTTGTGAGTGCCTGTATATGGCCGATAATGTTTACATATACATGATTGTGTTTGAAGGAAAGGGGTATTATAGGAAAGTAGTTGAGATGCAAAACCTCTCAAAATACTATTAGCCCGAAGTGGTTGCTTACTGTTGTGTCTGGTCTCAAACAGGAAGTCGGTTATAACCTAGGAACATGTATCCCAATTAGATATTAAGTTTTTTTCCTAATGTATAGATTGTGAAATGAGTTCAGTGCCTGGGGATACATTACATGGAAAGATTTACAGTGAATCACAAGAACACACAGAATTGTTTTTATCCTTAAGTCAAGAAGTTTTTGATTGAATCAGTTATGTGCAGGAGAGGGCATGAGGTCTAATCAACGCTTGCATCTCCAAGAAAGTGAGACATATCTGTTTTAGCTAGGGGAGAGGGAGGAGCACTGGTTTTTTAATAGGTTTTGGGGTGGGGAAAAGTGAGGAGCTTTCAGGAAAAATGGTGAAATTGGGTCAGCTCATGTGGAGACTTTTAACCATGTTCTACCAACAAAGACATTTTGCTAATGAATGACAAATGCATAGGCAGCAGGTAGGCTGAAACTGGAGCAAGTGTGGCTTTTTTATTTAGTTTGTTTAGTTGTCACTTATAGTTTATTACTATAGCTTATTATCTTTTTTTTATATATATACAGAGGAAATAAGTATTAATATTTGTTCTTTTACTTTAATTCAACTAGAGTTAAGGCTTACTTCAGGATAATTTGGCCATAAGATGACTTGTTGAAAGCTGTGCTGTATTTATAACCTAGGGCATGGAGAACACTATAAAAATTAGTCCACAGTGTACCAGGCCATGCTTTTATAGAAGCTGTATGGACTGAGGAGTGAATGAGACTACTGGTTAAAGGCTGGTAATGCTGGAAGAAAGAAGTGTCTTTGAGTGACTGGTGGCAACTCCTCCGTATTTAGGAAGATGAGGGAGAAGAAAAGATGCTGCTTGACCTATGAGGCTTGCCAGGAAGTTTGTCACAATTGCATTTTTCTGGATATGAGATGCATAGCATCTTCCAGTTTGCAGCTATACAGGTCCACACTGTTGGTGTGCTAGCAGCCACATCAAATCTCTGCAGCCCTAACGCTATGAAGTGAAAATGATAAATTCTAAGGAAAAAGGTTGAAATATGAAACAAACATGATAAAGCTTTAGACATAGATCTATTAGGCACATTATGTTCAGAAATATCCTTCCAACCTTTATAAACACTGATGTATCAAAGCAGCCTTCTTGATTTCACAGGAAAGAAACCTAAGTAAAGATATGTGTGCTAACTGTATTGTCACCACCCTCTGCAAGTGTACAAGTGGGTCTTGACACCACTGAAGCATTTTCGGTTGGGTGAAACTCGTTTGTAGGGAGAGCTAGCAGGGAGCCTAGGCATTGATTTAAAATCCTCAAAATAAGACTCTGGGCCGTTGCACAGATTCTAGCGTGGCCCCTTAAGCATTGCCTGGCAGTTTATCGAAAGTGAAAAATAGCTTTGGAAAACAAAAAAAATCCTTTAAATGTAGTTGGGAAAATGGATCCATTTGATATAAAAACGTTGCATTTAAGTAATTTCTTCTATTTATTTTTCCTTAGCTTCTCTCCAGTTAGAAAAACCTAGTAAGTTCAAAATGAAAATTTGTTAGTTGTAGGTTTACCTAGAGATTGTTTTTCTCAGCCTCTTCCCTTTTCCCCTTTAATTAGCATGATCTGCAGGTTTCGGCAACCCAACTGTGTGGATTATAGTATCTAGTAACTTTTCAGGCAGCTCTGTTGTTGTCTTAGACTACCCTTAGGGTCTAACATATGGTTTGTTAGGATTAAAGTCAGATATTTGTTTAAGAAATCTTTCAATGGGTTTCAGAAAGAAAAAGTTAACACGGGGAAAAGTTAAAATGATTGCCTGCAGACTAGACATATCTGGGAAGGGAATATTGTGCTGTATGAGATGGTGCTAAAACTTTGGAAATAGCGTGACCTTGGTTATGGTGGTGTGCGTACATACATTCCTCTGACTTGCTCAAGCTGAAAAGCTATGCTTTTTTTAATGAACCAAATCCTTCCCATGCTTGTAATTAGTGTTTATTCACTTCAAATAGTGTTTGTCCAGTTCAAAACCACACAATGTGGTATTATTCTATTAGCAGTAGAATACTTGGCTCCAGGCTGTTGAATTGAAGCGGGTAATATGGTGAGCATTGTGTTTTGGGGCTATTACTCTTGCTTTTTCATGACAAGAGCTAAGAAGGCATTCAGGGGACAGATTTTAGGTAATGGGATGGTATGGTCAGTTGTTTAAATGGGTGCTGTGAATAAAAGTTTGCGAAGGAACAAGAATCTGATCTTAGATTGTTATTATAGTGTCAAGCAGTAACCAAAGTTCAAGCTACTGCAAACCAATGTTTGTACATTTTAAGGTACAGTTTGAGGCTTCCAGCAAAAAGATATACTTTCCCTCATGGCAACTGGATGAGCAACTTATCCTTCCCTCCAGTTCATTCTCCCACTGCTCCTGAGCAACTTTATCCATCGTACCTTTTTCTGTTGGAAAAAGTATTAGAGAAATTCAGCTCTGTATTTCTTTCCAGATAGCTGTCCTTCTTTCGCATAGACACTTCCACATCTGATTTCTTCCTAGGTCTCACGATTAAGCTTCCCAGTGAGCCTTACAAGGTGCTGTGAGGCACTGGCTTGGATCCATGTTACTGCTCCTCCCTTCACAGCATTGGCGTACTGGTGGCTCACTGGAAAGGGGCAGCAAGCTTCCCCCTGCGCATAAACTGCCTGTGTTGTGCCTGGGCAGTACATTGAGGTTTGGGTGTAGGGGAGGCCCTGTGCTTCGAATCCTGTGAAAATGTTGCTAAAATATTTTTTGAAATGCAAGATGTACGGCTTGGGGACAGCGCAGCTAGTTGCTTTTCACACTGTTTTTTCCTATTAGTGCTGTCTGTTGTTCTTGTCCTGTGCTGATTTCATTCTACCCACTTTTGTCTGCAGACAACAGCAGAATGGAGTGCTTTCGTGAGGGTGTTCTATGATGACTTCCAAGACATTGCAAAGACATAGATACTACAAAATTGTTTAATTTCATGCCCCAGAAGATTTGAGGATTGAGCAATAGACATATAATTACAATAGTTAATCATAGTGGGATTTTTTTAGAGTTTCTATTAGGTTGAAGAGCAACAATAAATTCCAGTCTTTCCACTCCCCATCGAGGATCTGAAAAAGTTTCAGTAAAAAATGCTATAAATATTTTGCAGACTATAGGAGTGTGAGGAAGAAAAGCAATAAGAAGATAATGCAGAAATCCAGTCAACTCACTTAATTTCTTCACTTAATTTCTTCTTTTGCTGTGGTTTGCATTGTCTGTTTAGATGATAATGTTTATGGGATACGCAGTACTTTGTGGTGCTAATACCACCAACCTCAGGATTAAATTCACATCGACATTAGATAAATTGAAAATGAGGGAAAGTGAAGACTGTGTGCAGAAACAATGAAAGGAAGCTTGGCTTCGAGCATTGGCCGCATTGGTGGGGAAACCCCCATTATTCTCAAACAGGTGCAATATGAAAATGCAGAATTTCTTATGGCAGAAATGTCAGAAAATATTCTTAGAAGTATAACCCCAAATTCCAGATAATGAGATTCGGTCATTAAGCAAGGCATTTTGAAAACTTTATCCTTAGAGAAATGCTAAAATTGCTGGGACTAACAGCACACAGACAAATTCAGAGGAAACAAAGACAATGACAAGAAATCCCATAGTGGATTCTAAGCAGAACAGTGAGTAGAAGAATTGAGGTATAAACAAACAGAGCTGACTAGAAAAATTTTTTCTGGAAAGATTTCTGAGATGGAAAATGCAGTTCCTCCAAAATTGAGATATTTAATGGGACAAATCTTGGAGGTCTATTCATTCGTATTTTCAATTTTAGTTAATAGAATAAAAAAATGGATGTTTCCGTTTTATTTGCTCCAAATTGGACTAGTTGAATGTTTTTAATAAGTAAAATAAAGCTGTCTGTCATTGCACTTTTTTTCAACATCCTGATCCCTTCTAGTGGCTAGGTTCCCTGACGGGCTGTGCCTTCTGTCCTGATTCCTGTGACATGGTAATTGTGGGTTTCACATGCTTATGTACACAGTGTTGATGGAGACAACTACTCCAATGCTATGGGGAAAAGGATTTCCTATCCCAGGCAGAGGGGTAGGGTGAAAAAGAATACAGTTTCACAAGGAGCAGACTGAAAAGAACCGTCACCAATCTGCAACCAACCCTGGCTTCAGGAACCAAAACGCATCAACTTAATTTTGTGAAAGTTACAGAGCTTTAGTTCTCTTGCAGAATGAAACTTTGGCAACTGCTTCGTGCTGCTGTTCTTTAGATTTTCTGATCCCTTAAACTTTTAAAATTTTTGTTCTGATTTGAAACAGAATGCAGCTTTGAAATGTTGTGATTACACTCAGCTCCTTAAAGAACAAAACCCACAACAATGAATGCAGAAATATGGATGATCAACGGCATAAAAACGTGTCATGAACTGTTCATTGAGCTGAAAGCAAGACTCAGTCTATTTGTGCTTTTCTGGCATTCACAGATCATGAGTACCTGGGCAAGTGCAAAATTGTATTATACACAGATCCTGTCTATTGCAGCTTCTTGTATGAGATTTGCTAGAGCAAGAAATAAAATTTGATTTTTAATGAAATAATTATAATAAGTTAAAACAGAGTGCTGTGAAGTCATCTAGTCAGAAGTCAGGAACAACAGCGTATGATTGAGATGATGTGCCCAAGGACCTCAAGAGAAAATTTCGTGTGACATAATCAGTTGCATAAGTGTTTATAAAACTCTTCATGGAAGACTTACTAGTGTGAACCGTAATTGCAATTTGGTGATGTGGAATTTACAAAGAACAAATAGGTAAACCTCTGAATAAATTATTTTCAGCAATTATTTCTACTTGTCAAAAGCACTGCAAAAGAAACTTTGAAGGAGACTGTAGTGGAGAATTTTACTTTCATCTGACATTAAGTTGTCAAAATGGATTTCTTTGTGTTTTTAAATGGAAAAAAAAATTATTATTCACAACAGGTTTTTATAGGTCTCTGAAATTACTGTTTTATGGTAGTAATGCATTGCTGACAGCGAATTTAGTAATGTGAACCTATTAATCCAATTAGAGGGAAAATGTACACTTTTTTCCTCAACAGAAAAAAAGAATATAAGTGGGTTCAGTATTTGCATGCAGGTTATGTACACATACACATAAATATGTCACAGAAGAAGGAAATCATTGCTTTTTCTACCTCAAACTTATTCTATGGCTATACTTCTATTCCTGGCTTTTAAAAAAAAAAAAAAAATCTATTTAACAAGTTAGAAAGGTTCATATCCTTTTAGTGGTCATCTAGTAAACTAATAAGCTGAGAGGTGTTATAAAAAATGGTATGAATTAATAGAAATGTACTGATCTCAAAAGCATAATGCAGAGGAGGGTTGCATGAGAACGGGCTGTGGATTTTCAATTATTATTCTGCACATGCCCATCAGGGAAGATATTGTTTAGAAGTAAGGGTTTAAAACAGAGGGGGCAGAAATGCTGTTCTGAAAATGTTGTATATCTTTCACTTGTGGTGTTGTTTCTTGCTGGTAGTGTGCCAGAAAGCCAATATTTTTAATGAGTCTGCTGGACCTTTTAGAGTTCACGTTTTCATTCTCCCAGGGTAGTTGTAAATTTTTTTAAAAACAGAAATGTAGTGCTTTCTGGGAGCTAGCAGAGACTGATAAATTCATTTAAAAGCAACAAAGGATTTAACAATAAGAGTTTATCTTTCAAATTTCAGAGCTTTCAGGTTTATTTCTAAAAGTAAAACCATTTAAAAAAAAGTCTGGATAGTCAGGTTGGTTGGGTGTAGAGCCCTCACCTGAAGTTCTTATTACTTTGTTAATTACGACAAGTTTTTATAGGGTTTCCAGACTTAATTATTAATTGCTGCTGGCATTTTCAGATGACAGCTGTAATAATGGATTACGTTATAAGTGGTGATATTAGAAATTCCTGTTATGCGTAATTCTGTCTGGCGGAGGTCATCGATTGCTGCTTTTGAACAGATCATTTAATTATTTTCAAGGTTGTTTCCAAAAGAGGCATCTAGGTATGCCTAATTCTGTTCTGGCAGGAGCTGCTGGTTCCAGCACCAAGGTTATGGTTTCAGAGGCTTGGGTAAGTTTGGGTTTAGACAGGCCACTGCAAAACTGTTACTGCGCTATGATATACCATAGGCTGTGGTATCAAGGGGTTCCTGAGCTAGAGTTGGGGCTGCTGCTGCTGAATGAACATGACTGTGTGACTAGGGGGAAGGTGGGACTCATGATGTAGCATTAGAGAGTGGGTTGGTACTATAATTATTATTAAGGCCATAGTGGGTTGGTTACTGCTAGGCTTAGTGGGGCTGATGAGCTAGGTTCGTGGTCACCGTCAGTAGCTGCCACACATGTTTTGGTTCTGTGTGCAGGGAAAAAGTGAGAGCGCGCTTGTTTCTCAGTAAGTCAACAAAATAGATATGAACTTTCTTTCTTCAGAGTATATCGAGGATGCTGATATGTTACGGAGCTTTCAGGCCGAGCTCCAAGCTCCTAATTGGACCTTCAGCCAATAAACCTGCTTAATTAACTAAATCTTCATGAAGGGAGGCGCTGAGGCATGATGTAACTGTTCTTCTAGTGTACTTGTCTACAAAAAGCCCCCTGGAGGTGGTTCCAGTATCTATCTCCAAGTATTTGGGAGGGGCTCACCTTGGTTTTTATTCTCCTTTGCTTTAGGTTTAGACACACCCATTGGCTTCTGTGCTTTCCTGCTTGCAATGACCATTGTTCCAGACAAATTTATGTAAGAGAACAGCTGCTGTGTTGCATTGTGAAATTTCCGTTCTTAACAGTGGCTGGGTAGCAAATGTTTTCTATTAGAGGATTTATAGCATCTTTATATTTCATGATTAAATATTCCACTTTTCTTGGTGTAAAACTTATGAAGAGGGAATGATACAGGAAATCTGTCTAGTATCATTTATTTTGTATACCTAAATTTATTACTCTGCAAATGGACCTCTTAACAGGCTGATCCATGACTGAAGATTGCCTTTTGATTTAGGTTTTTACAAACCAGGCTGCTCCCTTCCCTGCATCTTAGTGTGCTAATAAGGTACACTCTTAACAACACTTATTTTTATGAATATCTGGAATTCTGTTTTGCTGGAATTTATTCTGTTGTGATTCATCTTCTTGCGAATACTTATCTGATCAGGATAGTGGAACACTAAGAGTACTGATATAAACTGACATTTGGGACTCGACCTTGTTTATATACTCTTTCAGATCTTGAGTTGAGGATCTGCATGCTGCTGGAGTAAAGTCAGACTAAGAAACTAGCAGTACCCTTGTAATGGGAAAATTCACACCAGAAGGCCTTGGAAGTTTCAGATCGGAGAGTCTTTAGAGTTTGATGCTGATCTGAGAATAAAGAAGCCAAATCCTGCTCTTGACCCTACAGCTGAAATGTTGGATGAGTTTTGAGTAGTGTCTCTCTCTTCCTGCCCGCTGTTTGCCGTATCTGTTTAGAGTATAACCTTCGGGGGGCAGGGGTTATCAGGAGTTTGTAAGGCAGGTTATTGAGCATGGCAGATTAGGAATCTCAACTGAAGACTCCAGGAAGTGTAAGGTTCTGGGTTTCTGTTAGGATTTGATCCAAATTAACAGATCACTATCATCTTATTTTCCTCTCTTCTCCTCGCTCCAGGCTGTGCCATGTGTCACCTATCTTTTGCCAGCTTTAGCAGTTACCAAATTGTGTGTTTGTAACTTGCTAAATCAGCAAAAAAGTAATCTGGGGGAGGAAAAAAGAGAGACTATTTTCAATGCCAGTATGACAGTGGTCTGGGAAAGCTGATCTGAGTGATCAGGGAAGACTGAGAAAGAGGAATACAACAAGAAGGAAAGAAAAGCAGAGTTAAAAGAGGAAGAATAAAACCTGCTTTCAGTAGCCAACTCTTAGCTCAGCTCCACTATGAGAAATCATGTAACAGGGATGGTGCATTCACATGATGTTTCTCTCCATTTTTAGTTGTGCTATGTGAATAAGTTCGTGCAGGTCACTAGAACATTAACAGTGGGCTAAGCCCTGCTATTGACCCATTGATATAACGAGGCATTAGTGTGAATGTATTTCAGTATTTGATATTTATAATTGGTAAAGTAGCAATGTAGCTCACTATTTTCCATACCGCTCTTTTGTCGCTTCTTCGATCTGGAAAAATGCAAAGCAACATGGGAGATTGTTAAGAAAACTAATTTTGCAATTATTTCTACTTCAATTACTCTGTTGCAATTTGTTTGTGAAGATTGCCGGATGAAAGATAGAAGGAAGGGAGCACCGATTTCTCAACAGACTATTAATATTTTGAATCTATTTGAGTTTTTACTGGAGTTTGCTAATACAAGCAGGAACAATAGAACTTTTGAAAATATCCAAACTTGGAGGTTAGCAATCATTATCTATGCACTGACTCACGCAACAATTCTGTATGAGTCATGGAAAGCCATATGGATATGTTTCCCTTAACTAAAAAGTAAATCCAGTTTCTCGGAACAGATGCTCCTTTGATAAGATCTGCCAGTAGAGAGTGGCGGTTCGGCAGTGTTGTGGGCTAACTGTAGTCAGAGAGAAAATGAGCAAACCCAACATGGCATCAAGGCTCAGACTGATATTTACTGAGAGATCAAAGTAGTGAAAAACAAAACTGCTTTGAAACCTTGCTTAGGCTTTGTGCAAATAAAAGGTGTGGCTATGTGGCATGATTAAACGAACTAAAGATATATTTGGGTAAGTTCTAAACAAGCGAAGTGAGCTGCAGATAGTGGGGTAGCTGTCCCCAGACTAACTGTCCTGCAGAAGAAGGTAATAGGACTGTATGCTTCTGATATTTGAGCAAATCTACTTAGCAAGCCAGGAGAGAAGTACTGTGCCAAAAGTGGCAAGGTTGGAGGAGCTTTTAAAAAATACGTAGCTAATCTTTTGCCTTCTAAAGTCTCCTACAAATCTTTGTTTTGCAACTCTCACTTTTAACAAGTGTAGGAATAGAAAGTCATTGGAAGGAGTGGAAAGAGGCGAAGGAAGATTGTCCCCGCAAGTGGTAAAGAGCCAATACTTTATAACAGAGCCTCCAGGTGTCATCACAAAGACAGATGAAACTTTGTCTTTTGGCTGAAGTTTGACGAATAAATCGGCCAGTGCATGTGCCACTGGAAACAGTAATATTGCGCACTAAGAGTAACCGTGTATTTTCAGTGTTAATGGCCTTTATTCCTTATAAACAGAATGAGGGAAGTCATAGGACAAAACCTCTGAGAGCGCGCCATGGTGTCAGCAGGTGGGATGTGAGCTGAATGCAAATGACAGTAGCCTGCGCTGCCAGCACTCTCCCAGAAATGCACGTAGCACAGTGCCAGCCAGGTAGTCTTTACAGTCTTATTAAAACTTCTGAATTTCTCCTGTGGATCAACACACTCTATTTCTTCTTGTCATTCTGTGAAAGGCAGGTGCTGAGCCAAACACTATATTGGCACCTCATTTTCTATGTTCTTCCAGTGTGCAGCGCAAGGTAAACCTGCGTGCTTAATGTGACAGCTGCCACCTTTACTTCTTCCATTTTGCTGTTTTTACCACTGATACAATTGCATTATAACTCAGTCATCAGTATAGGGTAGGACAGTAGAGCTGTTCAGGAGCTTGCCACTGTATTTATTTCTTGCTGGAAAATGCCTACTTGACAAAACAAAAACTTTATGGGGGAGCTTTGGTTTCCAAAGTTTTCTAGTTTTAAAGTTTTACAGTTTTAAATTTTATCCAGAGTTTTGCTGTTAGAAATATTTGTTAAATTGCATTGAAAAGGCTTTAAAAATTTAGCTCTGTTTTTGCTCTGCACAGCTGTGTATGTGACAAACCAAATGTGAGGTTTATGATCTTCATGACACGTCTGGGCAGGAAAGCTTTGTCACATTGCTGCTTGTGTGCCGCGCGCAGACGCTTAGGATCAAATTGGCTAGGGGAAGTAAAACCAGCTGCGGCTTGGACAGGAGTCACAATTTCCAAATGCACAAAGCTAAGCTAGTGTGAGGGCAGGCAGAGATCAGCAAAATCAGAAATGCGCAAGGAACTACGGGCCCCAGCAATGAGCAGCCTTTCTTTGTGTTCCTGCAACTCCACTTGCAATAGCTGCCCGTTACCTGGGAAATAGGCATTAGATCAGTATTTACCCCATCACTTTTCCAATAAATTAAGTGCCTTCTAATCTGTTTTTATTGTTTATACCAATCTATTTAACATAGAGTATGTTTTCTTCAAACAATTTGCAGGAGTTTCTTTTGGGGAAGACTGGTAGGCTGAGTAAATCTTCTTTGATGTTTTCCTGGGGAAGGTGCTGTCAGCATCTTGACTGTTCCTAGCTTAAACTTCACACATAACCACAGGGCTCTTTCTGTGAGGCAGTAGCTATCTTTTCCTAAGTCTTTATGGAAATGCTGTACATATGTAGAAATCAGTACTGCCTGCTCCAGCATCAAAGGCAAAAGCTGATATCTCTATGATGAGGTACTTACTAATACGATACATATCTCTGACAACAGGTAGGTGTAATGACAACATCTAGAGATAAGAAGCAGCAGGGAAATGACAGCACACTGATCTATTCCTACACAGAAAATGAAGAGAACATGGGAAAACTTGCCATTAATCTGTTCTCATTAAAAAGCCCTAAAACCCTATTTGTGCTACCATTTATTTAAGTAAGGGGCTCTTACAAAATAAGCAATGCAGAAAGACAAAGCACAGATTAGCGAAGCTGTAAAAATGTAATAATTACTAGGCTACGCCATCCTAAAATTACTTCTTAATGTGTAGAGAACTTTGCATTTTGATAGTTTCAGCAGGCTTACAGCACAGTCACTCAGCCTGAAAGTAGTACATTGTCTTTGATTTGGAGAGGAAGTATTATTTTGCAATTTCAGTCAAGGACAGAAATACAGTTTTTGAATTTCTGACCGAGTCAGTTCTACTTGCTCTTTAATGAGAGCAGGTAGAATGAGTGGATGGAGCCAAAGAAACACCAAACCACTGCTGGTCCTAATCTTTTTGAGAACTGATTTCTGAACTTAGAACAATCATTAGCAAAACAGTATATTTTATCACAAAAGTTTGTATTACTAAGCCTACCACAGATGTACATGAAGGTTACATGTCACCCTTGTTGTGGTATTTCCTGATTTATTTCAGTAGAAGTGGCTAATTTGTAAATAAACTTATTTCTGAAAAAAATAATCCATTTTTAATGTAATATGTCCATGAAAAGATCATGATTAATCAAATATTTCTAATTAGCACTAACCGTGACTATTTTTTTAATATCTAAATTT